>NT_165979.1:1600104-1626087 GCF_000143365.1 Chaetomium globosum CBS 148.51
GCCGAGTCTGTCTCGTTCTAAGTTCCCCATCACTCTAAAGCGATAATTCTGAAGATCGGGCGGAACGGTCTGTAAGCATGGTCACTGATAAAGGTGTTCAATTCGTGATGAAATTGTCAGACATTCGTGTTGATGTGACTGGAAGAAAAGGACCCCAGGCCCAAAACGTCTTTGCCCAGTCGACTTCCTCTGTGATAACCCCAACGGACGAAGTACGGCCTCGAAACACTCACATAGCCCACCCTCGAAGGCCCCGAGATGCGCGGGTCGAGAACACAGCAGTGAGCCCTCTTTACGAGCCCTGCTAAACGGCCGAGCGACTTTCCCGATATGCAACCAGCGGGCCCTACCCCAGATCTGTTCAGCGGCATCTTGCTTGACCCGAATGTCGGTAGTCAAATGTCGCTGATAAACCTCGATGAGACAGACTATAACTTGGCCAGTGCGCTTACAGAATGGGGAGATAATATGGCCTTGCCAGACCTCTATCCGCCCCAATCGACCCCCATTTCATATCAGGAGATCTCGTACTCGCCGTCCGTTGTTCCGAACTCCATTCAATCGACAGGCCAGTCTGCCATTTCGACAGACGACGAAGAGACCATATGCTACGGAATGGTGAGTGACCGCCACTTCACTTTAGCCGTGCTCTCCGACCTCTCTAACTTGGGATGCGATTCACCCGCGCTAGCTGCACGACGTCGATGTTAAGCTAGTAGGCGAGATGCGAACCACGGATGCCAATCTCGGCGAAAGCGAGGCCGGCTACAGGCGCTTCGAGCTCTGCGAGCAGCAAGACCACATCATCCTGTGCTTCCACAATGACGGCAAGGAATTTGGTTACCTGCGCTCCGGTGTAGGTAAGACACTGGCACCGCTGCTGGCCAAGCCATATGTCGAGTTCGAGCCTATCACGCTCACATCTAACTTGAAGCTGGCTAAGCCCGCTGAGGCCATAGTGAAGGTTGACATCAACGTGTACGGGCCGCGGCGGGCCGCGGATGAGGTGGGTAACGCGCTTTCACGCGGCAAGCTGTGGCTACAAAAGTCGGGCCATGCCAGGCGTGAAGTTGCATACGATAACCCACACTTTCTGCCTCTCAAGGTCCATGGCATTCAAATGCAGGCAGTTCAGCCTGTGAGTCAAATTGTCAAGGATGGGCTCGTTAAAAAGAAGCACCGGGAGGAGCGGATGCGAAAGATGGTCGAGGAGGTGTACAAGTCTCTGGACAACACTCGGCATCTCGACGTGGTGGAGGGTGGAAATAGGATCACCCGGAAGCTACTCAAGTAGGCCCTTCTTTGTTGTAATTGAAGTCTGTTGATTGCTGATCTGCCGCCGCTAGACACCAACAAGAAGCGCTAGGCTTCATGCTGGAGAGAGAATCCGGCCATATCAATGACGGGTACAGGCTTTGGGAGGAGGTCATTTTGGAAGATGGGACGAAAGAGTGCGCCGCTCGTGAATCCAATCCAATGCTCATAGCTAACGTGACGACATCAGGTACCGCCACAGAATCACAAAGGCTAGGGCTAAGCAAGACACTCAGCCAGACGAGAGAGGCGGTGGCATTCTGGCTGATGAGATGGGCATGGGGAAGTCGCTGTCTATCCTTGCCCTAATCGCGAACACCCTTGACGACGGTAAAAACGAGTGGGCTCAGCAGCAGACAGACGGTGCCGAAGGCAAGGAGGCGCTTAGACACTCGCGCTCTACGCTTGTGGTCGTCCCTTCTGCCCAGCGCTGCTCTCAGATCAGTCAGATCAGACAGACCCTCCTGATCTGATCGGATTGATTCCCTCGACCCTTGGACTGGACTGGACTGGATTGAACTGGACTGAACTGACATACAAATGCAGCTATTCGTAACCCTGCTGCCCCTTAATCGATCCCCAATCCGGCCTGCTGCCCTTCATGACTCCTCCGATGACGATATCGCCGTTCCTAAGCCAGTTCTTCAGCATCTGAAGCATCTCGATAGTCTCCCACTTCATTGCATGCCTCTGGGAGCTCAGAGTAAGCCTAGCAATGCTGAAGGACCTCTCGCAGTCAGCTGCCATGGCTGGAATAGCGAGAATGTCAAGGGCCATCTGAGACAGCTTTGGGAACTGAGCCTTATTACTGATTATCAGCATTTGAAACGGAGCTACATCTGCATCCGACCTTCATGTTGTAGTACCGGTCGATCTCGTAATCGACTGGATCTGCATCGGAACTGACTCGATCTGATCTACAAAGGGATCTTTGAGCAGCGTCCTCCCGGCCTAAATCTCGACAGACAGATCGACCCTGAGGCTGGGGGATCATCAGAGCTGCAATACCAGCGGTCAAAGTATTCCTTGAGACCATCTTTCGCAGCAACGAGCCACTCATGTTGTTCGGGATCCCTCCACCGACGCCGCAGCCACCGAAGGCCGAGATTTGGATTCAGAATGATAGCTGCAGTGAACAAAGGGGAATCCGCAAGCTTCGTGTAGTACTCGTCAAGTTTCTTCCAGGCATTGTTGATACTGGCCCGAATGCTGGCCCGCTCTCTAGCTTGGAGTCTAAGCAGACCGTCGCTGTCGGGCATCGTGACGTACTCGTCGCGGGCATGAGAAGGCAGGGCCCCTTCGTTGAAGCGCAGCCGCCGCGTCGATCGAAGCTGCGATAGACTGGTTGGTTGATTACGCGCTAGATCCGCCGAAGCTTCAGCTGCTCGAGCAGCTTCAAGACCGGAATCCTTGTCGTATAGAGTCTTGTAACCTTCAAGATGTCCCAATACATATTCATCCCCCATTAGAACATCTGAAAGTCGACCACTTGTTCCCAGACTGCCCCCATCCCTGGGTCTTTATCGTCAGTTTGTAGAGTGGTTCTAAGATCGTCTTGATCTCGATCAGGGCCTTCCAGTCGTCGGTGGTTAGTTTGTCAGCATCAGGGATCCGCTTGTCACCATCAGATTCAAGATCAAGCTCCAAGATAAAGCTGTTGATATCATCCCTCTTCCTGACAGCCCTCTCGATCATCAGGTAAGTTGAGTTCCAGCGCGTGCTGTTGTCCTGCTTGAGGCCAAGGTCCCAGGTCGGCTCCTCTGACAACAGATAGTCGTCAGAGGTCTGGGCTTCCTTAGCATGCTGTCGGAATGCCTCGGATCGTTGCGGCGACGCCCTGATGAACTTGACGATATTGTGAAGCTTTCCAACAGGTCCCTTTGCTCTCCAATGTGCTAGTTCAGCCTCGTCGTCACTCCAAAGGGAAAGGGTATAAGCATCCCTCTCGAAGCAGGTAGCATCCTGGCCAAAAAGGAAAGCCTGAACAACAAGATTGAGGACATGACCGAAGCATCGCATTCGACGCGCCTTGATATCTCGGTCGGTTATGGTGGGATCGAGGGATCGATATAGGGCCTTGAGGCATGTGTCGTTGTTCCCTGCATTGTCGGCGACGCAGACACCCACCTGCTTCCCAATTCCCCAAGCCTTGAGAATATCCTGGATCGTGAGCGCGATGTAATTCCCAGAATGCTTCCCTAGCTGCCGACGGAAGGCTAGCAACCTGCTCTGGGGCATTTTCTTCTGATTGATGAAGTGCCCAAAGACTGAAATCATGGCTAGGGTTGTTTGGAGAGGTCCAAAGGTCGAAGCTAATATGAATCTGACTGAGGGCTTTCGTCAGGTCAGCCTTGACCGCCATCATCTTCGACTCAAAAACCTCCTTGATATCCCTTCCAATTGTCGATCTACTGTGGAGGGAGCTCTTGGGCGAATCCAGGGTCTAGCTGCTTTAAGAGCTCCTTGATGTAGACGCTCTCAAGAGCAGTAAAGGGCAAGTCGCCGTCGACAATATAGCCTACTAGAAGCTCCCGGGCCCGACTGATCTTCGCTTGTGGAATGCTGGAAGGGGTCGATCGGTTGCTAGCCTCTCGCTGGATGTCAAGGACGGTCATCTCGTTGTCTGGCCGGCTGGGGCTGTCCTCGGCGATGTTGTGGGACCTGTAACCGTTAGCAACGTGATTAGAACAACGGCAAGGGCTATGCTAGCCTTAGAAGGTGTCCCTGCGAGGCCGAGGTTGATTGAGCGCTGAAAAACTGGGGCTTGCCGTAGGCATCGCAGCGTCGACAGCACCAGACATCCTGCTTGACCTTTCCTGTTGTCGTCAGCTCCGTTAGGAACCAACCCTCACGAGTAATCCAGGAACGACGGCCACGGCTCTTCTTCTTGTTTAGAACACCGCTAATGACGAAAGTTCGGCTCCCCCAAACGATCTTGTATGGCTCGTCGGTATGTGTGACGGTTTGCTGCGCAGCTTCGTCGTACTGCTTCGCGATGGTGCGCAGTCGAGATCGAGGGCGGGGGAGGAAGACTGCTGCAACGTTGTTGGCATTGTCTGCAGTAGAGGCTGCGTAGCTGCTCTGTGCAGCAGTCGACATTGCGAGGTTGGGTTAACTTTAACTGGCGAATCGGATCAGCCTCAGTGGTCGTCACACACACGCGCGCGCGTACAAACAGTGGACAGAGCGACGCGCGGAATCCGCAATTTAGCGCTAGACAGGGCTTGTTCTGGCCCGGAAAAAGTAATACCCGACACATTCATCCACCTCTCTATAATTAACACTCAAAATGAAGGGATTCGGTGCCTTGACCAAGGGCCAAAAGTATGGTATAGATAACAATCAGATTATCAGATTTTGTAAGGTGCTCATCTGATCCGACTGATCTGAAGAAATGGCCGATCTGAATCGACTGGACTGCTCTGGATTGATAGATCTGATCTACAATCTGATCTTTGAGCAGCGCTGGCCTAAATCTCGACAGACAGATCGACCCTGAGGCTGGGGATCATCAGAGCTGCAATACCAGCGGTCAAAGTATTCCTTGAGACCATCTTTCGCAGCAACGAGCCACTCATGTTGTTCGGGATCCCTCCACCGACGCCGCAGCCACCGAAGGCCGAGATTTGGATTCAGAATGATAGCTGCAGTGAACAAAGGGGAATCCGCAAGCTTCGTGTAGTACTCGTCAAGTTTCTTCCAGGCATTGTTGATACTGGCCCGAATGCTGGCCCGCTCTCTAGCTTGGAGTCTAAGCAGACCGTCGCTGTCGGGCATCGTGACGTACTCGTCGCGGGCATGAGAAGGCAGGGCCCCTTCGTTGAAGCGCAGCCGCCGCGTCGATCGAAGCTGCGATAGACTGGTTGGTTGATTACGCGCTAGATCCGCCGAAGCTTCAGCTGCTCGAGCAGCTTCAAGACCGGAATCCTTGTCGTATAGAGTCTTGTAACCTTCAAGATGTCCCAATACATATTCCATCCCCATTAGAACATCTGAAAGTCGACCACTTGTTCCAGACTGCCCCCATCCCTGGGTCTTTATCGTCAGTTTGTAGAGTGGTTCTAAGATCGTCTTGATCTCGATCAGGGCCTTCCAGTCGTCGGTGGTTAGTTTGTCAGCATCAGGGATCCGCTTGTCACCATCAGATTCAAGATCAAGCTCCAAGATAAAGCTGTTGATATCATTCCTCTTCCTGACAGCCCTCTCGATCATCAGGTAAGTTGAGTTCCAGCGCGTGCTGTTGTCCTGCTTGAGGCCAAGGTCCCAGGTCGGCTCCTCTGACAACAGATAGTCGTCAGAGGTCTGGGCTTCCTTAGCATGCTGTCGGAATGCCTCGGATCGTTGCGGCGACGCCCTGATGAACTTGACGATATTGTGAAGCTTTCCAACAGGTCCCTTTGCTCTCCAATGTGCTAGTTCAGCCTCGTCGTCACTCCAAAGGGAAAGGGTATAAGCATCCCTCTCGAAGCAGGTAGCATCCTGGCCAAAAAGGAAAGCCTGAACAACAAGATTGAGGACATGACCGAAGCATCGCATTCGACGCGCCTTGATATCTCGGTCGGTTATGGTGGGATCGAGGGATCGATATGAGGGCCTTGAGGCATGTGTCGTTGTTCCCTGCATTGTCGGCGACGCAGACACCCACCTGCTTCCCAATTCCCCAAGCCTTGAGAATATCCTGGATCGTGAGCGCGATGTAATTCCCAGAATGCTTCCCTAGCTGCCGACGGAAGGCTAGCAACCTGCTCTGGGGCATTTTCTTCTGATTGATGAAGTGCCCAAAGACTGAAATCATGGCTAGGTTGTTTGGAGAGGTCCAAAGGTCGAAGCTAATATGAATCTGACTGAGGGCTTTCGTCAGGTCAGCCTTGACCGCCATCTATCTTCAAACTCAAAAACCTCCTTGATATCCCTTCCAATTGTCGATCTACTGTGAGGGAGCTCTTGGGCGAATCCAGGGTCTAGCTGCTTTAAGAGCTCCTTGATGTAGACGCTCTCCAGAGCAGTAAAGGGCAAGTCGCCGTCGACAATATAGCCTACTAGAAGCTCCCGGGCCCGACTGATCTTCGCTTGTGGAATGCTGGAAGGGGTCGATCGGTTGCTAGCCTCTCGCTGGATGTCAAGGACGGTCATCTCGTTGTCTGGCCGGCTGGGGCTGTCCTCGGCGATGTTGTGGGACCTGTAACCGTTAGCAACGTGATTAGAACAACGGCAAGGGCTATGCTAGCCTTAGAAGGTGTCCCTGCGAGGCCGAGGTTGATTGAGCGCTGAAAAACTGGGGCTTGCCGTAGGCATCGCAGCGTCGACAGCACCAGACATCCTGCTTGACCTTTCCTGTTGTCGTCAGCTCCGTTAGGAACCAACCCTCACGAGTAATCCAGGAACGACGGCCACGGCTCTTCTTCTTGTTTAGAACACCGCTAATGACGAAAGTTCGGCTCCCCCAAACGATCTTGTATGGCTCGTCGGTATGTGTGACGGTTTGCTGCGCAGCTTCGTCGTACTGCTTCGCGATGGTGCGCAGTCGAGATCGAGGGCGGGGGAGGAAGACTGCTGCAACGTTGTTGGCATTGTCTGCAGTAGAGGCTGCGTAGCTGCTCTGTGCAGCAGTCGACATTGCGAGGTTGGGTTAACTTTAACTGGCGAATCGGATCAGCCTCAGTGGTCGTCACACACACGCGCGCGCGTACAAACAGTGGACAGAGCGACGCGCGGAATCCGCAATTTAGCGCTAGACAGGGCTTGTTCTGGCCCGGAAAAAGTAATACCCGACACATTCATCCACCTCTCTATAATTAACACTCAAAATGAAGGGATTCGGTGCCTTGACCAAGGGCCAAAAGTATGGTATAGATAACAATCAGATTATCAGATTTGTAAGGTGCTCATCTGATCCGACTGATCTGAAGAAATGGCCGATCTGAATCGACTGGACTGCTCTGGATTGATAGATCTGATCTACAATCTGATCTTTGAGCAGCGCTGCTTCTGCCCGTACGCGGCCCTCCTTTTTCTTCAGAAGGGAGACCTGGGACTGACTTGACTAGTTCTCATCGATAACTGGATGAACGAAATAAAAAAGTATCTGTGGTGGTTTTGGATTTTGCAGTAGTATCATCACTAACCAAATACATAGGCACTTGAAAGAAGGGCTTGAAGTAGTCAAATATCACGGCCCCGGCCGACCGAAGGATCTCGACACAATCTTAGACTCAGACATCGTTGTAACAACATACAACACACTCATTGCCGAGTTTCTAATCAAGTCAAAACCCTCCCTCCTCCACCGAATCGGCTGGTACCGAGTCGTCCTCGACGAAGGCAAGCCCCAACCGCCCTTCTCACTTCCCCAGAACACACCTGACAGCATGACCTTCAGCGCACATCATCCGCCGCTCCGCCACCGCCTTCTACCGCGCCTGCGACGACCTCCACGCCAACTCACGATGGTGCCTGACCGGCACGCCCATCCAAAACAAACTCGCCGACATCGGCGCGCTCTTCGCCTTCATCCGCGCCGAGCCCTTCACGCGAGCGTCCGTCTTCCGCAAGTGGATCGAGATCCCCTTCGAGCAGAGCCTCGAGAACTCGACCGCCGTCAAGAACCGCCTGGTGATGCTCCTCGAGGCGCTCTGCCTCCGCCGCACCAAGGACGCCGTCCAGCTGCCGGGGCTCCGCCAGCGCATGCGCACCCTCGAATTCTCCCCCGCCGAGCGCGAGCAGTACGAAAACACCAAAAAGACCCTCGCGCGTACCATCCGCCAGCGCGCGGGGGGAGCCGAGAAGAGCTCCAAGTTTGGGCTGTTCCAGGCGAACTTGCAGATGCGCCTGTTGTGCAACCACGGCACGTTCCAGAAGCCCTTCTCGTGGCACAGCCGCAGCCCGCTGGACGAACGCGAGGTGGTCGTCTCCGCGCTGGGCCAGACCGGCGAGATCACCTGCTCTGTCTGCCAGCTGCCCATGCCAATTCTGGGGTCCAGCTGGCTGGGCAACGGCTTTGGCGCGCAGTGCGCTCATGTTCTCTGCGCCGAGTGCATCGAGGAGTCGAGCGTGCCGGGCGCTGGGGGGCCGACGCAGCAGTGTCCGGTATGTGTGCGATGGCGTACACAGGCGCGGGCTGGGGGTGGTGGTGTCGCCACTGAGGACGTGGCCATGCCGGACTGGTCGGCCGGGGAGGCGGTTGAGGATAATGATGATGACCACTATTTTAGCGCCGGGGGCCACTCGACGAAAATGCTGGCGTTGGTCGAGGATGTTAAGAAAGACCTGATGACGACAAAGAGGTATCCCCCATACCCCCCCGTTTCCCACCGGAGAGCGCAACATGTGTGTCTAACGGGAATAGTATTATATTCTCCTGCTGGACTAGAACGTTGCACCTGCTTTCCAAGCACCTAGACCGAGCCAACATTCCTTACCTCCGCATCGACGGCGGGTGTCCCGTCCCGCAACGACAGGCCAAGCTCGACCAGTTTTCCGAAAGCGATGAGAAGCGAGTGCTGGTCATGACGACTGGAACGGGTGGATTCGGGTACGCTGGATGCCTTGGTAGTTCCCTAAAGACTCCAGCATACGTGATATTGACAAGCTCGCAGACTGAACCTGACCTGCGCTAACCGTGTCTTCATCATCGAGCTGCAGTGGAATCCTGGCGTAGAGAGCCAGGCCATTGCGCGCGCCGTCCGGTTGGGGCAGGAGAACGAGGTATACGTGACACGTTACGTGATCCGGGACACCGTGGAAGAGGTTTGTTCTCCCGTGACTCTTGCAAGCTCACGGTTCGTATTGACAGTATATAGGAAATGAGGTCCCAGCAGCGGTGGAAGATGCAGGTCGCGGCTTTAGGATTTGAAGAGGCGCCGGATGTGATTGATGATGAAGAGAGAGTGTCCTAGTAGGTAGGTAGGTACTTACATAGGTATTTGAACCTTCTTTAGTTCCCATCGTTAGTTTGAGGAAGAGATGTAGTTTTTATTTCCAAAACAGACCAACAAGCTCCCAGCTGTTTACATGTTGCAGCATGTCTCACACTCTGTCAAAATGTCAAATGGCTACCCAGGTAATTTCTGGCCCGTCCGGAAGTTGGTCTTCTCGCTGCCTCCAAGGAGCATAGCACCAACTCCCTGGGCGCTTCTAACTTCCTTGCCGTATTGGATACATGTAGGCAACGTCTGACACTGGCAGCACGTATCAATGCATACAATGACAAGGGCAGTCTTGCGGACTAATCACCTCTCGCCTTCCGCCCGTTGTCTACCTATCTCTGAGCTTCCCGTCCTTGCCGACCTGTCATTGGCATTGCAGACATGGAGACCGGTAGAGCTTAGAGACAGGGATAGCCTCGAGAGAGTTTGAAAATGCTGGGCATGAGCAAATTTGTTCACTTGTGGCTCAACTGCGCCTGTGGATGACTCCAATGTTGCCAGCACAGCATAAGGGACAGTATGGCCTCGAGGGAGTTTGAAAATGCTGTGCAAGCAACTGGATACTACGGCTGCCAGCAACACAGAAGGCCCCCGCGTGGGGCAGGATGGCCTCGAGAGAGTTTGAAAATGCTGTGCAAGCCACGGATGCGAGTGTTGCACAAAACGGGTGGCTGAAGATACGCTATTGCGGGTCAACGACAGGGGCTTATTGGGCCCACCAAACTGGGCCCAATGCAGCGTTTCTGAGGGCACAGAGGCTCTCCTTTTCTTCCAGTCACATCAATCAGACTGTCAGACAATTGCATAACGAATTGAAGCCTCGTATCAGTGACCTTGCTTGCACTACGTTGCGCGCCCTGTTCAGAAGTATTGCTACTCTGGCTGTTGGATTTCCAACAGCGAGCGCAAGACCCCATGTAAGCCCCCGCACTAGGGTGTGGGGACAGGACGGCCTCGGGGCTGTGTAAAAATGCTGTGAAAGTTGAGCCTCCGAACCACCGGGTAGAACTCAGGTGGCCTCCTACCACACCGGAATTAGTGGAACCACACAGGCGAATGGACCACTTGGCCCTTGGGTGCCGACTGCTGAGTGGATGCCACCAAGATATGGGAGGCATCCCATCGTCGCTGTTAAACCAATGAGACATGCTGTGTTATGCCGCTGTTGATTGCATGTAGGTACCGAGTTCACAATTCCCTACTCGCAGCCTTGGGAGTGACGATGCGGTCCCTTCTACCTTTCTAGGTAGATTCGACAATCCGAGGTCATGGACGAGAAAACTCCGATCCCCGGCAGACAGAAACGGCAGCGGCCTATGTCCCATGATGGGGACCGACCTGGCCTGTCGCAGCGCAAGAGGATTCAGGAGAGCACGCCTGGTCCCCTGCTGTGCACATCATGTACACTCATGTTCTCCCACCAGGGCTTGGAACATCTCAACTCACCGAGCGGCTTCCGCCACTGGACCCGCGCCGAGTGCACAGCTTCCGGAAATGAAGGCTGCGGATTGTGCAAGTTTATCTCGCTCATTGTCCACGAAGAACACGATAGGAGTTGGGGCGAGTGACGATCGCCTCATATTTCGGAATTTCCGAAGTACAAAGTCAACAAGCAACACTTCTAGCATTCAGCTGCCTGGCATCTATGCGCTCAAAGGCATCCTCGAATCTGATCCCGAGACATGCATCATCACCATCTATCCATTTGCCAAGAAAGGCAAGCATTTTCTTTAATTATCATCCATCGTACGAGGTGACGATAATAGCGCCTAACGAGACCCAAGTAGCCCTATTGGAGATATTGTCCGCCGAAGGCCTCTCCGCAGAGATGTGCGAAGTAGCAACGTGTTTGCGGCAGCACAATCCCTCATAAAAGAGTGTATGAGTCCCGAGAAGCCTCACAAACAATGCTGGTACTCGCGAGACACTGTGCTTCCGACTCGCGTTCTCGACGTCGGCAAGCCTGGGGACCCTCATCCAACAATTCAGCTCAAGGTTAACGACACGGAAACAAACGCACCATATCTCGCTCTGAGCTACTGCTGGGGGAAGCAACCCAAGCCCACGGCGCCAGTCCAGCCGCTTCTACTGCGGAGAGATAATCTTGAGGATTTTGTGAGTGAAATCAAGCTCGAGAGTCTCCAGCAGTCCATACAGGACGCTATCTTCGTCACTCGCAAGATCGGTTTTCGCTATCTTTGGGTTGATGCGCTGTGCATCATCCAAGATTGCAAGATCGACAAAGGCAGGGAAATTTCCCAGATGGCGTCCATTTACAAGAATGCTGCCATAACCATTGCGGCGTCTTGTTCTGAGAGCGCCATGGATGGGTTTCTTTCCAAGAGCATCAGACCTTACCGACCAAACTACGAGCTCCCCGTTCTTATGTCCAATGGGCAGAGAGATACTGTGTATCTTTCGGCGGAAGCATACGAGCCCGAGCACCCTCTAGACAAGAGAGGCTGGACGCTGCAGGAATTCATGCTGTCATCAAGAATGCTCATATTTTCCGACTACGAGCTTCTCTGGCAATGTAAAGAAGTGGATCTCCGGGGCGTTACCGGCACAGGACTCGAATATCTACAACCCTTGGAGGCTCTACCGTGGACGGTCTTTGACGATGACGCGGAGCCTGCGTTTGGGAATCTTGACTCGGACAAGCTCTACCTCTGGAAAACCATTGTCCAACAGTACACGGAACGCACACTGACAGTCCCAGACGATCGACTTCCGGCAATCCAAGGGATCACGAACGAGCTCGAGGTACTCTGGCGCGACACGAACGTCTACGGGCTCTGGAGGAAATGGTTCATACAACTCCTGACGTGGTACAAACCACAGGTTGACAGAGAGCGGAAGCGGTGCCTCGGGCGGGCGCCCAGCTGGTCATGGGCGTCTCTCGACGGCGTGATCCGCTACGAGGGGACCCTCTCGACTGAAGATGCCAAAGTCAAGTTGCTGACGGTATCAACTGCAGAGCTGGATTGCCGAATGCTGGAGGAGGACGAGGTAAATTATGAGAAGATTCATACCATCTTGGAGCGGCCAGACCTGGTGGATCCAAGTGCTGAACTCCAACAAAAGGGGTTTCAACAAAGAGCGGCGGAGTATCTGCTTTTAGGTACCGTTAACGAAGAAAATGGCGTCGAGAGAGGTATCGGTTTGCTTGTAGTGGATGTGGGTACAAGGGTTTACCGGAGAGTCGGGTTGGCCATCTTTATGGATATGACACTGTGGACTGATGCGAAGCGACGGGGTGTTACGTTGGAGCCAAAGCTCAGTGGATAGGGTAGATGTTGGCATACACGCTTTCCCATTGACAGCGATATGAGATCCATAGTACTCGCATATTCGAACCGTTCTTCTTGCACATCTTGTAGCCCCTTTTAGTTCCTTTTGTTCTTGCCTTGGTGATCGAGTCATGCAATCGAATTGTCCTTGATATAGCCAAAAATCAACAATAACCGGAATGTACTGAGCTCTCACGCAGGCTGGACAAATACAAATCGCATTACGCCCTTCTCCGCGAGTAAGTCTTCTCCCTTCTCCGCGAGTAGGTCTTCTCCCGCGAGTGAATCTTCTCATGCCTTTGACAGTCATTCAACCTCGTAAATGGCTTGTCGCAAATCGAGCACTTATACGGGCGCTCCCCAAAATGGCTCCTCTCGTGGCCCTTCAGAGTAATCTTCCGCGTGAACTTCTTGCCGCACATGTTGCAGGCGAACTGCGACGACCCAGTCTTGGGACGCAGAGCCTCGAAGACGGATGGGCCTTCACCCAGGTCGGGGTGATATGTCCGCACGTGCCTTTCCTTATCTTTGTTGGTGACGAAACCGATCGGAGCAAGGCTACAGTTCACCGGACACAGGAACGGCCTGGCGTGGCGGCTGTCGTGCGTCTTGCGATCTTTCAGCCTGTCGTAGCCTTGGTAGAAGAACTTACAGAGCACGAGCTTGCACTTGAAGAGATTGGGGCCGTAGTAGTCTTCGATGGTGTCCTCAAGCCAGGCTTGTGAGCTGGGTCTGAAGTGCTGTTCTAGCGTGGATCGGTTTTCAAAGAGGGCTTTGTCGAGCTGAGCGATGCCAACGGTGTTGCGGGCATCGTATGGGCCTTTTTGATGGCTATAGATATGGTTCCACAACAACAGGAGATTTCCGTGGAATGAGAGCTCCGAGAACCTGGCGAGTTCGGAAGATATCTGTTCAAAGTCGTCGTGGGGCTCTGTAGTGAGCTCTCCGCGATGCGTTGCGATGAAATCATGCAACGCAGAGCCCAGCATCTCCTCGTACTTCTGGCCATGATGCCCATCGGAAAAGAGCCCGTGACACGCCGTAATAACCGTGGCAACATGGCTATGCCATTGAGAACAAGCATAATCTTGGAAAGAGAACCAACCCAGCTTGGCCTTGCCTCGACGTTCGTCTTCGTCATAGCCGTTTGACGAGCTTAGAAGACACAGATATTTGAGACAAAGCACGGTGAGCTCACACTGAACTGCCTGCTCATTGATATGCTCGTTCTGGACGATATAGCTGGTGGTTATTAGCCTTTGGAACACAGACCTGGAGTTCAAGAACACCCATTGCTTACCGCCGTGCTGTGGAATGAATGATCCGGATATGACCGCCATCCAGGACGTGCACCAATGACCCGAGGTACTTCTTGGCATTTTGCCGAAGCATCTTGTTGTCGAAGTCCACCTTTTGTTGAGCCGGATCATAAGACAGGATAGACTGCATTTCGTACCATTTCAGGGGCCGCTTTGCGCAGACCAGCCAGCCCAGAAGGAGCTTAGCCATCTGCCAATGGGTCTCGCCATGTGCCAGTTGCAATAACTCAGTCTTGACTGCGCCGAGAAGCTTCTCATATCTGAGAGTAGTTGTTAGTATATTTCAGTCTCTTCATCATGGACAGCAACCAATGCTAGACATACATCTGTGCGAGTTTCTTGGGTAGCATTTCCTCTTTGATCTTCTCTAGAAGCATCTCTTTTGTTGGCTGCTGTAGAAGATACTCGATGGCCAGGTGGGCATAGAGAAACATGTCTGCAGTCCTCTCAGTCAGTCTCCGTCAATGATTGCAATTATTGTACTTGTGGCGACAGACCTTCGCTCCGACGGCAGATAATGCTCTCAATTTGCCCCTTGTCGCCGTCAGAAAGGTTAAACCCACTGCTTGTGGCGCGTTTCTCGGAGAAGTCTGGGATCCTCTTCTTTACATAAGCCCTGATGTCGTCTGCGTTGTCGGTCGACTTGAGCTCCACGTAGGCGATATCTTCCGGCATGGCTTTGTCCTCGGATAGCTCCGGTACCGGCTGGCTCATGAATAGAACCCTCAGACGGCCGTGTTTGATCTCGTTGTCGCACCTTGTAACCTGCCGCATGAAGAAGTTTGCAGTTTTGCGTATTTCTTCCAGCGTTTCGCACTCGTCAAGTCCATCGATAATGATGTACTGCCTGGAGTTGTACTCAAAGAAGGCCTCGATGAGTGTTTGAGCAATTTCGGGGCTTGCCAGGTTGGCGCTTCCGCTTGACGCAGCCTTTTCGGCGCAGAAGGGCAAGAGGTCTTCGTTGGCATCGACCATCTGATGGAGAATGCCCTTGAGTATATCAAGGTAGGTGCGATTTTCGAGATCTTCTTCCTGACAGTAGAAGTAGTACGTCTTGCTCTCGCGTGGGATCGCGTACTTCTTTCTTTCTGTGCACAGCTCGTTCAGCTCATCTATGAGGAGCGATGCTAACATGGTCTTGCCTGTACCCTTATTAGCTCGGCCATTTCCTTTGGGGCGGGGGGAGATCATTACCAAATCCCTTGCTACCGTGGAGCCAGAGCATCGACTCTGGCGGTTGGTCTTCCTTCATCCAGTCAGTGATCTCACCATACCTCCGGAAGAGCCAACGGCCAGTGTCGGGACATATTCTCGCATCCCGGAACTTCCTATGAAGCAATAGCGTGTTTCTGGAGGCCGAGATCCATGCCATGACGTTTCGTTTTTCTTCTTCTTTCCTTGCTTTCTCCTTTTCCTCAAATTCGTCTTGACTTCGGTTGATATCATTGCGATAGCGGTAGAATTCCATCTTGACATCATCCCAGTCTTGAGTCATGTTCAGTCCAGACTCCACGCGTACCAATCCGACAGGTTGGTCCAAGTTCGGTTGAGGGTCTTGGAGAGATAATCCATGCGTCTGGATGAAGCGCAAATGTCTTTCCAGTGAGGCTGCCAGGTGCTCGAACGTATGGTCCAATGCTTTCCAGGCGGGTTTGTACAGTTTCTGCCACACTAGAGAAGGGATTAGTGTTTTTCATTCCCGTTACTACTCTGGGCTTAATCTCACAGTTGGAGGGGAGGGAGAAGAGCTTGTAGGCCAGCCGATGGAACGTAAGAACATCGCGGTAAACGTACACCAGACATCCTTCGCTCTCTGGCAGTGCGGTAAAAAGCTGTAGATAGTCGTAAAGTGGCGGTATTTTATTTCCTAGCCGCTCGTAGACTTCGAGTACGCTGTCAAATGCTCTATCGTTGAGATTTGTGGTCTTCATTCAAACCCGTCAACAATGTTGGCCTTCAATGATAAGTGTGGTAGGGGGACCGCTGGGCAGGCTGGTACATACCTTGAGGATAAATCGGACCGGACCCCAAACATAGGCCATGACCTTTGAGGAATGCTCGAATCTGATGGCAACCAGGACCTTCTCGAGATGTGCCATGCCAGTCAGGAAGGAATGTATCCTCTTCATGTTCATCATGGTCCGGGTTGTCTGTCGTTGTAACTGTATGACGTTCAAATCCTGCTGCACAGCATCGTAACTGCTTGATTCGAAGAATTCCTTGTCCCGGAACTTTAAGCAGTCCCATGTCTCGAAGGTTTCTGCAAGACCAAGTAACTTGTCCACGTCCATTGTGGCGCCTGCTCAGTCTGGGTTGCTTGACGCACAAGTAATGTGCAGTAGCTAGGTATGTACATCTAGGCTAGGGAGCTAAATTGCTCAGCAATTTCTGTAACAACCGTGCCAGACTCTTGAAAACATTAAATATTGATATTGAAGATGGCAAGGCTCGGCAGAGGAGTAGTCTGCTGGTGCACCGTATTTACGGCAAAGAGGCAACCAACTGGAGATTAGGTACCTAGGTACATACCAAGGCACTCAGCCTGCAGGTAGGGAAATGCATTCATGCAGGTGCTTCAGGCTGTGCCCACTTGATTGGAGATTCACGAGCCAAGTCACCAGGCAATGGCGTGCACTGCCTCCAGTCATAACACTTTCAACCCGACGCCATCAGTCATCCATCAACGCGAGGCCAGTTTCACAGCATTTTTAAGCCCTCTCGAGGCCATCTCCCCACCTTAAGTCAGCCCACCACACCCACCATGACACATCACCACTTTTAGTCCCACCTCGGTACGTGCATACATGCACACACATGGCATGGAATATCAAATTCCTGCTCTTGCAATACCGGGTCATGGCCCCCGACCGTGGCTTATGTGTTTCCCTAAAACGCACGGTACCTCTCCCTCAATGGCGACCTGAGTCTGCTCAATCCGCACTAGCCTCCTTTTGATCCGGAGCAACCTTGACTTTCTACTTGGGCTTCAGTTCCTCAACGTGCTGTTGCGAGGCCCTTTTCCACAATTGGCCCGTACCATGAGTTGGTTAACTCAACATCTTTCTTGTGCGGAGCCTTTGTCTCTGAAGTAACCCACCTAGTTACCGACTGGAGATACGTAAGGTACCTACCTCTAGGTAAGGTAAATAGGTACCTTAGGTAGTAGCAGAGTCCAACCCCGAGGGAGAGGTACCTCCCCAGGTAAAAGGATCAAACCTAATGCCTTTAGTGATATGTAAAACTGTGAATGGTATCGAAGTATGAGCCCTTGCAGCCGCTCCCAAGGATGTCCTGGAAACTGCGTGACGAGGAGGGTTCTGTAAGATAGGTACCGAGCTCACATGATCTAAAACGGACGGAGCTTGAAGAAATTTGAGAATACCTTGATATGACTGATGACAGTATCTGAATCGGCGTAGTTTATGGGAGTCACTTGTCCTGTATCTCGCACATTCCATGTACATGTAGGTATTGGATTGGCTGTTCATACACTGTGCCCGTTACAAAACAACGGTCACCTTGCGGGTGATCGACTTAGGTCCCAGGCCAGCTCGACTACGGAAGTGATTTTGACGGATACAAGGGCCGGCACGGGTAGGTTTAAGGCCGGTCGGCAACGGTTTCAAGAGACCGAGGAACCCGCTAGCGAGGTTTCAAAATACCTATCTATTCAGAGGGGACCATAGTGATCCGCGAGAGTTTTAGCGGTTGGGCCTCCTCCTGAAGCGCTGCAAAGAGGTCGCCAGTCTCGCCAACGGTATGATGGTGTCAAATCCTTCTAACGTTCCCTGTAGTGCACCCGGATCATGTTCTCAATGTCGTTCATTTCGTACTGTAACGCCAAAATCGCTTAGTCAAAACGAATTTCACGCAACACCCGTTTCCGCCTGGCCCGTACCTCGCTCAGTTGGTCAGGAAGGAGGAGCAGCCAGTGCTTTTCTTGGATCTTCTCGCATAGGTTAGGTTATTCATTCTGAATCCTGATAGGTATGAAAACGGAAGGGAGCAAAAGTAGAAAAGAAAAAAGGGAGGGGGGGGGAGGAGTCAATACCCTAACTCTGTAATTGCCCATCCCGTACCTCGAATCCAAAATCTCCTTCAGCTTTCTCTGATGGCCATACTTCTGTCGAAGAATGTGTCTGTAAAAGCCTTGCGAGTCAGCCATGGTGGCGGACACTTGGGTGGTGAATTGAATAACTTGGTCACTTAGAGACCTGGCGTGAAGCCTGACATTGAAGTGTCACTGGACGGAAGAGATGCCCGACGGAAAAATAAGCCACCTTGCCAAGTTTTAGTATCACGTGGACATCCGATTTGGCTGCTTTCCCCCGTCTTCTGATTTGAATATGCTCTCTCGATTGGGTCCTATCATGTCTGGGTACCTACTACAAAAGAATATGCCGTGAGAAGACCTCTCTCAAGGCCCACCCAATGAACATTCGGACCTTTATGAGACTGATAGTGCGGAAGTTTTGTTGCAACCACTAGAGGCGCAGAGATTATCGGGAGAGACGGGGCAACCGAATCAATACTCGCTTCTGTGTTGCACTTTGTGTGTCCTGCTGGGTCTGCTCATGCCACGCCCGAGCTTGCAGGAGGGAACCTGACGGCCAATCAACAACTGAAACGTGATGAGGCGGTGTCCTGCACCCATATGCATTCGGCAGCCATCCCGCCACCACTTTGGGCAAGCCGTTGCCACCGCTAGGTTTTTCTTAGCGTGGCTGAGTGTCTAGCAGGATATGTAAATGGCTTTGCATCACACCCGGTCAAGCCGTTAAGTTCATCCTGAACACCATAATCGGCGGCACTTTTGAACCAGGACTTGCTTGGACAGATATCGGAGGAATGGAATGGACTGATCCTAACCCCGCGTTTACCGCGCATGATCTGTCAACATTTGATTATGATGCAGTACAAAGTACGGAAACTCTCGTGGAGTTTATGTGGAAAAGTGACGCCGACAAGGTCCTGAATCCGCCCAAACATTCCCGCCGGGCTCAAGTTAACCCCCTACCCTAGTATCCGGGACGAGAATTCCTGAGCGCCCCCGATGGTTACTGTTCAAGGCCCGGGTGTGATCTCAAAGAAAAAGCGGAAATGGAAGTGGATATGACCATGGCAGCAAGTCTTGGACCGGGAATGGTAATGGATGACCCAAGATCCTGTTTGATCCTTCCCTCTGCAATGTATCTGAGTGCCTAGTGGGACTCCAGCTAAGAAATTTATACTATAGGCTTCCCGGATGCTACAGATGCTGCATAAAAAGTTGGGGAAGGTCATCCCAGGTGTTTATCTGATGTATTTATCTCATCTTGCGTTGTACGTCACCGCCTGGTACTGACACTATTGTAGAGCCTGTGGCAGAGCCGCTAGAGTTTTCGACGAACAATCCTCTCGAGTTTCAGACTTGCCTTTCTCCAGAGACAATTGGCAAAGAATTGCTAAGCTCTTTCACATCCATCGAAATATTACCCGAACTATCCTGAGAGATGTAGCCCACTTCTCCTCGGTCCGCCACACCCCCGAGAACTCTCGAGCACTGGAGATATGTGAGTTGATGAAATACCTTTATACGAGTACGAGTAATCCTTATCATCAGCTCTTCTAACCACATCTTGCACACGCTTTAAAGGCTTCACCGCAAGAATGACTGCGGCGTTACCCAACGATCTCGCCTTGTCCACAACGTACATTCCATCGACCGGCGTCTCGTACTCGGTGGTGTACGGCTGCAACGACAGCCAGATGGCTGAAATTTGGCGGCGGGTGTGTTTGGCCGGGGATCACACAGACCATCCACTTCTGGTAGTAGGTATATTCATGGAGCTTGACCGCGAACGGCTCATCGGCAGGGCGGAAAGCTTGGCCGACAAGTTTACCCTCGGGTCCGACATACTCGAGAACAAATCCTGGGATTCCACCAACCCCAAGATGCAGGGTTACCTAGAAGTGTGTCTGCAAAGCCGCACTCTGATCGATTACATTCGGGCGGCCAAGCGGCAGCTAGCCAAAGTCTTGGTTGAGATCGATGGCTTAGAGAGGTTATGGCGCCAATCTAACTTGAAGCCTGCCGTGTCAAAGGCTAGGCTAAAAGCTGAGAAGGGAAAACGACAAAAAAAGATCTCAGGAATGCTACAAACGGGGGAAAAAATGAAGCAGAGAATCCGTGAGATGCTGGACGAGTATGACGACAAGGTGGACGAATGCAAGAAAATGGCGCAGAACTTGTCTCTTGCGATGCAATCTGTAAGAGCACCAAATTGCCCCTGCTAGCCTAAACGCTTTTGCTAACCAGAACTCATAAACCGCAGGGATGGAACCAAATTGCCCGGGAGGACTCCATCACCAACACACGTATCTCCAAAGCCAACACCATGATTGCGTTGGAAACCAAGAGAGAGAGCGCCCAGATGAGGTCCATTGCCCTCCTCACTATGATATACCTCCCCCTATCATGTGTGGCAGTACGTCCATCCCCGAGTTCCCCAACCTCAGATCATGCCCAAATCGTTAACGAAGTTGTCCACAGTCCGTCTTCTCTACCACGCTATTCAACTGGAACCCTAGCGATGGGGAGCCAATTGTTTCCAAATACATATGGGTTTTACTGACCCTCGCTCTGGTGTTAACATGCATCACCGTTCTGGCCTGGCATTTCACCACCAACCGTGAGAAGAAGCGCGAGAGAAAGAGGAGCGGAACTTTCGATACGGTTCTGTCGGATGCCGTATGAGTTTGGTGAATACAGCAGGTACCTGCTTGCACTGCAAAGACCTGCCGTATCCGGGGGCCGATGGTCGACGACGCGTTGTCAATGTACCACGACGGGGGTGTCCGAAATGATTTATCACACGATATCTGCCAGCAAGGCCATACGTGTGTGCACTGCCCGGGCTTAGTGTGAGGAACGGACATGGGCGTACCACTTGAATGGCGGTCGGCTCTGTACCCGAGAACGGGTTGGTCTTCATGTTTTCCTAACGTCAGGCGTGCGGAAGCGCCGGGAGCGTCAGCGACAAACACTGCCTGACGCTCGCCACGTTCTTTCTCGTCTGTCTGAGCTTAGCCCTTTGGGATAACGTGTCTGGTGATAGCACAAACGAGAAGGATTGGTAACCAACATGTGGGAAACCATGTAGTCCCAGATAAAAGTGGCATGTTGCTCAGTCCCGCCATATCTACGCGGACACGTCAGGTGAGTAAGGACCTAACCACCAGACTCGACACGCACCCAAGACACGCATTTGAGCTCCACTGGACTAGCACAGGATCGAATGGAAACGTGACACCTACCGCAGCCCAGCCATCTGTTTCCCTGAGCTCCAGGGCCTATTGTTAGCGACGGGTTTGGCATGGACGAAACAGCCCAATGCAGAGATGAGATGCAACAACACATGTGCTACCCGAGCTCCCGAAGTACTCACAAAAGTGCAATTACTGAAGCGCCCATCGGAAAGGGGGGCGGATGACGAACCAATCAACTGCCTTTATCCGTACTGATATCTTCATCTTGATGGTATACGATATTTTGTGTCACGCCGAGACTGGAATTTTGTTTGCGAACCAAGATGTTGAGTGGTAAATAAGGCGAACTAGCGGAGTTGAACGGGGGGAATAAGTGAGAATAAGAAGCCACGCCGTATGCACAACGCCCTTGAACATGGCACTCTTCCAGTCTCCCAATCCCATTCCGTGTCCAAATTGCTAGCCCCCGTCTTTGCGCCCGCACAACTGGTTTCGAACCCCCGCCGCCACCATGAGGGCCGAAACAAAGCGGCCAGTTGTTCTCAGTAAGGCCTGGGTCGTGGCCCATGGCCGGCCGAGTGGCGAGTCCCAAAACAAGGAAAAGCCCCCGCCATCTGGTTATTTCCATGTGGGTATTATTGCTTCTGCCGTGTCGCCTTCCTCGATTCGCTAATCACCCACGTGCCGGGGCGATGGTGATCTTGAAAAGATCTCTCCTTAACTGTAACGAAGGTCCCATGTTAGCTCCTGCGCGTACGGTGTTAGGGTGAGGTCATGGAGGCGTGCGGTGGATCTGGGAAAGAACATACTTGGACAACGTATCGGTCTGTGTAATTCACCTCCAGGTACTGCTTCAACGCGGCAGATGTTACCCTGCTTGCGGGGACTATGGCAGTGTCGTGGGTCACCCATTGGACCCCTGGAATAGGAGAAGGATAGGGGCTACCGAGGTAAGGTTCTGCTGTCGACGTTGCCGCTGTTGAGATTTTCATGGTGGCGGTCGGTTTTGTGTCAGACAGATGTAATGATGGGACTTGAACGGGCTGAGGATGGGAGAAAAGGAGAGGGTGGAGAGAAGCCCGGATTTGACCCCCCTACCTAGTTATACGAAGACTGGGAACGCCCCATCCCGCGCGTCCTTCGTGGCCCTCGCCCCCCTCCTCCCACTCCCCACCTGGCCCGAGGCTAAGAGACCCCGGCGGTACGGCTGTTGACCGCTTGTTGGACATTCGCCGAGTTGTGCAACGAACTGGATTGCATACCTCACTTTTCAAAACAGTTGAGTGGCCGTCAGTGGTGCTTGGCTGACTGCCGTTACTCGAAATGCCGACATTGGATAGGTAGTTACCTTGTCTGAGGCCCCCGAAGCGACCTGGTTTGTTCACCTCAAGTGCCCTTTCTGCGGTGGCGCGGCGTTGCTGTCCCGAGTGCCAACAGCTGGGGGCGTCTTGGAATTACGCCACCCACCCAGAACTGGGCCGCCTATTGCGACTCAAATCGCTCAGGTCACCTTAACACGACGCAGTAAAATGTATACTCTGTCGTTGCCCAGGTAATGCCTCGTGGGTTGACTGGAAGAGTCCCGGTCTGTTCTCAGCGCGCGATGAGTTTCGGTATTTTGTATTCGAATATTATTCGACCTAGCTAGAGCCTTGCACGAAGTGAGGGCCGAATGTGGCGGCTCTGGGGGTGCACCTGCAGAGCCTGCAGGAGGCGAAGCCGCGAACCACACGGCAGCTGACTGTGAATCCCGTACATCATTGGATTGCGCCACCACTTGAGTGAGGCCGACGGCAAGGCACGCAGTCGTGAAATCTTTCCATTGGCCACTGAAAGTCACACAAAGCGACGAGGTGGTGTAAGCGCCGCGAATCCCGCGATATATTAGTGCGAGGGCGCCATGCTGTGGGCATGTGGGATGACACGCATAACCCCCTGATGGGTGCAGCCCACAGGCGGGTATCGAAGCGGTGAGAATCTGTGGGTAGCGCTTTAAGGATAGGTACCTACCTGTAGTGTCGGTTGAGACCACCTTACCTGTATTATTACAGTCCAAGGTTCAGGTGTAATATCCTTAGGTACCTAGTTGTAACTTGTCAACATGTTATTATTACCTACATCGGCTACTCATAACCATCGACAGCAATACTTGATCACCGTCCAAAATCCCTAAGCTACGTTGGGTGGGTGACTTGCTGTTACGTACAGCCGCCCCTTTTAGGCTTCGGCTCAGAGGGCCGTTGCCCATCAGTACCTGCTTGCCTACCCACCTACCAAGTAACCTTCGGTAGGTTGTAGGTTAAGCAGGTATTCGTGCCTATCTGGGTATCGACTTAGGTCGAACTCCATGCCCATAATACTAAATCTGAAAAGCGAAGCTTGAAGGCTGAAAACGCCTGGTTTTGTAGGTACCGTCACCTTATCACAGTTCTTCGAGAAGTTGGAGGGGTGACATGCCAGGTTCAAGGCTGCCTGAACTATCTAATCCTTGCAGTTCTGCTCGACCGACATTCTGTTTTGGGATTCGGCGGCAAGTGAGGGGAAAGAGCTGAGACTCGCCGGCAGCGCCATTGGTTATCACCCCAAGCCATGCGTGACAAGCCTCTGCAAAACCCGCCGTAGGCTGGATAGGGCACAGGAACCAGAGTCTAAATGAAGTAAATGTAAATATCTCAAGGCGACAGCCAGCCTGATACCATGGGCAGCCCGGCCTCGCTTATCTAAAGCTGAAAGCATGCCGTTGCGTTTTATTTTATCAAGCAGCCCCCCTCCTTTTGACGCTCCTTTCCTCCATGATATGTCGTTTACTTGGTTTTCTACCTTGACCTTGAAATGTTCAAGGACGCTTCCCAGCTCCGCTGCCAGATTCGCCGAACATGGCCGAAACGATGGCTCTGGGCATACCAACACCAACACCGAGCCCCAATCAGCTACAGACCACAACACCGCTGGGGGTAAACGGCTTCGTGATCGATGATGCGAAACGGGTCGAAATCATTACGGATCGGGGCGAAGCAGCCCATCGCAGCCGCCCCGGGTACGCCCACCGGCAAGACATCAGGACTGACAAACTGGGGACAACAGACTCCATCAACATAACCAATCTCGCGGATCAGTTGTACGAAGACCGGGCTGTCTTCGGCCCCGGTCGCGAGATCTGGTTTATCCCTCGCGCATCCTTCGACGCGATTCTCACCCCTGAAGTGATCGTGCAAGTTGTCAACCAGCTGGCGTGTTATCAAAACATGAACCCCGATGAGCGAATCCAGGTGGCCAGCGATATTTACTACGGAAAGGATCCGAGCTCCGGAGTCCCTAGGCCGCCTTGCCGCAAGCTGTTGGCCACACTGATCGGTGCCCGGGCCGACGGAACAAGCCTTGAGACAGTCGAGGAAATCAAGACACATATGGACGAAGGAATGAATGACGACTGCCTCCCACTATTTTTCGACGGTGACAATCAGCTTAAATGTCGACTCCATGGTCAGAATCACCCCTTCATTAACCGCCCGAAACGTGGTAGAGGACAGTGGAAAGAGAGTTTCGTGCGCTGGTCCCGAGCCCTCACTGCGCCTTACGTCCTGTGGGACGAAGCCCCGGAGAGCCGGCACCGACATTACGTGATGCTCGACGGGGGGCCTCTTCCCATGGCACCGGTCTGGGAGGAGTCAGTACCACACGTACACCACGGCGGCTTCGGCGATGTCCTCAAGGTCAAAATACAAATTGGGGACCGGAACTTCCAAGGCCCTAGAGTGCGTTACCCGCCGAGGCAATGTTGTTTCCCTCAATGGCCAAGCTAATCGTATCCTTGTAGGGCGAAGACAGCTTCTTTGCGCTGAAGAAGCTGAAAGAAAACGGCGACGCCGCGCGGGTAGAGTTCGACCTCGAGGTGCGCTCCCTCATCTTTACCGAGAACCGGACCAACAACGTCCCCGGGCCGAACGATACAGAAACGAAGAAGCACGTCATCCAGCTTCTGGCCTCGTTTGAAGTCTACGACTCGAATTTGAAGCACCCCACATACTACCTCCTATTTCCCTGGGCCGACGGGAACCTGGAGGAGTTCTGGAGGCGGCATGATAAGAAATACTCCCCACGGGATCAGGGGCAAATTAGCTGGACGATTGATCAGTTCTACCATCTGGCCAAGGCCCTCCAGTGCCTCCACAACGACCGACAAGTCAACTTGTCCCAAAGGACCGATTCTAACCGGTATGGTCGGCACGGGGACATCAAGCCCGGCAACTTCCTCTTCTTCCGCGACAGCGATGGCGTCGGGGTCAATCTCGTGCTGGCCGACTTCGGCCTGGGCAGGCTTCACAGCAAGGCCAGCAAGTCCAAGCAGTCCCCCAACGTACCGAAGACGGCTACATACGCAGCCCCCGAGTATGACATAGACGGAGGTCGCCTCTCGCCGCGGTCCGACATCTTCAGCCTCGGCTGCGTGTTGTTGGAGCACATGGTGTGGTTTTTCCACGGCCACAGCGCCGTGGAAGCCTTCACCGACGAACGAATGGCCGTGGATCACTACGGCTTCGAGTCTGATACCTTCTGGAAAGCGTCGGACCCGGACGGAAAATCCGCAGAGATCAAGGACACGGTCAGCAAGCGGCTTGCGGCACTCAAGAAGCGCGACGACTGCGTGGAGGCTATTGGTGAAATACTGGAAGTGATCGAGAAGAAAATGCTCCAGGCTCGGCCGGCGGATAGATGCACCTCACTCAACCTTGTCCTGAACTGGACAAGATCCGACGCCACTGGGCGCGCCGAGACTCGGACTACGCCTCCCGGGCGTGGATAGAAGGTCCGGTCACCCCCCCTCACCCCACCCGCCACACCCCCTTACGGCCTGATCCCCACTTGGCATCAGATCATATCCGACTG
>NT_165979.1:1626187-1633220 GCF_000143365.1 Chaetomium globosum CBS 148.51
CCCCCCCACCCCCCCCTCCCGCCCTCATCCCACCTGCATCAGATCATATCTGACTGGTTTGCCATAACAGAGCCCAAGCACTAACTGGAGACCTCGCCGGCGATAGGTTCCCTGTCAAGGAAGTCTACTTTGAACGTTCTTCAGCCCGACGGCATCATCTATGCGGAACCGCCGAGCAGGTTGGACGGTGCCTCGGCGAGCCCCGATTCACCCAGTGGTGATCTACCTAAGCCGGCCGAGCCGGTGATCGGCCCTTTGGTGAGAAGCAAGCCACTGGCTAGGGAGGAACCTCTGGAGAGGAGCGACCTTCCAGAGCTGAGCGAACCCTCGGAAAGGAGGGAGCTCCCAGAGAGCAGCAACCCTCCAAAGAAGAGCGAGTCCCTAGAGAGGAACGATCCCCCAGAGAGGAGCGAGCCCCCGGAGAAAAGGGAGCCCCCAGAGAGCAGCGAGCCTCAAAAGAGGAACGATCCCGCAAAGAGAAGCGACCTTGTCGATCCGAGCAAGCCCCTAGAGAGAAACGATCCCCAAGACAGGAGCGAGTCCCTAGAGAAAAGCGAGCCCCCAGAGAGGGGTAAGCTTCCAGAGAGCAGCGAGCCTCCAAACAGGAACGAGCCCCCGGGGCGGGGTGAGCTCCCAGAGAGCAGCGAGCTTCAAAAGAAGAACGAGCCCCCTGAGAGGAGCGACATTCCGGAGAGTAGCGAGCCCCTAGACAAGAGCGAGCTCCCAGATAGGACCGAGCCCCTAGAGAGTAGCAAGCCTCTGGCGAATTCTCACCCCTCGACCGCCAGCGACGTGGGGCAGACCGCTCTCGCCCCGAATGGGTTTAATAGCCACCAGCCGAGACCTAGACGAAGACCCGAGAGACAAAGCCATCCAGTTACCCGACCGCCGCGTCCGGAGGGGCCCATGAAATCGAGCGGGAGTCCGGGCGGCGTGAGCCCCCACATTCCAGACACAAATCACGATAGCGATGATTCTGGGGGTGGGTTATGCCGATGCTGCTGTTGTATGTGACTGCCTGGTCACAGTTGTCCAAGTTGGGAATGGTCATTAATATGCACGGAAAAGATGTGGCAGGCAGGGCGCTTAGGGGGCCGAAAGCTCGTTGCACCAAACAGCAATGGTTCGATGTCAGCAAAAGCGATTCTGTTGGCCGGGTCGCACGGAACACACCAACCAAGCCACGACGGCCAGAGCCCGCAGGCTCAGTTTTGATCCAGTACTTCGAGCATGACTCGTCTGGGAGAACACTCGTCAAGGATTCACAGCCGGCACCGAGGAAGGAAGGAGTAGTAATAGAATAGGAAATCACACGTTGTAATACCGGCCAACTCAGCCACTGGTAATTCTTTACATTAGACATAAGGAAGAAACAAGCAGGAACCATTCCTTAACCCACGCTCCACGGTTCACAGCCAATAGCCCATGACCAATAATCCATCCCAAGCTCTGAGAACGCTGTGCCGCAGGCCATGTCCTAAATAATGCGTGTCCGAGAGCCAATAGTGGATTGGTGTCTTCGCTCTGGTGGTAACTGATAAGAAAAGGCCAACCCGAAACGCAAAAATGCGATAGCCGGCGTTATCATAC
The DNA here is from genome assembly GCF_000143365.1 of Chaetomium globosum CBS 148.51. Lineage (NCBI taxonomy): Eukaryota > Fungi > Ascomycota > Sordariomycetes > Sordariales > Chaetomiaceae > Chaetomium > Chaetomium globosum. The sequence continues at coordinate 1,627,778 of NT_165979.1, forward strand.
TCGCAACACGCTACTAGCAGTTGACTCGAGAATAGTGCCGTGTGGTGAAATGCAAAAGAGAAATGATGGATATACTGTGCTTTGAGATACTCTCTGAAAGCAACAAGTAGGTACTAGTTGCAAGTACCTAGATACGCCTGGCCTCAATCAGCGTAATGGTGACGTCCCAAAACTCGAAGCGGAAAAGACAATGTTGAGATGAGGCCCGGTCGTGGGAAGAAGAGCCGGCAGTGGGATGCTCAGGACTTCATCGTCTTCTGGATATTTTCGAGAACATCGCCGACTGTGTCCGCAAGTTCCATGAGTCGCTGGGAGAGGGGCACTGGGTTCTCGGCCTCTGAAGGTGCGCTATGTTCCTTCACGGCCTGGTCCTTTGGCTCGTTGGGACTGGTGGGGTGCTTCTCGCTAGCGGTGGCGGCCATGGCCTCCTTCTTCATGGCGCGTCGGCCCTTGCGCTCCTTGGTCACCTGCTTGGGCGTCTTCTTCGCCATTTGCGCCTGGCACACGGCAAGAACGCGCTCGCGGTCCGACAGCAAGGGCCCCTTGACCTTGTACGTGACTTTCACCTCAGCAATATACTTGCGGATGGCCTTGTTCTTGAAGATAACATGCTCGAGGCCGTCTAAACAGCCGTGGCGGCAGTAGCACAGAGACCGAGACGCCTCCATGAGCGGGGGGCGAGAATGGAGGCCGCCAAGCTCAGGTTTGGCAAGGGCCTTGAGTGACTTGAGGTCGGCGCGCTCGAAAAGAGGATCAGTGATGGGAGAGACGCCTGTAACTTCGGTCCAACGCTGGCCCGGGGATGTACTCCGCCAAGACAAAGGCTAGGGTGAGGGGCAGTTGGGTAAAGCACACCAATATCCCACTCGCCAATGGCGAGAGTCACCCAGTCAATCCGCGTGTTCCAGGGAGGCATCCCGGCGCGGTTGGTGATGAGGTGGGTGACCAGCGTGGCCGGCGAAACCCACTCCATCATCGCACTGGTAAAGAGAGTGAGGTTAGTACTTACGCCTCTTTCCAGCTTTTGACCCCAGCTGGGCGTTTAGATAATGGGAGAAGAGCACTTACCAATCGTCTGCATCATGATCCACCACGTTGCAGAAGAAGCAACCAGACATGTCGCCATCTAGAGTCGTGGGGATGGGACAAACAGCGAGGGTGTGGCCGAATGCGCCACAAACCTGAGAGGAAAATCGTCAGTCGCCGCCACCCGGTCTGAACTTGAGCAATGGTAGGATTTGGAGAAGAGCCAAGGTCCGCTTACTGGGTTTCCGCAGATGGGTCCAAAGGGGCCAGCATTTGCGCTGGACACTGTGTGTTGGGGACAGCATGAGCGGGCAAGCATTTCCCGGAAAAGGGGGTGATTGGTCGCGTCGTTCTCGAGCAACGCCCTCATCTGGGACCTGCGAGTACTATGTGTTAATCTATTTCGGGTTCACGTCGTGGGGGGCAGGCTGGGAGGGTCCCGACTCGTCTAGCAAGAAGGGACTAAGGATGATGGGCAAAGTGCATTGGTAAACGCAAAAAACATCGATGAAAAGGAAAGCCTGGTAAAATGATAAAAAGAGCGAAGATCAAAATGCATGCCCCTCTCGCAGGTCACCGTCGTATGACCCTGGCCGCGTCTTCCGGCTTGACCGCGGTAGCGCTCTCGTCAACCGCCGAAAAAAGACGTCGCCTTCTCGGACTGGCTTCTCGTTATTCTTTTCGCTGGTATTGCCAGCGGTGGTGGTTTTGGCGACCTCGCGGTCGCCGCCGGGGTTTCCGGCCTTGTTGTTTGTCGCCGAAGCGACCGTCTCATCGGCGCGCGTGGTCTTGACCGTCTTGTGTTTCGCAGGCATCCTGAGGTAGGAGAAAAATAATAACGTGTTAGCGACTGATTGAAATGATTTTAAAAAAGAATGATACAACAGAACCCAAGGTGGTCGCCAACTTACTCGAGAGGCTTGTCCAAGTCGACAGGGTTTTCGTTCTTGGTTACAGGAACTTTGGAAGGCGCAGTCGGGTCTTTTTTCGAAGTTTGCGGCTCGTCGTAAACAGCAGTGCAGTTTCCGCTGGCCAAGTCAATTCGCATGACAGAGGGAAAGCCCTCGGGGAGCGGCAAACTGGCGATGTCATTTTCTGTGAACCCTCGAGGGCTGCGGATAGCTCTGCTTTTACTACTCCGCCGTTGGCGCCGAGCCGGCGCGTTGAAAATAGTCGGAGGTCACAGTGTGTAAGTGCTTTACCATCCAAGGGGAAGAGGGAAGCTGTACTCCATCTTGTCGAAATGCGAGCTGGATGAAGTTAAAAACCGTTCAAACCCGAGTGGCGATGAAGGCGGAAATATCTTTCGACTTGTGTGCAATATGGGAAGAAAGAATCAAGGTTGGGCAGGGCAGAAATTCGCGCTAATAAACACAAGCTGTGCGCAAGAAAACAGCTAAAGACGCTGGATAGTGATAGTTTCATCCAAAGTCGAAGTCGCCCTGAGAATATGCGGGGAAAGATTTCACAAAAACAACACTGGGATTAATCATTGCATTCCATGATTTGGTTGCTGTCTGACTCCCAACACTATCCCTCAAAGTGCAGCGCTTTAGCTTTCACAAAACCGCATGCCTGTAACAAGAGCATCTTTCAACATGTTATTTTTTGTATCACAGCCTCAAATGCTTGGGGCAAGATTGGTTAAGTGCTTTATGATAGTCTAGAAGGAGAACCTCAAAAACTTTCTACCTCGCTCACTCATTGAAAGAAATGGATACTAACAGGCTGGTTAGTATTTTCAAGCTGACCTTGTGTTCACTTCCTCACTTTATGACTAGTTTATGGCTTTTTGCTTACTCGTGAAACCTGCTGTTACACTCATTTTCTTGGACCAAGAACCTCTAATCTTCAACCACAGGACATGAACACCACATTGAAAAGTGTGTTTGGAAGGTTTTCATATAAGCAATATATGGTGGCCACGATGGCAATTGACTGTGTGGTCCGAAGAGCAGCAGGACAGCCATCATCATTAGGAAGAAATCCCGGGATGTCCTTTTTTTTTCAAATACACATTATCTCAGGTGTAACAAGCCTCTAACCAAACAGTATGCAAAACAGATTCCATCCAGAAATCACATTCAAAAATCACAACCCAAATCCAAAAAACCAAACCGCCCCAAAAACATCACAAATGCTTCCACCCATTCTGCACCACAATCTGCATCTCATCCACCACACAAAACCCCCCTTTCTCCACCCTCCCCGCGCCCCCCCTCCCCCACCTCCCAATCCTTGCCCTAACACTCCGTTCGGCAAACCACGACGAAGTAAACCAGCTCGCCAACCGACTCCGCCACAGGCCCACATAGACCTCCGTCAACGACATACCAACTTCCCCCACCCCCACCCCCACCGGTAGGATTATTATGAACAGCGTCATACGCCAGACGGTTGTAGCCGACGCGCACGGCCGGGTTGACGTACACGCCGCGGGTGCGCGAGCCCGGGTTGTCGGCGTGGATCAGGCAGCACTCGGAGGCCTCGAGGTGCAGGGCGGCCAGCGAGTCGGGGATGCCGCGGAAGCGCAGGCCGCGGATGCCGAGTGAAGCTGGAGGCGGGCATGGCGACTGGGGAGGGAAAGGGGGAGTTAGTGGTTGGGTGTGGCTTTTTGGGGTTGGGTGGGGAAGTAGGATACGTACCGATGCCGTTCCAGCAGCTGGAGACGCGGACGGGCTCGGCGCTGACCATGGCGTTGCGGGACTTGGAGGAGCGGAAGTAGGGCCATGTTTGGGAAGCGTGTTCCTGGCCGCGGGAGTCGCGGAGGGCGAAGGTGTCGTAGAAGGAGGGCGGTTTGCTGAAGTCGAGAGAGCAGGGCGGCGGCGTAGTCGCCGTTGTTGGTTTTGAGGAGATTGAGAACGTCAGGGACCTGGGTTATATTGGTAAAGAGGAAGTTATTAACGTTTGAAACGTGGAAACCCACCGAAAAGACAACGTCTCTCAGGAACAGGACATGGTTCAAACATGGATCCCGTTTCATGGCGAGCTCCCGGAGCGGCTGCAGCGACAGATTACGCAACTTGGAGAGGTAGGGGATCCTCCTAGGCATCCTCTTACCATCCGGAATGGTGATCCACCCTTCTTCTTGCTGCGGGCCGTTGATCAGGTCCTTATGGGTTTCGTCATCCAGGATGATCTTCCGGGGGACGCCCAACCTGTCCAGCTCCTGGTCGAGCTCGCGCAGGGCGCCCTTGGAGTCATCCCAGCTGCCGCTCTCGTATACACTGACAAAAACGTTATCGGACCCAAATGTTTTGACCAGCTCGACCACCCCCTTGTTCCACTCGGACCGAAGTATCTTCTCGTTGTTCCAGTGCAAGCTTGCGATGTAGACGCGTGTTGGGGCGGTCAGGACGCCCTTGGCTTTAGCTTCTCGCTCGGTGCGTGCAATGCGGTAGTGGCTTATGTGGGCCTCGATTATGGTCCAGACAAGGAACAGGAGAAACAGCTTCAGGAAGGCTGAGCGGGCCTTGGGAAGCCTGAAACGAGGGGGGCGGAAAGTCGCCATTTTAGGCTTGAATCGGGGGATTGGAGGTGTCATAATAATAATGGCGGTGTGGGGTTGTATGTTCCGGAGCGAGGATAGCGAGCAGCCATCGCAGGAGCAGCGGGCGGCCTAATTATTTGTCGCCCTCGTGGTGCTGTGATTCGGCCTGAGAAGAGATGACGTTGAAGTGTTGGTGGGGGCGGCGCGCCAAGGGGGTGTAGCGGCCCGGGGTTCAGATTGAGGCTCGGCTCAGGGGTTCCATTACAGGGGGGCCATGTGCTGTGCCGACCCACACTTCGGGAGGAGCCGTTGAACTCGAGGACGTCCCTATTATCGATAATTGCAAATTACGGATTACATTTAACTACCAATAACAACATCAACCCGGACCAACTTGGAGAGAGATTCCACGATCAAAATTGCCTACAGTGTTGCATACAGATTTACACGTACGTAATCTCCGACCGAAACAAAACAAATAGCACATCACACACACCTTGAGTCCGTAACACACCCCTTCAAATCTCAATCCCTTCCAAAACCTCCGCACTCACAGGCACCAACCGACCCAACAACCTCCTCCACAACCCCTTCCCATCATCCCCCCCTTCTTCTCCACTACCACTCCCACCCCCACTCACCCCTCCACTGGGGGGGTGGGGGTGCGGGGGAGGGGGGTGGGTGTGGGGTGGGGTGGGGGGGTGGGTGTGGGGTTTGGGGTGGGGTGGGGTGGTGGTAGAGTTGCGGGGTGTGGGTGTGGGGGGGGTGGGGGTGTTTTTGGGGTTGTGTGGGTGATGGGGGGGGTGTGGTGTGGGGTGGTGGGGGTGGGTGTGTGGGGGGTGGGCGTGGTGTTTGTAGGTGGGGTGCGTTGTGGGTGGGGTGTGGGGGTGGGGTGGTGTGTGTGTGGTGTGTTGGGTGTGTGTTTGG
>NT_165979.1:1633320-1648990 GCF_000143365.1 Chaetomium globosum CBS 148.51
TCAATCTCGTCGATATCGTTGCTAGAAAACTACAACAAACACAACAAAAAAAGACATAAAAACCACTGGAAGCCGTCGATGCTAGACACTTCGACGCCCCAGAATTTTTGGCACTGAGGAGGCGGCGGAGGAAGGTCCCACTTGTCTGGTGTAATGGAATAAAGATCGCGATGGTTAGGGAAAGTGGGGGTGAAGGAGGTGGGGTTTGGGGGTGTGTTGGGTTTTGTGGTGGTGTTGGGATTCGTGGTGGTGGGAGTGGGTTGTGGTTTCAGCAGCAGGCGGCACACGCGCGCGCAGAAGCTCGGCTTGGCCCTACGGTTAGTCTTGGACTTTCCACCGAGGTCTTCCGCGCGCCGCGCAGTCGATGAACACGTTCCGGGCGATGTTGTCGGTGCCGTGGTCGTCGTCTTCGGGGTATAGGGTCGGGTCCGTGGGGACCTGGGGTCCGTGCTGGCCATGGAAATGCCGACCCGAAAGAGTAGTGGCCGCGCGCTCGCTGGGATGCCTGTTCGCAGGCGGTGCGAGTAGAACTCGGCTGAGGGGAAGGCGCTGATCGAGGGGTGCATGCGGTATTGTGTGTCGAGCATCAGGTGGGCGAGGGAAGGCGGGGAGGCGAGTGGGGAGGAGTTGGCAGCTGCCACCGTGGAGGTGGTGGTTGGTTGATATTGCTCCGTGTAGAGCCGCTCAAAGAGAGACTTGTCAAAGTCTATGGCCAGGGAGTGCTGGTGCACGGTCGGCCGGAGTTGGACGTGGTCGCCGACTAGGATGGCTTTCTGACAGCCTTTGACCAGCGGGACCAGCGACGCTGGCTCCGTCTGCTGGGACGCTTCGTCTACGATGACGATGTCAAAAACCTCGGGGCGGAGGAGACCAATGCCCGCGCCGATGCAGGTGGTGAAGATAATGCAGCATTGCTTGACCCTCTTCTTGGCCTGATCCATCGCCGCGCGGTTGGCGTGGATCTCCTGACCCGCCATAGCGTCGCACGTGTACTTCCTGAGGTCTTCAGCGACCTTTCTGATCTCAGTCGAGACGCGCAGCGGGGTGAGATGTGGATTGCTGGCTTGAACCGTTGCGCTCACCCGCCCGATGTACCGTCTCAGCACGTTGTCTACGGCGTTATGTGTTGGGGCTGTCACTAGGATCCTCGGTTTGTCGAAGCAAATCTGGAGAGCGCGGATGATCTCGACGATGGTCTCCGTCTTTCCTGTCCCGGGCGGGCCCCAGAGGCAAGTGACAGGTGAGTTCAGCGCGGCCTGGACTGCATCGTTCTGACTAGCATTCAATTTCTCCATGTGGGGGTAGTCGTGCAGGACCCGTTTGGTGTTGATATCCAGATCGGGGCGAGACCCCGGGACGTCCCCCAAAAGAATCTGATTCGCTACTTCGCAACAGTCCTCAAAGTCGACAGCGAAGCGGCGCACCGCGTCGAACATGGTCTTGGCTGTGGTGAACGGACCGCAATACTCCAACTTCCACGGGCACCGCTCGTAGAAGGAAGGGAGTGGATGAAAGCATTGGAACTGAGCCAGGCCCTGCTCAGAGCGTATGACCAGAGCATCGATAGAGTAGGGTTTGGCGAGGATTGAGTTGGCGGGCGCTGTTGCCGCAGTCAGGCGTACATGCGCCGCGTTCTCAGGCGTGCCGCCGACCGAGTCGATTCGGAAGATGATCTCGACGACCTGGTACCCGTCACGGTCCTCGGGCAAGAGCTTCAACTGCAGCAAGTCTTGTCTCGTCTTTGCTTGCTCCGATGCCTCCCCGACGTGATCCAAGGCAATCGCGATGGTATTGTGGACGAAGTGGCGGACCAGAGCGGGCCGGCCGGGGAGAAGACGAGCGCTCTCCCGTTCGAACCCTTCGAGGAGGATGTCCTCGGCAATTTCGGGTTGACGCACAGTTAATGCGGCGAGCTCAACGAGGTTGGCGAAGCTGTCAAATGTCAAGCCGCGAACTCGGGACAGGAATGAGCGCAATGGAGCGAGAACCAGCTCCTGTGCTTCGTTTGCTGACAGGATGTAGCCGCGGAGGATCTCTACCGACCAGACCTCCAACTGCAAATTGTCGATGTGCTCGTCTCCGGGCTCGACAGCGTCCATCCGACCGAAGCTGATGGCGAGAAACGGCGCGGACTTGAGAAAGGCAATCATTATCGGCATAAGGTCACTCGGCGAGATATTAACGAAGCCCCCGTTCCTCATAGTGGAGAGGAGGTAGTCGAAGGCCCGTAACAAAAGGGATTGGGAATGTGCGAGGAGCCATCTAAAAGTTCCCCTGAATTGCTCAGGTGTTTCCAGCCTCTTGAAGGCTGACATATCTTGGCGCCGGGCAATGTCAACGATATGATCCGGTTCCGAATCCCAGTCAACGCCTGCCAGGCTGGGAACAGTATACTCCTCGATTTCCTTGTCAAACAGCGGAAGCCTCGTTTCAGTCTCGATGTGTTCCAGCCAGAGGTCCAGAGTCCGCATCGACTTGACGTCTCTGTTACTGATGACATAGATTTCCTAGACGGGCTTGTCAGCAAGGTTGTTGGCTTAACTGTTGGGTAAGAGAAGGTTGAACTCACCGCGGCAGATAGCCCGTTCCGGTTGACCCTCCCAACATGCCTCTGGAGGCCACTGCTGAACTTGTTGAGCGCAATGCTGACGCGGTAGTCGAAATTCTTCCCGCTGTCGATAGTCTCTTGGCGTTGTCTCCGCCGGTCGCTGACATTCTCGGTGTTCCGATACGAGCTGTCGTCGGACCGACCCCTCGCGATGTAGATCCAGGTATTCGCCCGCTGCCCTTCAAAGAGCTGGAAGGCCCCGACATCGCAGTACAGCTGGTATGTCATCTTGGTGGGGAGGGACATCCGGCTCTGGGTCTCTGTTCCTTGCGTGTGCGGGAATGCGAACAGCCGCACCGTGTCGTCGACAAGCGAGTCCTGCGCAAGCTCAATGATCCGCGGGACGTAGATGGCGAGCGTGAGCCGCTCATCGACACGCAGGACGAGCAGCTTGCGGTGAAAAAGCCCCATTGTCTTGCTGGCGGTGTCCAGAAATGTGGCTAACCGGTCTTGTGAGGAATCGAAAACGCGTTTCCATTGAACGCCGTGGTGGTTAAGCTGGAACCGGGAAGCAGCTGCCTCGGGGAGGAGGCTGGAAGACCGGACAGCATTCCGTACCAGTGCCGGGATATCCTGTGAGGCTGGAAGTTGCTGCAGGACCCATGCCCTCTCCTCACTAGTCAAGACATTTAGATCAAAGAGGTGAAGCAGGTCCTCCAGCCGAGCCCCATTCTTGCGACACCACCGCAAGGTCATGCGGAGAAGTTCATACTCCGAGACGGCGATGTCCTCGCGACTTAGGAGCAGCTCGACAGCATCAAAGTCATAGTCGTCCAGCGCTCTTCCGCGGTTCGATGTCGTAGCTTGTTGGATAAGTTGCTTAGCAGCATCATGGATATCATCGAGAATAAAAGGCGGGGCATCCTGCGATGGCGGCGGGGCCTTCTCCAGCTTCTGGGGTATCCTGATGAAGTTGCCATCCACGCATTGGGAGAAAAGCCGGTTGAGCTCCTGGCATTGCTCCGCCATGGCCCCACGCGCCCGAGCCCAGTCGAGGTAGAGGTTCTTGACACGGCCCAGTGATGCGTTGTTGTAACGGGCAAAGTACTCGAGACGGTCATCATCCGTGATGGGCTCGAACCTCAGGCGTTCTTTGGCGCCAGGGTACTGTGCTGGTTGCGACAGGGTGGCCGGGACAATGTCGCTGTCCCAGCAGACGAAGACTGGAGAAGAGTTAACCGTGGTGGGTGGATGTGTGGGGATGTGGGATACTTACAGGTGTCACCGTCCAGGTCACCCCCGGACATCAAGTCTGCCGCTGGCCTGCGACCCTGGGAGGAGAAGACGATACAGTCGACCAAGTGGGCCAGCTCCCGTTTCTCCACGACTTTGAACTTCTGCATGTCGCCCGGATGAAGGCACGGGTTTCTCGTGACCAGGACGTCGCACCCCTTCAACGCGGCAGGCTGACCGTCCCCGTCCATGGTGATCTTGACAGCGCACTCCCCCTCCTTCAAGACACCCCAAGCATCACATACCCCAAACAGGAGCCTCGACTTGGGTAGCAGGATCCGGCATTTCTGCTCGTCCCTCTTGTTGAGCATCTTGGCATACTCGTTTTTGACAAGGGCCTGGATTCTCGGTCGAACAGACTCTAGCGAGTCCATCAACACCCGCTCGGCGAGCTGCGGCATGTTGACGTAGCAGAGAAAGCGGAAAGCGGACCTCGGGTCTTGGGTGGCGTCGGCGAGAAAACGGAAGTGTTCCTCCTGCTTTCGCTTGATCACAGCGCGATCTACACCAAGCGCGTCGAGGAGGATGATGACTTCGTCGTTGAGGTAGCCATAGGTGTATGGCTAGAGTGACGTGTCAGCTGTGATGAAGGGGCAAGGGGCAGGTTGGGGCCACTTACTTTTGAGTGCTCAACAACAGAGAACGAGTGGTCGTCGCCCCCAGAAAACTTTTTCATGGACTTCCTCATCCTCAGTAAATACTTCTTGTCTGCCGCCATGGTTGGGTCGACGGTGACCACTCCTTTGTAGCCACGGTATCGGATTTGCAGGACAGAAGGGGTGTATCGGCGGTCTCTGAAGACGATCCCAACTCTCCTTGCTAGCTCTTGAGCCAGTTTGGGAGCAACTAGACCGCAGCCGTCGGTGAAGATATAATCGGCGGTCTCGATATCGGGAATATCCTCAACTCGGTTCCGGCGAGATGGCCATGGCTGCCTTGGCCGTGGAGAATAAGAGGCCGATCCGCTTAGCCTTCTTCGCGACCGTCTTCATCTTTGAGAAATCGCCCAGCGACTCGACCCTGCGGGAGATGATGTCTCTGGGGGCGGCATAGAGGAAACAGGTGCGGGACTTGAGCTGGCTGTTGCTGTGGCCGTAGAAGTTGTAATGGACTCCCTGCAGCGTGATACCCGTTCTGAGGATCCTGGTGGACATAGTCGGCGCATTCTCTGGGCGTCAGGGGCTGCAAGGGGGAGGCGGGCTTCGTCGTTCCTTGGGCCTGCGGTTGCTGTTGTGATCGGGGTGGAGATCGGAGCTCGGCGAGGGAAACCACAAGGAACTTATTGAGCGGATCCCCCCTGATGGCTCGGTTGTCTTCTGCTTTTTCGAAAGACAGCACGATTTCGCTTCGTCCTCTTGTCGTAACCAGGCTAACCGTCTTGATGAGCCTTCTCTGGTCAAGCTCTCGGGCAGGAGGAAGGTTTGGAAGTTGGTATTTCCAGGCGCGATCATCCAAAGTGATGGGGCTTTGCAATGTGAGCTTGAGATTTGCGAGGTTAGATTTCTTTGTCGAAGTGGTCGTGTTGGGAGCCATGGTTGAGGCGTAGGACAGGTGGTTGAGGCACTGAGTGCAAGTGGGGGTAGTCGATTTCAAGTTTCAATGTTGTTGTTGAGAATTGAAAGGCGCGGGGTTCTGAATTAACTGGAACACGACGAAGTCAGAATAAGCTTTTCAAAGCAGATGTGGTAACACGTCCAAAACGCCGTGGGCTCGAGGGAAGACATGGGTTGCGGAGGCAGACATACCCGCCGTGCCAAGTTACACAACAGTCCAGATCAATTGCCATGCTGTCCATGCATGATGTTGTGCCATTGACAATTGAAGTTCCCCGCCCGTTGTAGGCCTCACTTACTCTAATAGGAAACCGTTTGGTGTTGGTGGCAGTGGTACAGCGCTATGATTCCTAAAACTTTAACCCACTCAGCGTTTATCCAACCCATTGACGGCAGCCATCTTTCCGGGAGAACTTACCATTGAAATCAAACACCATCCACCACTCTTTACAACCGACCCCAACACCACCCTCCTTGGTCACCATGGACTCCAACCCACCACCCAACATCTACATCGTCGGCGCGCAGTATATAGGCAAGACGACACTTGTCAACAGCCTCCGCGCGCACTTTTACCGTTCCCACTTCCCCCACGACAGTAACAGTGACGACAACAATAAAAACGGTAATGGCAACGACGATGAAAACAACAATGAAAACAACACCACCAGCCCACCCCCTCACCCCCCATCATCAACCCCACCCCCAGCCATCATCATCGAGGTAGCGCGCACCGTGCTCGCCACCCACCACTTCACGGCACAGGACGTGCGCATTCCCGCGCGCAGCCTCGCCCTGCAGCGGCTGATCCTGGAGGCACAGGCCGCGGCCGAGGAGCGGGCGCTTTTGGAGAGGACGACGAGGGCGATGACGACAAGCACGACGGCGGGGGTGGAAGTGGAGACGGAGATGATGGTGAGAATGGGAGCGGAGGTGGGGGCGGGCGAGGCAAACTTAGACGGAACAAAGGATGGCGGCGGTGGTGGCTGTGACAGTGGCAGTGGCGGTGGCAGCGACTGTGAGGAGCAGCGCGCCGGCGGGGTGGTTCATATCGGAACCGGTCGGGGGCGGACCCGATCGCGTACGCGCTGCGGTACGCCGGCGGGGAGGAAGCGCGACGGGCGCTGGCGGGGACGGCGGCGTGGGCGGGCCTGCGCGCGAGGATGCGGCGGTCGCTGGTGGTGGTGTGCGAGGCCGGCGCGGCCACGGCGGCCGCGGGCTGGCTGTGCGATGACGGCGTGCGCCTGATGCCCGAGGACGTGGACGAGTGGGCTGGGTTTCACGCCGCCTTTTGTCGGATGCTCGAGGCTGAGGCGGTGCCGTATGTGGTGTTGGGGGGTTGGCGTGGGTGGGGCGGGAGGAGAGAGTGAGGTTTGTGTTGGAGAGGTGGAGGGAGCGCGCGGCTCGGGTCTGAGGGGAGGGAGGGAGAGGGCCAGATGCGTCGGCTGGGTGGGCCGGAAAATGGCCAGTAAGGAGGATGGTGTGTACGTGGTAAAGTTTCAGGCTTGCTGAAACCTCCATATCCGATTCGAAGGCTGGGTTTCTGGCTGAAGCATTAGTCGTGATGAGAATGCAGCACAGGGTCTTGCACAAAAGGTGGGTTCAATGCACGTTGGTCTCAACAACATTGACCCAAGATGGTGTCCTCCTCAAAATAGCGCACCCACCAAACTTACACGCCAGACGTCCATGGTAGATAGCTACATGTACGTACCTGCTTGGCTGCTTCTGGCCACGCCAGTCTGGGGCAGTGACAAATCCACGTCGTCATCAACTGGCCTCCCGTCCAAACTTCGGCCCGACCTGAGGACCCTGAGCCCGAAACTCGGGATAGATGGCCCATCTCCGTTGGCGGAATGCCTGGTTGTCGGCTTCTTGACAACCCCGAGACCCCGTAAAGTGTTGTTGTGAGTCAGGGAAATGAAGTGGAGCCAAAACAGACTTGCCAGTGGCCTTTCTAGCCAAACGGCGGGTGAGCAGCCGGAGATCTCGATCGAACACTCATCGCTGGCCGCGAAGTCCTGGCCCCTGTCAGTATAGCACATGCCTTGCCAGCTCAGCGGCCGCCTTGCATCCTGCGGGTGACATGTCTGTGGACCATGAATGTGACGTGATTTTACCACCACCCACAGGCCTAGGGGGTTCCTAGTCCTCCGACTGATCGGTCTGATCCTCCGCCTGTTCCTCATCAGTAGTTTCGTCGCGCGTGGTCTGGGATATCCCGCTGTTGTCTGCTGGGGTCTGTTTTGTCTGCTTCGTCTGCCGGGCCTGCTGGGTTCGCTGAGTTTGCCGGGTTTGCTGCACCTTTCGCCTTCGCCGCGGCCTCCTTGAGTCTCGCTTTGGCCCTCCTCGTCTTGGCCCGAGTCTGCAACCCGCCTTTCTCGTACCCGGCGTCAACACACGGCGCCGCCTCCTCGCCGCCGAAGGTCCAAGGGGCCACAACACGCATAGAAGTGTGGTGCGTAAAGTTTCTTTCGTAGCCCAAACCATCAAGACCGCTGATGACGAGCATGGGATCACTGACGAGCCCAACCAACGGCAGTTCCTTGCTGCCTGGCGGGTAGGAGGGGATTTCAACGGGATCGTTCAGCTCCATCCAATTCTTATCAAAGGGAAAGTCGAACATCTTGTCGCTGTCGGTCGGAGTGAACCTGATGGTGTAGCTGCCGGGGTCCAGTCCATGAAGATAATACTCTAAATCCCGGGCGGTTTTGAGGAGATTCCTAATTGAGTAGTTCGGGGCGCCTCCAGGGAGGTCGCCAATGTCACCGTTGTATTTGAAGTTACCATCGTGAGCATCGTCAGGAATCTTCTTCTCCCCATCCTGGACGATGAGACGAAGATATTCCTTGTAATGGGCTACCAAGTCTGCCGCGTTGACTGAGTCCTCTTGCTTGAGCCCTCTGCGAAGGAGATGCTCGAAAATGCGGTTCCAGGTGTGGAACTGAATGCGATACAGCGTGCGGTCGTAGTCCTGGGGGTCGTGACGAAGGGCTGGGCAAAAGGCGGTTAGCACCGTTCACCACGCCATACAAGAGGTCTGGTGCCGGGAGCCTCACTATTAACTCGCGGCGCAGTGCCCGAAAATGCTCCCAGACAGGAGAGCTAAGCGCAAGAGGCGGCTGCCCCTGGGTGCCACCTCCCCCAAAAGAAAACAGGTTGTCGTCGAGATAATGCCAGATCCAGGCCCGGACCATGGCCTCATTGTGACAGAGAAAATCCGACTCCCACAATTTCTTCGCAACGGGGGACCAGCTGCCAAGTCGCTTCCTCGTCTCGGAAGACAAGTCCTCCCATCGTGCCAGGCCCAGCTTTCGTAAAACTTGCGCCTGGAGCTTCACATGGGCACCCAGTAACCTTTGTTCATTAGAACCGCGCTGGGCCCGTTCTCGTAATTCTCCAGCGCTGCGCAATGAGCTGCCCAGTCATCGCCCTTCCGGCAACACATGGAAGGGCAGTTTCTGTTGGTGAGAGAGCGGTGGTCATCGTGAGAAATCTCCTCGCTCAGAGGTGCCGTTTGATCTGGCTTCTCTGGTGTGGGTGTTTCGGGCTTTGCACGCTTCTGAGGCATTGTCGCACGCTTTCGAGGCATTGTCGCCGGCGGGATATGTTGGTTGTCCGGCGGCTGGGGCTTCTTGCAGAGACGGGAGCAGTCACGCGCAATACAATGAAGAAACGGAGGAACGAGTAACGGCTCCAAGTAAAGGGGGCAGGAATCGGAAATATAGACATGCGCATAGAGCAGAAGAGAGGGGAGAAGAGCTGCGGCAGATCTCTTTCGCTTGGTCTCGTGGACCCCAAAGAACCGTGGACAACTGGGACAAAGGGGGCGTCTCCTTTTCCGCACAGTGGCAGAGGGGGTGGGGGGGACGCAGGGCATCGCCGTTTCCGGCAGGCTGAAAGCGATGGGTGCGGTAGCATGGCTTGGGACAGCCCCCTCAGATTCTGCCTACATGCATAGGTACCCATGTACCAAAGGTAGATCAAGAGCGGCCCCTTATGCAGGTAACCTACCTACCTGGGTAGGTACCTATATACACAAGTAAGGTACCTAGGTACCTATGCAATAGGACACGCGGACGCGGCTCCTCGCCGCCGACTGGGCCCGCCGCTCAACATCCAACCATGAAGTCCAGCCTACGGACAAGGTTTCCTTGAGGAGGAGCGGGCCCGCGCTTGTTTGTTTATTCGTGTGCCATGCCGGTCACCGTGAAAACACTCCTCGCCCACCCAAAACATGAATCCCACCACTGGCCTGACCTGGGCGGTCATGTTTGCATCCGCTTCTGATCCGGACCTGGGGTTGTGGTGGAGCTATTCCCATCCATGATTTTATTTGATGAACGACTTCAGCATCCTCCAGCTCCAACACCTTACGGTTCCAACACCATACAACTCCAACGCCTTACAATTCCAACACCTTGCGACTTCAACACCGTCAATACAGTTTCAATATACCTACCTTCGCAACTCCAACACTCGGTCCTGTCTGGTAACTTCAACACCCTGTAACTTCAACACCCTGCAACTCCAACACCTTACAACTGCAACACACCTCCAACCCCAACACACCTGCAACTTCAGCGCTCCAACTCTAACGCCTTGCGAATTGCGACTTGACGGCCGTGAAGGACAATCCTAAATAGTACGACCGCCTTTACCGAATAACCATGCCTCGTTACCGCTTCTGCATCGGTGCGGACTTTGGAGTCTCGTAAGCCTATCCCATTACCCACAGCCGTCCGTGCAACCGGTACGGCATGTTCGGGCATGCTCCCCGTCATGTCTCAGCTCCATTACTGATGCGCTCCATGAACAGCACGAGCGGGGTCTCGTACTACTTACTGGGGCCCGGGGAGGTCTCAAATCAACCGCCGCGTTCGATACAACTACAGCTGGCAAGTGAGGAGTTGCAGCCCTCTACCCTGGCCATACGCAAGGACGATGACGATAACAATGACGATGATGACGACGGCCGCCTTAGCAAATGGGGCACCGGTATCGAGGAGGGGACGCCGGCCTGGGAGCTGTTTAAGCTTTCACTTGTCCACATCCATGACCTCACACGGTCCGGGTGCAACGAGCGCCCGGATTCGATCAAATTTGTCCGACAGATTATGGACGAAATGACCGACAAGGGGAAGGGGGGGATGACATTGTCGCCGAGTACCTGAAGTGCTTGTGGGCAGACGCGAAACGGGTTTTGGATGAGCAGGCGCGAACCCGCCGGATTGCCGCTGAGGACGTCGATTTCTGCTTCATGTTCGGCAGCCCAGCCGTGTGGGTCGAGGAAACAATCACTCAGATGACTAGAGCCATCGAAGAGTCCAAAATGACCCATGTGGACGGGGAGGTGGCCTCTTGGAAGTTTATCGACGAGCCCGAGGCGGCGGCACTGGCCCTCGTTCCTGACATGGTCAAGGAGCACAAGCTAAAGGTTTGCAGTCTCGCTTTGACCCGCCGCACAGTACCGGAATAGACAGAACTGACGCGCTTTTTTCATGTGACAGGAAGGCCAAACCATCGTCGTTGCTGATCTCGGCGGAGGCACCGTGGTAAGTTTAGCTCCTCGCCTGTTCCTCGGCGCCTTCTTGTTCAATGTCCTAACCACAAATAGGACTTCATCTCCTACAAAATCAGCAAACTCACGCCGGTCCTCAATGTCCAAGAATGCGTCGCTGGAGAAGGCCGACTTCTTGGGGACCTGTTCATGCGCCGCGCCCTATACTCCCTCGTGGAGGAGGAAGCTCAACGGGAAGCTCAACGCGCTCACGGTACCACCATACTGGAGAATGACAAGGAGAAGATCGAAGCTCAAGCCGAGGAGCTGTGGAAGCTGACGCAGCTGATGACTGCCGCCGCATGGGACGACATGACCCACGAGTTCAAAGTTGACCTCTCCGACGGAACTCTTCTATCTGTGAACCTCACTGGGTTAGCTTAGCCCTCTGCCTTTGAGACTCGTGGTGGCATTCTGCTAACTTAATCACATCAGCGGCAAAATTGTTACGGAGTTACGGGAGATCACCAAAGGCATCGTCGAACTCACCAAGAAGCAAACGAGCGCGGTCAAGGAAAAGACTGGCAAGGAACCTGCTGTACGTTCCCAACTCCCGCAATCTCGTCTAACCGTCCATCACAAGTGCTAATTCCTCACTCCGTGGATATAGATGATCCTTGTTGTCGGCGGTTTCGGATGCAACACGTTCCTCCAGTCTGAGATGATGCGCCAACTCGATGGTCTCGGCCCCCACATCGAGTTTGCAGACCAGAAAGGGTAAGTCAAGCGTTGCAACCCACTCATGCATGGGCGACATGAAGACTGATACCACCATGGAGCAGACGGTTCGCGGTGAAGAACGGTGCCGCCATCGCCTGCGTTACGACATTTGGCGGCGGGATCGGCATGCCCCGTACGCCCCCGATGTACATCAAGTCCTTCGTCTCACCTAAGAGCTACGGCGCCTGGGATGGCACGACCCCCCAGAATGAAATCGGCTTCTTCGTTTCCAAGGTGCGTTTCTCATTGTCCTTCCTGTGCCACGTGGTTAGCTTTGCGCCCGACCGGACATACGCCCTCGCTTTCCGGGACCGATCACTGACTGCACCAGGGTGGTGAATTGCCCGCCACCGTTGTCCTGCGCCCGCGCGCTTTCAGGGAAGAGCAGGACGAATGCCGCCTCACCATCTACGCCATCTCTACCCCATTGACAGCGGTGGTGGCCCTGAAAACGATCAAGGTGGGAATCAAGCGTTTCACAATCATCTGCAAGAAGCCTGAGATTTTGGAGCGGGGCGCGCAGCTCAAGTTGGAGGTGGGGAAGAAGGGAGAGAAGGGGAAGACAGTCGGCTTCAAGATATTTGTTGACGGGGAGGAGGACAAGGAGGAGGAGTATTTCCATATGTAGAATTGGTAAGCGCGCGTCCTGGCCACACTTCTGTGGTGTTGGGGGGGGAGTGGGTGGGAAGGAGTGTCTCGGACCGTGATTCCGGTTGGTAGTGATTAATTACATGATGGACTCCAGTGTTGCTTGTGATGTGTTTGTGTTGCGAGAATCACTCAGCGAGGTCGTGTTGTCGTTTTCAGCCCTGCGCTGCGGGCCAGGCCCCATCGCCCACTCAGGCCCCATCGGGCAGGTGGGGTGGGGCATCAAGGTCCATCCCCGATTTCATGTTGTTGGGCTTTTTCGATGAAAGAAACCTGGAAGTGGCCCAAGGTGCCTGACTTGAGGAGGGCAATTTTGTGACTGCTGTTTGCTTCGCGCTTTCCTCCCCGCCGTAAGATAAGACCAACCCTTACCATTCACTATAACTCAGGTACCTACCTTGTCTACCGCCGACGTACATTAGAAGCCCTCCTCCGCCTTCCACCTTCAGTCACCACAGGCCAGCGACCATGCCGCCAAGCGCACAGCCAACCGAGAACGGCGAAGCCCTGGTGGATGTTGGCATTGTGCTGAACCCGAACCCAACGATTACCGAGCCATGGACAGTGGAAAAAGTGGTTGAGACCATTCCTACGGGCAAGCCTGTCGAGGGAACAAGCTCGCCGGTTGAGTACTTCCACCTCCTCGAGCGCCTCAAGACCACCAAGCGGGAGGGATGGCGGAGATTCGGGATTGACCGGTAGGTGCCCCAGCCGTGCTCCCGCCTGCTTTGCCTCGCTCTTTGCTAACAAGCACCGCCGCGTGCAAGGGGCGAGTCCATTTCCGACCACATGTACCGGATGTCGATGATGAGCATGCTGGCGCCCCCGGCCCTTGCTGCCAAGCTCGACCTGGCCAAGTGCATGAAGATGTGCCTGATCCACGACATGGCCGAGTCGATCGTCGGCGACATCACCCCCGTCGACAACGTGGCGAAGCCCGAGAAGAGCCGGCGCGAGGCGACGACCATGGATTACATCACGCAGGGGCTGCTCGGCAAGGTGGACGGCGGGAACGTCGGGTCCGAGATTCGGGCCATCTGGCAGGAATACGAGGATTCCAAGACGCTTGACAGCCTCTACGTCCACGACATCGACAAGATGGAGCTCCTCCTGCAGATGATCGAGTATGAGAAGCGCGGCAAGGGGAGGCTGGATCTGGGCGAGTTTACCTATGTCAAGACAAAGATCGTGCTCGAGGAGGTTAAGGCTTGGGCGGAGGAGATCATGAAAGAGCGCGACGACTTCTGGGCGGGGCAGGCTCATGTTGATGGCGGAAGCGGGGTCGGTGGTGGTCTTGCAGCCGCGCACAAGGCGAAGCAGGATGCATACTACAGCAAGGAGTAGGGGAGCCGCATTTCCGGTCAATTCTGGCATGGCTTAAGCTCGCGAGGAGGAAGGGCATCCGTAGAGGGATGTTCACCTGGAATTTGGCATTTGCATTGCATTTAAGACTACACGGGGTACCGCGAGGTTTTAGACGGTTTTCGAGCGAAAGAGATGTTTGCAATACCTGTAGAGGGGCGCGAGGAATCGAGCTTCGGGATGCATCTGGGGTGGATGGAGTTTTGGACTGGTAAATGGTTGAATTGGTTGCGGGAATGGCGGACACCCTCAACCGAGGGTCCTGTCACTGGTATCACCGGGAAATAGGTAATAAAGCTCGAGACCTAGTTGGCCTCCCGTCGTATCCATGACATCCATCCCGTTGCTACCTTCACTACGGAAACCACGTGGAAATAATTGACAGCGACAAGGCGGGAGTGAACCAGCTCGGCCGCTCGGTCATGGCACGGTCCTTCCAAGAAAGCCCAGACCGTTTGCCAAAAGCAGATCCCCTTTTGACAGATCCGACCACAAGACTTGGCGGAACTCCACACACAGCAGCATCCACTGACCGCGACTTGCTCGCTTCGTGTCTTGTTGTCTGCATGAACTGGGGGAGAAGATTGCAATTGATTCGCGTGCTCACAAGTTGAGAACGTTGGACTTTTGCGTACGAAGCCGTCAGGCCCGGGATCCCTGGAACCCAATCACCCATCCGACGAAAGTGTAGGCACGCTCCATCGGGCTCCAATTTTGCACGAGAACCTGCGAATTCTACGGAGACGGAAAACAAGCTGCTCGGTCGACTGCTTACCGGGCGCCGCCATCAACGGGACGAGGCGGGCGGCTGGTGATTTTAAAGTTAAAGCTGCACCGCACCGGTCGAAGCCGACGCTGGCCCCGCTCTGGTTGGTTGCCCCGAGCAGCTCTGTTGCTCTTCCCCGACAGCTTGTCCAACACCCCGCCCGCCGCGATCACGCGCTCCTCCCGGATCGAGCCGGAATCCCCAGCTGCGAAATCACAACAAGGGAAACGAACCTACAAGAGCACCGGCGCCTGACAAGTGAGCGATATTCCGGGTTTCCCATAGCGGCGGCTACAGGAGCACGGGAGCTCCGTCCGTTCAGATCTGCCACGCAGCCCAGCTCTGACCTGCGCGCAGCCCTGCTGGCTACACTTGGGTTGCACGCATTGGCCGTTGGAATTGAATTGGGCGTGCAATAGGGACATACATCACATCAGGCTCAGTTCCGTCGCCATGTCGTTCCCGCCGCAATTCCACCCCCCTGGGGCATTCCACTTCGACACATCGACGACCCCCGGCCAGCCGCTACACGCGAATGTCTTCCGCCCGCCTCCGTCCCCGACAGCATCGAGCTACAATCTCGCGAAATCGACCGGAAGTTTGCTCTCCGACATCTCCATGCCGACTGCACCACATACCGGGACAGCAAAGCGGAAACGAGCGAGGACGAGGGAGTCGACACCGCTAGATTGGCATATGAACATGGAGGGCGCCTTCGACGGCCGGGAGGAAGAAAAAGGCCGGGAGTCCAGGTACACGATGGCAGGAGAAATTAGCACTACCCCGGCGGGGCCAGCGATCGGCGCAGCGGATGGCGCATTGGACAAACAGCGTTTACTCGGACGTCGACTACAGGAGAGCATTGGGCCCGAAAGCAATACCCGAAGCCGAGTCCCCATCGACGCAAATACCACTCGATCGCACATCGAACGCGCCGAGCTCGGCAGCCTGGAGCCTATTCAGCTTACAAACGATAGAAGACATGGTTGGCAAGGTTTGGGAGTTCTGTACGAAGGGCGCTTTTAGGGGGTTCCAGGCGGGCGGCGGCCAAGGATACACGGTCAATGGAGCGACGGTAACTGAGACGACAGGGCACTCGTGGGGTCCAGAATCGGACACACCCATACGACTCTACGAAGACACTCCCATGACACAAGCCACGCCGTCGTACTTTCTCCCAGCCAGTGCAAACGCCCTCCTCGCCCGTATATGATGAACTC
>NT_165979.1:1649921-1654518 GCF_000143365.1 Chaetomium globosum CBS 148.51
ATCGCCCGCCAACCTGAATCCAATCTGGTATCGCCACGGGAATTCCCCCGTGTCAACAGCACTGTGGGGCTCGTCCAGCACTAGGTTCTCCCACACTTGTACCCCGCAGGCGGGCCATCCATCCTGGGCTCCGAGGATATCTCAAACTATATTGACCATTATTCTTTTGTTCCAAAAATTCACTTCCGAACGCACAAATGGGCGGGGGGGGGGGAGGGGGGGGGGAATATTTGTGTCTGGTGTTGGTTTTTAGGGTGTGGGTTGGTGGGGATGAGAATGGGATTGGCGTGGTATTTTTATCAAGGGGTGGCTTGCTGGGTTGGACAGATTGTTCTGGAGTAGATATTTGTCGTATATTGCGTTTGGGGATCGGCAGTAGCATTTTGACCTCCGTCCCGGGTTTTGTTGGCGTTTGGTCGGTCCATCTTCATTCTGGACTTCAGGGCCATACGGGTATGCATCATGGAGGAGGGAGTTCTGGAAACGGGTCACGGGACTCTTCATATACAGTACACATCTGGTACGGGCGAGGTCGACTTTTGTAATGGCTCGTCGTTCGATCATAGGTACCCTGAGGATAAAAGAATGCTAACAAAACCGTAACATGCTATGTTGTGGCCCCTTTTATCATGCCGTTTTATCGTTTGCTTGTATGTACATGCACCCTCTGTCCTGCAGTTCCAGGTGTCCGGGTATCCTGATAATTTGCTTGGGGAATTCCTGTTTCATTTCAGTATCTAATACCCGATATCCATGTGCAAATGGGTTCGTCGGCTTTCACGTACTCAGTCGCGGCTTAGATGGCCAGTCGTTAAGTTAAGGATGAGGTTGAGCGGGTCAGAGCCACCGAGCGTGGGGGGCAACGCTGCGGCTCTGGCGTCTTTACAGGGGTCGGTCCCACTAGGCCTCCTTCCCATCCACCACCCTCCAAATTCATCAGAATCATATGCATGGTATCACTCCCCGTGCGCAAAGTCATCCAAACCATCGACACCAATCCTCGTCCGTCCCGACAAACCAACAATGTCGCCAAATTGGAATCTCAACCCCAGCTCGGCGATTCGCTTGTCGCGCTCTTCACTCTCAAGCCTGCTCAAACCCTCCATACTCCCCAACATCCAAGAGTCACAAACATAATACATGGCTCCGGCAATGGTGCTGGGATCGACAGGCATGTGCGGCCACCTGACAAAAAAGGTACCAACAACGACGAGCCACATGAGGCTGAGGATGCCGACTGCCATCCAAGTGCAAACGCGCGATGTCATCCACGTCTGCGTAACCCGGAACGGCACATTGCTAAGCACGATCGGCATGAACTCGGACAGGATGGCCGTGAAGGCGACCAGGATGAGAAATTCGTGGCGCTGCTGGACGGCGCCCACGATACCAGAGAAGGCGTTCAGTGGCGGGGACACCGTGATGGTCCGCTGAGGGGGTTGGGGGGGTTGTGAGAGCATCTGATAAGGGCTGAGCACCGCCAGACCTGGATGGGCTAGGTCAGTCTTTGGGGGCCTTGGGCTTAGATGGGATCAGGACTCACTGGTAAAAAAGCAGCTCCAGAAGAAGCTGACGCCCACGCCAGCCAGCGTGAACAGCGCGCGCACTCCGAAGTTCTGCGTGCCCATGAACCTCTCAAACCCCGTATCGCCGCCCGTGTTGTTGTAGTACAAGATCAGCACCATGATGCCGGTTATGGTCACTAGGCACACCGCTCTCGCTGTGTATGACAGCATGAGAAACGGGAGATGATGCTCGGTTTTGCGATGAGTTTCGGTAACTTCGCTCTCTTGCGGCGATTTTAAGCTGAGGCTTGACTCCGAGTCGACCTTCCACAATGACGCATCCGCCTCTTGAACCATGACGCCGTAGTCAGGGACGCCGTAACGGTTGAAGAAGGACCCCAGCTCGAACCTCTTGCCCTCTAACGCGGCTACAAGTTGCCGGTGGTCAATTTTCTCCCCCCGACCGGTCGACAGCGATGAGAAAACTGCTCTTAACCCAGGGTTTGTCGACAAGGACGCAACAGCCGCGATGGACCACGGATTTGCCGCCACCCCCGTCTGCCAGCGGCGAAGAACGAACAAGATAAGCAGCAATAACACGACCATAAACCCCAACACTCCAATTGTCGCTCTTGCCGGGCCAAGGAACACCCCCAACGTCATCGCACAGCCCCTGAAATCCAGCCTCGAGCAGCTACCATGCAGCTTCAGCGCCACGGCCTCCGACGACAACGGCACGAGCAGCACAGCAGCCAGCAGCAGCAACGTCGTCAGGAACACCAGGACCTGGCCGCCTGCCAACGACCGGACGCTCGCCACGACGCCGTGCATCCCGCCCGTCCTCAGACACAGCGAGTCCCGGGCCGACGCGCTCCGATGGCGCGTCAGAGCGTGCCACGGCTGCAGCTGCTTCGCCGCCAGGTCGATCGTGCGGAGCGGGATCGTCAGCATCACCGCGAGCAGCGTCGGCAGGAAGAAGCCCACGAAATACTCGCCCTCGGAGATGTAGTAGACCTTGACGCCCGTCTGCGGATCGGGGGGTTGCGTCGCGGGGATCGGGTACTCGGTGATGGTGGCGGTTGCGGCGCCGGCTGTGTTTGTGAGGACTCGCGTCCGGGTGGGGACCAAAACGCAAGTCGTCACCGTCGCTGTTGGCTTGCCGTCCGGATCGGTCAAGGTGAGGACTACCGGTGTGGATACCGCCGCCGGCGTGCGCGTGACGATGGCCGTGGGCGTCCCGTCTGAGTTGGTGAGTGTCGCCACCTCTGCTGTCGTGTATGATGGCTCGAGGCCAATGATGGATCCGTGCAGCGTGCTCGTCACAGTGTACTCGCTGACCGATCCATCCAGTGTCCGCACCTCTGATGTGGTCTGGCTGGTGATGGTCGTCACAACACCCGGAAGCGTCGTCTGCTTCGTGATTGTGGCCACTACTTCGGTATGGATTGTGGATACGACTGTGACGGGGCCATCGTGGCCGTGCTGCTCGGGGAGTGGGTTGAACAGGATTGGCTGACTCGTGGTGGAGGACTCGGTCGAGAGCGTTATGGTCTCGGTGTGGTACCCGGGCTGGCCGAACTGAGGCTTGTCGCCGATTCGAACCCTGGTGGTGGTCTGCGTGCCAGTAGGCTTGTCCTCCGAGCTCGAGCCGTCGCCAGGCCCAGTTGTTATGGTTGCGGCCGACGTGGGAGTGGCAGGTGTGGAGATGGGTGAAGGAGTCGAGGCGTTCTGGAACTCGCGTCTCATGTTCGGCATTCTCGTCGTCATCGAGGACCCCGACGACGGTCCGATGTTGTCCGGGCCCGTTGTGCTCGTTTCCGACCCCTATCCCGGGACCACGTCTCGATCAACCTCTGCGGGGAGGAGCCGACACGCCGTCTCCAGGGCAGCAATGAGCCCCAACATAATCGCTATCATCGTCACGAGGAATGGCCATCGGAGCGGTAACGGCTTGTAGTCTGGGAGGCCGGTCCGACGCCGCGGGTTCGACCCGCGTGATGTTCCTTCCGCCGCTTGTTCGTATAGCCCTAGGCTTGACAGTTTCTCAGACCCAATCAGGCTTTCGGCTTTCTTAAGGGGATACCCCTCAACACTAGCCACTGGACTCAGGGCTCGATCTTGTTGCTGGAGTGAGGAATACATGGTGTGACTGGACGGGAAAGCGCAGTTTCCCTATGCACATGATCATGAAAAAGGCTCCATTTCTCGAGGATTAAAAATAGCCGTCAACATGAGCGTTGTGCGGGCCAAAGGATAGAGTGAAGTGTGTTCTCCCAAGAACATACACCGACTTCATGCCTGCTCTAAAGATGGTTTTTGACTTGCACGGCAAGTTCAATTATCGTCTCCATATCGCTGACAGCTCTCGGCTCTCACAGGGCTGCCGATCTTTGGTAAGGAGGCGATGCCCCTTCTCGACCCCATTGGCCTACGCTGTTGCCAAATTCGGGGCACCAACCTCACTGATCAGCATCTTTTCTGGCACAGCCCACTGTTGGATCCAGTCGGGCGGGAGAATCAAGCTTTCCTTCTGTCAACCTAAGGTGCCATTCGTAAGGCGGCCCAATTGGCGGTCTGCTTAACGGTCGCTCGCGAGATGGATAGCACATCCCAGGACCAATTATGAGTCCACATCCCAGACACATGATACAGGAACGGTGTGAGACCCGTTCTATTTTTATACTGCCAACGACGGCCTTGAGCCATTGCCAGGTGGCCACCACAACATGGACATGTTTGTAGTGGTTAGGGGATTGAGAGCCAGGCGAATGGCTGTAGGTATGGCTTGAAGCTTGTTTCCGTTTGGGGTCATAATCACCCAAATCCAGCATTGCCAACCATAGTCGTGGGTAGCGCCCAGATGCCTTGCTCGTTCTTCCCAATGCATAAGGAACCCTGCTGGAGACCTGGCACATAGGGAGTAGAGGAGACGTGCAAGAAGTCTATCGAGCAGCTGCAACGACGAAAGGGAATCGATTTAACAGCCTCACCGAACAAGACGAACTCCACTACCTAGTATACTATCCAGTAACCTAACATACAACCATTCCCACAACCCCTCCTAGCCCAACCCCCCTCCCCTCACGGATACC
>NT_165979.1:1654984-1658347 GCF_000143365.1 Chaetomium globosum CBS 148.51
GAAGGGGAATTGCTGACGGAGGATTGCGGTGGCTCTGGGTGGGTGGCGGGGGGTGGTTAGTTATGTGTGTCTGGCATTGCTTTGCTTTCCAGGTAGGTTGGATTGGGGTTGGGGCAGAAAGGGGGGAAGGGGGGGGGGGGTTACCCCCAGTGAAGACGCGCATGGAGTGGTTGAATGTCTGGGCCGGGAGGTGCTCTTTTGCGTATTGCTGGGCTTTGGCTACGATGGGATCGTTGGACGGAAAATGGATGTCTTTGACGAGGATGGGGCCTGGTTCGTGGAGGTATGGTTTGCCTTGGAAGATGGCTTCAGGGTCCAAGGGGACGGCAGTCCAGCCGTGCTCGGCGATGGGGTCATTGGTAGCGGAGGTCATGATGGTCAAACTTGTGTATTCGACGAACGGAAGTCGAGAGACTGAATTCTTGGGGTAGTCAAGATAATGCAAGTTATGCAACTCGGATGATCCTTTTCTCAAGATGCTAGCTTCCATTCTAACTCTTTATACCTAGGTTTTGAATCGACTTCGAGTCATGGATCGTCCAAAGTATTTCTAAGCATATCCGTTTCTGATAGGTTTGTATGGACAATGAATGACACATTCATTTCGTCATGATGGTGCTTACTAACACCACTACGCAACACTAGGACGTTGTAGGAGAATTCATCACTTCTACCACACTAGTTATGTGACGCGTCTCTCGGAGGCTATTACTAAGCGCCCAAAAACCCGACCAACTACTATCTACCTAGGTTTTCGGGGGATTGCTAAAGTCGTGTGAGAGAGTGGTGATGGTAAAACATTAAATACACATGCCCCATGACATACACGGAGAGTCCAGTCGAGTCAGGAAACGTTTGGTCGAAGCGCAAATGCAGATGATCGGATTAAAACGAATCCACAGACTGAATGCTGACTTTTTAGTTAAACGAGTGCCGTGTAAACAATATAACTTGGGCAAACTACGTGATTTCAAGATTGCTAGGTGTCACGGTTGAATTCCCGGGCCGGCTATCGGGGCGGGAGTAACTCGGCATTCCACAGCGCCGATTAGGTAGTGTGGCCGGCTCGGGGCTCGGCTCGGGAGGGCACTGACAACGCCATGAGCGAATCAGGGTCCTTTCGCTTGCCAGTCTGAGTTAGCTCTGGATCTTGATAATGGGAAAGCATCGCGAGAGCTTACACGCCGACGTTTCTAGGCTAAGAATCCCATGATTCCTATCCCAGGAGAGGTACGGGAGACAAAACGAGGTTCGTCTTCATAGTATATCAAAAGTGATGCGTATTGCCGCTCCGGAATTATTGGCCAGACCGGATCCTCAGAGTTGAGGCATTTTCGAACTTGTGCCTCTTCATACCTCCACGATGGCCTGAAGGATTCGTAAAGTTACCCCGGCCAACATAATCAGGGGGTGGAGATGGGTTTCCAACTTTTGACTCTTAACCGGAAAGACCTCGGCTTTATCAGACTTCTAAACCACTCGTGAGGATTGCGTCCCAGTCATTGCACAAATTTCGGTAATTCTAGTCAAGTCAAGTTTCAATCTGCAAAGTATCACAGTTGACAGTCAGTAGAAGTTGTTGAACTGTTTGCCGTGCGGGGTTCAACTCTCAGGTTACATCTCATTTCGTAATATGAAACAAGACGGCGTCTGAAACCATGGTGGTTGGTTGTGGGTTACCTTACTTTTAGGTGTTCAACTCAGTGCTCATTCCCACACCGAAGTCGGTTTCGGTTCCCAAATTGGCATGCGAATCCTTGCGAATGGCAAGCTTAATTCATCCACAGGGACTTTCGTGTTGCTCCCGCGCGAGTTACAACGTTTCCACCGGCCCACCAGGGGTTCCGTCAAGCTCCGACTCCCGCCAACAAAGCCACGAATCTCACCAAGCAGCTTTTTAGTAGTCTTCGGCCAACACTGAATCCAACAGCCTGTCAGCTAATTATTGGGAACACAAAACGCCCAGAACAGACAGCTGTCTCCTTAGCCTTGCATGTGAAATAAGCTTCCCGCCCCCACTCGGCCCGGCGCGGCGAACTGTATACCGGGACAAGCCAGTCGGTGCCCCCGTATTACGCAGTACATGCATTGTCACACCCAAAGGTGTCAATACTCTCACATCGTACGAGGCACAGTCTTTCACATGTGATTCGAGATCCTGAGAGGAGACAGCCCACCCCTTCCCTAAAGGAATGGCCGCGGTCAGCTACCCCTGAATGTGGGTTAATCTCCACCGCAGCTGATCCACCCATAACCATCACGAACCATCGTAATGCGCTACTGCGTGCAGTGGTGGGTTTTCTATTGACCGTTGCGGGTTACGGGGTAACCCAAATCGGGAGGTGCAAGGTGCCGGAAGAGCTCCCGGCACCCTCATCGTAAGGTGGCCACGGAAATATGGAGCTCTCTTGGCCGGATAGCCGTATGAGGCCTCTGACAAGAATCCAGGAGAGCCACCGCTGTGCCTCTAGCTTTCCGTTTACATTTCTCTTTGAAGTTAGACAGCAAACTCTACCGCAGTAGTCGAGACTGCTCCGGAATCGGCCGGGCAGCCAACGAGCGCAAATTGAAGGGCCGACGGCAAAGGGATGGGCCGAGAATGCAACGCTACCAGGCCTCCGGGAGCCTTGCGGAGGGAACAGAGACGGAAGAGAGTCTGATGGAAGAGGCGTAGTATAAGTAAAGGAGGCTGCCGCAGGGCCGATGTCTTTTCTTCCCAGCTCCTTCACACCCCGGGGTTCTTCGTCGGTTATCTCTCACCCAACATGCACAACCGCCTCCTGCTGTCGGCCCTCGTGGGCGCGGCCAGCGTGTCTGCCCGGGACATCCCCTCCAACATCAAGAACTTTTACGACTCGCTCAAGGCCAAGGGCACCTGCTCCAACAAGCTCGCTACGGGCTTCTACAGCAAGGACAATGGCCCGAACAGTAAGTTTGAACCAGACTTCCTTCACCCACATCGCCAGTTCAAAGACCCTAACACCACACACCCCGCCAGCCTTCTCGTACTGCGGCGACCACAAAGCCGACTACAACGTGATCTACATCATAGGGCACGGGCAGCGCCTTCGCCGACATGGACGTGGACTGCGACGGGGAGCAGAACGGGCGCGGCGACGACGGGCGGTGCGAGAGCAGCGGCGACACCCAGTACCATCACCTCCTTCGAGTGGATCATCAAGGACTACAACAAGGGCATCAAGGACCTCAACGCCAACGTGCACCCCTACGTCGTCTTCGGCAACGAGGGCTCCAAGAGCGGCTGGAAGACCTTCGACCCGCAAGCCCACGGCATCCGCCCGCTCTCCGTCATGGCCGTGGTCTGCAACGGCAAGCTGGTACGCAAACAACCCCCCCCCCCCC
>NT_165979.1:1658460-1731134 GCF_000143365.1 Chaetomium globosum CBS 148.51
TTCGGCACCTTCCATGATCGGGCATCAACGGGCACGACGAGAACCGACGTGCGGTTCATTGCCTTCCCGTGGGCCGACGCCGTGTCGGGGGCCGACGGCGCCATCTGGGGCGCGGGCAGCTGTCAGGCGTTTGAGTCGTCGATTGAGGGTGCTGGGGTATAAGCTGATTCAGCGGATTGGGCGTGGGGGTGGTGACGGTGGTGATGGGGGTGATGGGGGTGATGGTGGTGATGGCGGTGGTGGTGGTGGTGGTGGTGAGTGCGACTGGCCGGGCCACTGCGAGGGCGCGTCCTGCTCGAGCGACGACGAGTGTTCGGACCCGTGGGCGTGCGTGTCGGGCAAGTGCGCGCTGGACCCGGAGGCGGGTGGTGGTGGTGGTGAGCCGGATTATGCGTGCGAGTGGGCCGGGCACTGCGAGGGTGTCGCCTGCAAGACCCACGACGACTGCTCCGACCCGCTGCACTGCGATGCGGATGAGAAGCTCTGCACCATGGACGGGTGTAGCTGGGCGGGCCACTGCCTGGGTGCGAAGTGCGCTGATCACGGGGACTGCGCGGACCCGTACGAGTGCAACGCGAGTGCCGGGTACTGCTGGTATGCCTCTGAGTAAGGAGGGGCATGAAGAAGGCTGGCTGGTGGGGTGGATGACGAGGCACTTTGCAAGTAATGGTGGCGGAGAACGGGCATTTGATGAATATGTAGTGCGATATGTAATCAGATAAGCCCCCTATCGGCAATCCAACACAATGGACTTGTGAGCTCTCCCCCACCGGGCACCCAAGGACCGAGATGGCAATGGGGCCGAGTCTCCGTGACTGTTTTCGAAGTGGAATCCCAATGTAAACGACATGCCTGAACTCCGTTGCAAATTTGGCACACAGATGACACCCGCCGCCTTCATTCCTCCTCCCCTAAAATCATGAGCATAAAGCACTCAAATACAGCCATCCTCCGCCGGCGCGGGCGTACCCTGCCCTTAACTCATAGGTCGAGCCCCTAACTGGGTCTCACCTCGCCCGGAGCCCTTTCACCATCCTTCTACCTCCACCTCCTTCGCCTGTCATCCCGCGCCTAGGCACAGAAGCAATTGCCCTCGCAGCTCTTCATGAATTCGTTGTGGAACCCGGTCACGTCGCAGTACGCCTTCGCGTTGTCCGAGATGCACAGGTCGGTCATCATGGCCGACTTGCACTGCGGCGTGCCATAGTTGGCAGCCGTGTTGGCCTGGGAGCTGCTCTTGCCCGCCGAGTTGTTGGCAGACTCGACCGGTGCGGCGAGGGTGGGAGTGATGAGGAGGGCGGCTGTCGCGGCAAGGAGGGCGAGGACCTAAAGTAAGGGGCCAAGGTGTTAGTTACGTTTGTTATGTCATGAAGAGGGGATGCTAAGTATTTATGGCGTATGACGTGCCTTCATCTTGACGGTTTGAGTGGGTTGTTCAGGGATGAATGGCGATCAGCGCAGGTGAGCGACGGTCGATCCTTGGCGGAGGGAATGAGGCTCAGCAGGCTGGTGCGGGAATGCGAGGCAAGTGTTGCGATGTCAATTGGTCGGGTCCTTATAGTAACGCGTCGGCTTCGGGGTAGCAGCGGCCAAGGCGTCTAAGATGGCGGTCTGGGGTTCGCCAAGTAGACTTGTTCCTTTTCCGAGATTCGTTGGTCTTTTCTGTCTAGTCGACGGGGGGCGAGGCAGAGTTAACGAGCGTGTGGGGGGTAGCAACCCAAGTCGGCGGAAGGGTGAACCGGAAATCGGCAGCTATGGAACCACTCTCGAGTGTTCGCGCAAAGTACGGTGCTCAACCGGGAAAAGAGGGCGTCGTCAAGGTGGGATTTATGGCGGCGAGACCAAGTGAAGTAATGTGTGTTCTGTCGGCGGAGTGAGCCCAGGTCCCGGGACGTGGCTAGTCCGGCCGCTGCAATGGAATGCAACGATAAATATGAGTCCGCACTGGTCCGGTGGGAATGGATGCGAGGGGTGGGTAACCTGGGCACCGGGAATTGAGGGATGTGGGAGGGGCCGAGGAACTGGGGTATTACAGAGGGGACCCTGGCTCAAAGGGGCCGATCTGCATTGATTTCCGCAAGGAACAAGCGCGAGTGGAAGGCACGGAAGGTCCGGAAAGTGACTGTCGTTCTCAGTCCAGCGAGTGCACCTGCCGGGCTGTTCTGTTCTTGGTTGTGGTTGTGTAAAAGTCGAGATGGAAAGAACGCCTGTCTGGAAAGACAAACCCAAGCCCCCCAAGTACCAACAGCAGCAGTTGAGAGCACTCAATTTGGGGCAATCAAAATGTCAATCTTGTCTCATTCTTCCCCCTCCCTCTCCCAAACTACCCCAAATTCTGGTTTTGGAAGCCCGCGGCCGATGCCCGTCTCCCTGACCCCCTCTCCGCCACAAATCCAGCCCGTGGTCTGACTCTGGTGGGTGGCTGCTGGAAAAGCATGGAAAGCAAGCACCCAGCCGTCTTGCTCCGTTCCCAATTCATCAATAATAATTCCATCTCCGGTTCCTTGGCTAACAGCATAACCCCAAATGAATGTTGAATGGCACTCATGGCTATAAGGCCAGGATTTGAGCCGGTTTAGTCAATGGAACCCTGTATTCGGTCGCGTCGTGAATCGGGCCAGCGTCCATGTCAGGGAGGGATCGCCATGTGGGTAATGCAAAAATGGCCTGTGCAAGAGAAGCAAGAATTTTGAGAACGGGGCGGCTCAGTCTTTCCGGTTAGTTTGCCCCCAACTGCTCCCGGCAACTGGGTAGCACCCACCGAATGAGACGCCGTCCCGGAGTCTGGAGAGGAAGGCAGGTCCGAGTCTTGTCCTGCCAGGCCACCCAATCGCTGTTTCAGATAGAAAGTGCCTCCCCATTTATCCAAATTTCCACCCACAGACGAGCCCTCCCCCGGGACGTGCATTTGAGCACAGCACGCCGGCATCTCTGCCGGGGAATCGTTTGCCTGGCACTCCTGGCACTCCTGGCAAGCCTGGCCCAGCCTGGATTGTGTTTTGCCCGCCATCTTGGACCGAAAACGGGCGCACGGCCTGGTCCGCTTTGGGTCCCAGGCTCAACGTCCCAAGGAAAGCCCAGAGATCGTGGGTTCGAGATTATCCTCGAAGTGGATCGACAGAAAGCCACTGCGCATCTTCGAGGCCATTGTTTCTATTAATATCGCAAGGGAAACCGCCCGCGGGAATTCCCGTGAGATATCGTGCGGTGTTACCAG
Source organism: Chaetomium globosum CBS 148.51 (assembly GCF_000143365.1). Taxonomy (NCBI): domain Eukaryota; kingdom Fungi; phylum Ascomycota; class Sordariomycetes; order Sordariales; family Chaetomiaceae; genus Chaetomium; species Chaetomium globosum. The sequence goes on from NT_165979.1 coordinate 1,661,678, forward strand.
CGGAGTGTTCCAGAGCCAAGGCCAAGACATTTTTGTATCGACTCGATTGGAGCTGAACCCATGCAGGTGTGAGACAGCATCCGCATCACCACCAGCATGTCGGCGCGGGTTGGGCACACGCGATCCGAGACAAGAATCATGAGAAAAGGCAGGCAATCGACTATGGCCATTGTTTGTTGGGCTCACTCGACCGGCTGTCATCCGTATATTGGCTTACCAAAAGACACCGCAAGTGCACCCGCGTGGTCATATGTTGCAGGGTCGTGAGAACCCCTTAGACCCAAAGGAATCTGAGTTTCCCTAGGTCAATAACCATCCGAATCCGTTCGGATATGATCTCGAATCATTCGATGGTCCGGAATGAGTCACATCGATCGGAAGAGAAGGCATGATTCATGGCCCTTCAACCAAGGTGAAGCTCATCCTCGTAAGACTAGCTCAACCCTTTAGCACCGTTTGCCTGCACACCCCCTTCGTTCGCCTCTTCTTCCTCGGCCTTTCTCTCAGGTTGACTCAAGACCATCGACGCTCCTTCGTGGCAGCATCTGTTGGTAATCGTAATAAGGAAGTGCATATTCAATCAAAGGATTTATCCGTCAACTAAGGCTCGCGCGCTGAATACTTTCTATCCCTTCGTTGCTCTCCCAAGTGGCCAAGTTCCACCCACGAACCCGTTTCGAGCCCGGAAATACATATCCAGGCCGGAAATACCTCCCTCGGATGGCACGGAACCCCCCATCCCTATCCCCGGGGGAGGTAATAGGGAATGCCAATGGCCCTAGGTCACTTGAGGCATTCTGAACCCAACATGCATACACTCAAGAAATGCGGCTGTGCGATGATTATGTATAAGCGAGCAGACACCAAGTGTGAAGTCCACACCCAACGATGTGGGCTGCTAGATCCGCAACCGGCTGTGGGCCTGTGAAAGGCCTGTCTTTTTCAGAGTTTACAACACCTACCTAGTGATTGGCAGTGACGGCTGCCGACTCAGAACCTAGGTAGGGCATTAATGATAGGGGGCGGACGGCCTCTCTCTGGGTCGACCGCTCCAACGTGGAGAACTAAGAAATTTCAAAGAAATACGTATCTATTTGTGCCTTGGGCAAAATGACGCCGGATTTACTACTGATTAGAACTCAGAACCTGAGCTAGCAACAATCCCGCGGTTTCCGGAGCGGGAGAGCGCTGGATGCGGCGGCAAACCCATAGGAAATAGCATATCTGGGTACCTCGATAACCATGAAAAGAGACGGGATAAAAGGGGAAGACGCTTGGCAGAGGTAGTGCCAGAGGCAGACAATAATATTGCTTAAGAGCAATGGGGACTGAGGCGGTTTGGCCTATTTGGCCAAGGTTGCGCCCGGCTAATGATTACGATTGCTGTTCTCAGACCTGTCATGGAGTATATAGGTGGATGAAGTAACATTCAATGAGATTTGCGTCAAGTGCGCCAGAACGGCATCATCAAATGCGGTCAAGAGCCATTGTAAATAACAAAACTCCATTTCCCACCAGGCACCCACCGACAAAAAAAAGCTCGCCAAGACAGGCCTCCTGTAGTATGTACAATAGTATTATACCTTACCGACAAAATCAAACCTACAGCACACCAAAGCAGGCTGATTTAGTGATTCTGACCGTAACCTAATCCACCAGACTCACGGCATAGGTCGGGTTAAGAAACCCTCCCTCCCAGCTACCCAAACCTGCGCTCCTCCCCATGATCCCTTTCCCGTATCACTCTCTCACTCACGTCTACATAGTCATTCATGAGCCCCCTTTCCCCCCGCCACCTCACCGAAACAAACTCCCACCAAGCAGCCCCTCCCCACCTACAATCCCATCCACGCTTCTCTTCAACCCCTTCACCACCCTCCTCAGCTCCAACACCTCCTCAGCCTCAACCCCAGCAGCCGTCCTCGCGCCCCCCGCCGCCGTCGCCGCCGCCGCCGGCATAATCTGCGCCAGGCACTCGTCGGCGCGCACGAGCAGCTCGGCAACCCACGCGCCCATGACGCCATCCCCAGCACCGCCGTTCGCGTTGGCGCCCAGGGCGCCCGCAGCACGGCGCTCGACCTCGCGCACCCAGGCCTCGACGGAGACGGCGATCCACTGCACGACGGCCTTGCGGCGGCGGCCGGTGAAGGGCGCCTCCTGCGCGTCGAAAAGGTTCTCGAGCACCTGCACGACCAGCGCGTGCGGCACGCCGAGGTTGAGGAACAGCAGCACGGGCCAGCAGGGGTCGGCGCCGATGGACGCGTCCTGGCCGTGCGTGACGGCGAACTTGCAGACTTCCGGCAGCAGAGCGTCGACAGGGAACACGAGGCTGTCGAGCGACGTGCGGTGCGCGATGAGCTGGATCTGCTGAGAGACTGACTCGTAGGGTAGGGGGGGTTCACCAGTGAGGGGAGGGGCGCCGTCGGGCAGCGGCCGCCCGGCCTGGGCCAGCCGCCAGTACTCCTGGCGCTCTTCTGTTTCGTAGGCGGTCTGCTCGATTAGGCGAAGCCATGTGTCCATGATGACGCGGGGGTTGTGGTAGTCGGCTGCGTGATAGATGAGCAGGCAGAGGTCGAAGTAGGCTGCTTGGTCGGCGTATTCGTTGTATAGCTGGGAGGCAGTTAGTTTGCGTTGTCAGGGCTGGGTGGCGCGCGAACGATGCTCACCTCGGTTACGCTCTTGATGGGACCGTCGAGCGCTTCCTGGATGTCGGGGAGCTTGTCCCTCGAGACCCGCGAATCCGCCTGTAGCCGCTCAAGCAGATCATCTTGGATATGCGCAATTTCAAGGAGCTCGGTGACCTCATGGTTGAGCAGTTGCTGCTGCTGCCGGCTGATGCCAATGGTGTTAACACTGGCATTTCCCTTGGCGCGGCTAAGCAACGTGATCCGGTCCTTGACGCCGATGTCCAAATCCGATTTCGCCAGGGTTGCCTGCACCTGGGCGGCCTCAAAGAAACGGCTGCGGTGTGTGTAGAATCGGCAGAGGAGCTCAGCATGTTGGTAATCTGTTTCCGCCAGCCGCTGTAGGTACGTGATGACATGCGGGGAGTCAATGGACAAGAGCCGGTCGGTCCAGTTCTTCTCAATGTACCACTCATAAAGGTCGAAGTGGAAGACTTCATCAGTCGAGTCGTTGACAACCGTGTACGCCTCCATCCGCTTCGTGGCCGCGAGCGTAGGCCGCCCATCGACCACTTCAGGCTCGCCGGCAAAGGCAACCTCGAGCCTGTCGAGGACTTCGTGGATCAGGGCATAGCAGAGCTTCCGCTCGTCGAACATCTTTTTACGGGAGTCGTTGGGCGGTTTGCCATCGTTGACCCACGTCAGTGCCGTGTTCCCGCGGTCTTTTTGTTGCGCAACGGCTAAACACAGCTGGACGGCGCCGGCGTAATAGTTGAGCTGCATGTACTGCTCGACAGCGCTCCGAAGGTTAGGCAGAGTGATGCTACCGGCGACCTGTTCAAACAGCCTCAAGCTCTCTGCTAGGAGAGTTCGAAGCACATTAGGATTGTGGACTTGCTCGCTGGCGCGTTGTAATTGCTCCTGGGCTTTGAAGGTGACCACGTCATCCGGTGAGCAGAAGCTGCCGCATCGCCTCCTAAGCGCGTCGGCAACAGTCTCGACGTTGGCGCCGCTCGCAATGTTGCGATTAACAATAGCCTTGACGAGCACCTTGGCCAGTTCTTTGCCGGGGGCTTGGGAAAAGAGCTGCTCGTACGTCAAATCTTGAAGTTGCTTCTGAGATGTCGGATCGAGGCGGGCGTAGATGTCCGAAACCCGTTCGTCGAAGAGCATCAGGACGAAGGAGATACCCTCCGAGACACTCTCCATTAGTTTTCGCAGACCGTGCAAAGCTTGGTGCTCTTTCTGGTTGGCAATCTCTTCCTGCCTGTTGAAGAGCCGATCGGACGGGCCAGCAAGCCCCTGGATTGTGCTCTTGTTTGCCTCAAGGAAATTCCGCAGCCGTTCGATGTTCTCTTGTATCATGATGAGTTTCGTGGACGGAACGGTCGAGGAGACAGTCAGGGAGCCCTTCGCCTCTGCCTTTGTCGCAATAACCTTGAATTTCCACAAGGTCCGCACAAGGCGGGTAACGTACAGAGCCAAGGCATCGTGGCGAGACGAGAGCCTGACAAAATCGGAAACCAACTGCTTCCCGTCCGACTCGGCAAGTCTCGGCTGACCGCCGTACTCGACGAACGCCATACGGGCGATGTTTTCAGTCTTTGAATCGGTTGTCCTGCCTGTAGTGGTTCGCAGGTCGCTTCCCTGTCCGCAAGCAACAGCCAAGGCCGCCGATATCGTCTCAACGCGGCCGTACTGAAGGAGGAACTTGCGCACCTCTCTTTCGAGCCCTTCCTCGCCAGCGGAAGTCCTGATCGCGTTGGCGAAGATGTCGACCAGCCTCCTCCGGCGAACGATGTGCACTCCGGTGTTGGTGAGCACGGCAAACTCCCCCGGGGTGTTGTCGAACTGGACGGCAAGCTCGTTACCGAAACCAAGGGGTTGTTTCGAGGCGGAAAAAGGAGCCGTTGTCGAACCAATCTCGAGGATCCGGCTCCCGGGCTCTAGATCCACCCAGGTACCTTGCTCATAATACTTGAGTGCGGAGGCGGGAGTGGTGGCTTTGATTTTTCCTGTATCGGGGGCGGAGACAAAAAGAACGTCTGAGTTGGGCTGCTTACGGACGACATCAAAAAAGTAGCCGGGAGCGAACCGGACGCCTAGACCGCTGGGGTCGAGAGCTCGCGAAGTCTTGTCTAACTGTCCCTCGGGCGACTGGCTCGCCATTGTCCGAGTGCGAGCGCCGGGCTCCTTGGGCGGGAATTTGACGAACTGAAGCTGCATGCTTTGCGGCGCGAGACTGGTTGAGCCTCCCATGGTATAGGACGCGGAACTGGTGGCGCTAAAGAAGAGGCGGCAGCCGGTATCGGTGAGCGCCATGAGATGCAGTTTTGAGGCTTCGGTGGCGGGGATAGGACTGATGGAGACGATGTTGGTCCGGTTGGTGAAGAGAGAGGAGCTGTCTACCATGTGCGCAAAGTCACGGAGGCAGCTCGTCTTATCTTTCTCGATGACTCTCGTCAGCTTCTCGGGAGTTTCCAGGTGGTAGGTGCGGATGGTGGAGCGGTTAGAGAGCGAATAGAGCAGGTTCCGCGTATCGTCGACGACCAGGTTGATTAGTCCCTCCTGTTGCCGTTGGGTAAAAGGGAGAACGGCCGTCGACCACCCCTGGTATGTGTGGTTGATCTTGCCGCATCTGCTGGAAAACCACCTCTCCTCCTGTTGGTAAAAGAGCTCATGGATATCGGTATCGGTGTCGCCGCCAAGGAAGATGCGGCCCGAGGCCGTGCCCACAATATGGCTGACGTCGCTGCTCCCTCGATGGACCGACATCTTCGTCTGGTACAACGTAACGGAATTGGACCCTGAAGGCCCGGGCACAGCCGACACACCAAGCAGGATGATCTCGGTAGCTGTAGCGACGACCAGTATGTGCGTGATGCTCTCGACGAACACCCCTGGTTTTGGCGGAACCAGGGCGACAGCAGTGATCGTATGGGCGGCATCCTCATAGCCGATAAGCTCCGGGTCGGGATGTGTGTAGTCCCATAGAAAAAGGGAGTCGTCAATCGAAGCCCAAGCGTAGTTGATGCTCGCAAACAAGCCGATCTTTGTGGAAACCGAGCCCTGATTCAGGCGTGAGAACACTTGGTCTGGGATTGGATACGTCGACACCTTGTGAAACGGAGCCCAGGAGGAATCAGTATACTGAATGTCGTAGTCGGAGGACGCGCCAGCTTTTCCACACGGAACAGTTAGTATTCGTCTGGAGCGGAGCCGACAGAGCAAACTAGGCGGGTGAGGGATGGGAAGAAACATACGTCTGCAATAGGAATCGATGTCGGGGTAACTCTCATCGAGCTGTAGGGTTTGGTTGACGACCTGGGCGGCCTTTGCGACAGGGGGCAGGTCCTCGCGCAGGTGTGGCGGTGGCAACATTCCGGTAGCAATCTCCTGCTGCCCAGAACCCATAGTACTTGTGATCGGCCCCGGCGTAGTCCCCAGTGCCGCGCCGTTTGTGCTCGCCCCAGCGGTTTCGTTGAAGTTGAGCCGCCTGCGGGCGGTATTCGGCCCTGGCGCAGGAGTGTTGATGAATGCGCCAGGAATCTGGCGCACGGGAGTGACGGGGTTCATGGCGGTAGAGCTGAGGTGTTTGTTGAGCCGGCGGCGCGATCAACGAAGATGTCCGACAGATGTTGTCGCAGCCGGGGGAGGTTGGGAAGGGGAGCTCCCCGCCGATAATTATTTTGATCCAGAGCTGACCTGTTGCAGCTCGATTGCTATTGCAATTGAACCATCAAAGCAACGCTAAAACAAAGGTCGGAAGCTCGCGATCGGGACCTGCAACGCTGGGGAAAGTGAAGTCGTCGGAAGCTGGGATGCTTTGTACAACAATGGCCAAGGAAACGGGGCTCAAAAGAGGTTGGCCGTAAACAATTTTTGGAGCACTGGGATCATTGGCGAGGCTGGCTCTGACGCGCGACCGCGCTGGGGTCGAATTGGCGATACGCTAATCCGTATTCAGCATTGTTGGCGGTAATTCTGCCACCGCCTTTTAGCTCACCCCAAGCTGTCCAGATTTCGGGAACAAGTGTAGGTACACACATACTTCCACATTAACATGTTCTACTTTTGGTCGTCACATTAACTTTGGCCAATATTTTGATTATAATTATCTACGCGTTGCCACTTTTGAAGCTGGAGTGGTTGCTCCAATCATACAAATGCATCTGATAACCGCACCCTGGAGATTTGGGCCGTACACAGTGGGGCCCTCAGAGAAACCTATCATATCAAGCCATCTCACTGCTTCTTAGCCTCCCTTTCAGCTTTCCGCAGTGCCCGAGTGCGGATATCAACGTGCATCTTCCGGTTGAACCAGATCGTCACGCCGCTGGTTGCACCCACCGTGGACTCAATCACCCACTTGAAGGCAGCATGGCTCCACCAAGGCGTGTAAGTGTTGGGGAACATCTCGTTTCCAGTCAACCCAACCTTGCTCAGCGCCGAGCTGACAAACTGCTTCGGGTTCGGGATGAGAAGGCTGGTGCGGCGGATCTTGCTCATGGCAGTGGTAACCAGGTAGCTGACGACGAGCTGGACATCGACACCGTGGGGCTTGAGCTCCGAGGCCAGCGAGCTGCTCCAGTGTTGCAGGAAAGCCTTGCTGCCGCTGTAGGTGGCGAGGTAGGGGGTGGGCATGACACCGGCGAATGAGCCCATGGTAAGAATGAGGCCCTTCTTGCGCTTTGCCAGGATCGGCGCAACGACTTGGGTGGTCTTGAGGGTGCCGAGGCAGTTGATGGTGATGATGTCCTGGAGCTCTTCGCGAGCGGTCTCAAGGAACGGTACGGGGATGCTGTGCGACCGACCGACGTTGTTGACCAAGATGCCGATATCCAAGCCCGAGATCAGCTCGGCTAGACGCTCGTAGTCGGCATCGTTATCTTGGGAGTAGTCCATCGCAAGTGTCTTGGTCTGCAGTCCGGACCATCTCAGCTCCAAATGGCGCGCCAGGGTGTCGAGTTTGGACTGGGTGCGAGAAACGAGGACGAGGTTGAAGCCCTTGGCGGCCAATTGCGAAGCGAACTCCTTGCCGAGGCCATCCGATGCGCCGGTGACGACGGCCCATGTTCCCTTCTTGCCATACTTGCGGAGCTGTAGATAAAACTTATTAGCGATGCTTAGGCGTTCCGAAGGGTGAAAGAGCATACGTTTGTGCCGCTGAGGATGAAACAGTTGAGGAACAGTTGAATGAACGACAGCACTGGTTGAGCAACGTAGAGCGCCCCAAGGCCGGCCAAAGCCCACTGGCCAGCCTGAGGGATGGAGTTCCAGAGGTCGAGAGCCCTATCCAGGATTTCTTGAGCGTCAAAATTGAACGCCATGGTGTCGCAACTGTGGCAAGTACCCAAATCCGGTAATACGTCGTGGAGTTGAAGGTTGGCTTCTAAACTGGGCGAGGCCGTGCCGTGGTTGATCGGAACGACGCGCTCGTCCAAAAATGTTGGGACCCTTGCATCGGGAAGATTTTAAGGGGCCCGCCGGCTGTGGAGCGTTGCTGGAGCTTTGGCCAAGCCGGCCGAGGTTTGGGGGACGGTCCCATAATCTGGCTGGCGCTAGCAGGCTTGGCACTTTACGGCTGGGCGAGCTCTCGACGGCTGCAAGAAGATTCTCGACAAACACAAGTCGTGAAGTTGTAAGCGCGACGTTCTCTCGTCCATTGCCACCACAATCGAAACATCTACCTCTGTACAACCTGAACGATGGATAAACTCCAGGCATTCCTCCCTTCAGGGGAGAAAGGCTACTTGCCTTATTACCTGTTCGTGGTAAGTTACGATACCTACAAACACTCCAAATTCGCGTTTGCCTAATCGCCTCTTTCTGTCTTCTAGATCTCCGTCGTGGCCATGGGCAATGCGCTCCAAAACTACGCTACCCTGCACTACACACGCCGCATCTACAACGGTCTCTTCGTCACGAACCACCTGCCGCCCGCCCAGGGTAGGTACAACCCGGAGGACAGCACACGCATTGTCAAGCCGGCTTCGTCGACGGGCAAGGACGCCGAGAAGGCCAAGGACCAGGTTTCGCCTCTCGCTGCCCGAGTCTTTGGCACCTACACCTTCGTGGCGGGCATCATCCGCTTCTACGCATGCTACCAACTCGAGAACCCGAGCATGTACCAGCTGGCCATGTGGACGCACGTCATCGCCTCGATCCACTTCACGACAGAGATGCTCGTGTTCAAGACCATCCGCTTTAGCGGGCCCCAGGCGTTTCCCTTCCTCGCGGGATACGGTGGCGCCATCTGGATGGCGATGCAATACAACCACTATGTGCAATAAGCGGTCTTCTGCTGGGAAGAGGTGGCAGGAACAATATCCACATTTATGCCTGGCCATGTTTAGGTAGCTAATCCTTAGGTCTAAGGCCACATAATGTTACTTAATATTTATTACACACAACGGCAGGAAACACGTGAGAACCTTCCCATCAGTTGAGCGACTTGCGGTACAGCTCCCCATCACAGCCCCTCAGTCGCGCAGCGGCCTGCTCAGGGGTGATGTCCCGTTGAGGCTCGGCCATCAGCTCGTATCCGACGAGGAACTTGCGGACGGTGGCGGAGCGGAGGAGAGGCGGGTAAAAGTGCATGTGAAACCAGCTGTTTTCGGCTTCCTCCTCAGTGCAGTCAAGCGGCGCTTGGTGAATGCCGGAGCCTGTGCCTTGTCAGTACAGGAACGAGATTTTGGCCCCGTCCGTGTAAAGGAGGGGTATACTCACTGTATGGGAAGTTCGTCTCGAAGAGGTTGTCATAGCGTCTGGTAACTTCCTGCACAGCCTCGGCGAACTGCAGCCGCTCCTCGTCGGTGAGATCAACCAGCGCACGAACGTGGCGCTTCGCGATAATGATCACTTCGAACGGCCAGACGGCCCACCACGGACACACAACGAGGAAGCCGCCGTTCTGCCAAACCACACGCTCCTGCTTCTCGATCTCGAGCTTGGTGTAGTCCGCAAGCAGATGCCGCCCGTTTTCAGCCCTGTACTTAGACATTTCTGCGAGTTCCTTGCTAGGCTCCTCCGGCAGCGTGCTGGTCGTCCAAATCTGGCAGTGTGGGTGTGGGTTGGAGCAGCCCATGGCGGCGCCCTTGTTCTCAAAGATTTGCATGTAGCGCAGCTGGTTTTGGGGCGGGTCGACCTCGCCATCCGGGTTGGCTGGGATCGTGGCGAGAATCTTGTCGGCCTGAACCTTGAGAGGGCTGGTGGTCGATAGGTGGCTGGCGTAAATGCGCGTCCAGGTCTGGATGACGGGCAGGATCTCGGCGGCCGTCATGTCGGCAAGCGTGATGTCATGCTTGGGGGAGAATGTGAGGACATAACACCGGCCGGTGACGGGTTGAGCCCTCAGGAGGAGGGAGGAAACGTCATCTTTGTTAGCCTCGGGATTGTATTCCTGTTGCTGCTCCTTCACCGCGCTATAGTCGTTGACAAAGGTGAAGGTATTCTTGTATTGCGGGTTGCTGTCTCCTTGCGCACGCTGATTGCCGGGGCATAGGTAACACTGATCAAAATTAGTGATGCTCAAACTGGAGTGAGCGAATAAGACTTCATACCTTGGGGTCGTACTCGGGAAGCACATTCTTGGATGGTGCCTCTTGCTGGCCCCTGTTGATGCTTTAGTACCCAACGATATGGTGACATGGAGCACCGAGTACTCCTGGAATTGATCTCACTGCCAAGGGCGCTTAGTACGATGAGGCGATACCAAGAGCCATGACCCGGTCAACGGGTTGTATCGGCGATGCGAAATATCGTCAAGAACTTGGTCGGGCATCTTGACCAAGAGAAACTCTAGAGTCTAGAACAGAACTATTCCAAAGACGCGACAAGGAAATGCCGCAAAAAAGGTGAAAATAATTGGTTATTCATGCGAGTGAGTCCCAAGCCCACGTGCAAGTTTGTGTTGCACTTGTAGCTAGAAGTTGGTAAATAGGAGGGGGCGGGGTCGGCGGACTCGGTCGGCGTTGCCCCGGCGGAATTGCCATGTTGGTGGAGGAAGAAGTCTAAGGAAAACCAACATGCCGGTCAGGACCTGTTCACGGTAAATTCCCCGCTACTAGCTCTACTAAGAGTTTGGGCTACCCCATGCAAACTGGAACGAGCAGATTACTTTTCCTTTCCATAGTCTCAAATGGTGGGAACAAACGGCTGCCGAGTGTTCCCCCATACATGCGGGTTTCATCCAAGCAGAAGTCACGTCTTTGAAGAATATTTCTATAACTGTCTTGGGTGTCTCTAGAGAATTGCAGCCGGGAAGTAGGACCTTGAAGTAACATAATTCTAGACTTGGAATCTCTTTCGATCCCGTTGGTTTGTTCCCTTGGTCGTTCAAGATCTTGTCTTCTCTTGGGGTTTAAATTGAAGAAATAGGGTTAGGGTTTAATACTATGCTGCCATGAAGGTATCCACTTCTCACGATTGGGACTTGGCAGCTTGGCCTCCGCTGTGCATCCATTGTCGCAAAACCGTGGAAGTGAGATTCGCAGCTGTCCGGGATTGGCCTTCAACTACAACACTCAACATCGACCATCTAGATTCCATCGGATTCCCCGACATACATCGACAAAATCATCAAAACACGCGTCGCATCATTTCCAGCAGTTCGAACTCAATCTTGCCCTGCCCTTTATGGCCATTTTCCGAGCTGTCCTTCGCACTGCCTAAGCGCGATCGCAAACCCGTGAGGTGCTTGCTTCCCGAGCCCACCCCTGCCATCTTGAACACCTCTCCACCCACTCTCACCAAACACAACTTCCACGATGGGCGTCATTAGAAAGAAGATTGCCGCTAGGGGCGGCGAAGGCGGTGTGAAATATGTTTGCGACGTCTGCTCCTCTGATATCACATCAACAGTAAGTGAATCTCTTACGCTTGGCATTTGTCATATCCCGAGGCCCCATGTGCTGCTCCCAGCCCACCACACGACTTGTTCATGATAGTGGAGCAATCGCAACACATGCACCGTGATGCTAACGTTTCCCACCAAAAGGTACGCATCAGGTGCGCCCACAGTGCTTGTAACGAATACGACCTCTGCGTAAAATGTTTCTCCAGTAGCGCCGCGAGCAACGCGCATCAACCGGCAACACATCCCTACCGAGTGATCGAACAGAACTCATTCCCCATATTCGACCGAGAATGGGGTGCCGACGAAGAACTGCTCCTCCTCGAGGGTGCTGAGATCTACGGCCTAGGATCGTGGTCAGATATTGCTGACCACATCGGCGGATACCGGCACAAGGACGAGGTTCGTGACCATTACCTCGAGGTCTATGTCAAGTCGCCAAATTTCCCTCTCCCGAAACGATGCAGCCCCCACGACATGGAACTGGCGAACGAGATTTCGAGAGAAGAGTTCCAGGCCCGCAAGAAGCGCAGGATCGAGGAACGAAGAGAAGCGGCCAAGAATGCGCCCGCTCTGCAACCCAAGACAAAGCCGACTGCCAGTGTACCAGCCTGTCACGAGATCCAGGGCTACATGCCTGGCCGATTGGAGTTCGAGACCGAGTACGCCAACGAAGCGGAGGAGGCAGTGCAGCATATGCAGTTCGACCCTGGGGATGGCATCAACCCACGTACGGGCGAGCTAGAGCCTGAGATGGAGCTTAAGCTTACGGTGATGGAGATCTACAACTGCAGGCTGACGCAGCGTGCCGAGCGCAAAAAAGTCATCTTTGAGCACAACTTGTTGGATTACCGGGAAAACAGCAAGCTAGAGAAGAAGAGAACGAAGGAAGAAAAGGACCTGTTGAACAAGGCTAAGCCTTTCGCACGGATGATGAATCAGGTCGACTTTGAACAATTTTGTGAGGGGCTCATTGACGAACTCAACCTTCGACAAGCAATCGCGCAACTACAAGAATGGCGTGGCCTAAGGATCGGCGACCTCCGGAGCGGCGAGAAGTACGAGCAGGAGAAGGCGTTGCGTATCCAAAAGTCAATACCTTTAGGATCCATGGACCGCGAGAGGCTGGCAACAAGCCAGCGTAACAAGCAACAGCCGCCGCCCGAGCCGCCGAGTGGCGCGGCCCTCCTAGTTGCGCCCGAGCTACCGATCCGCTCAGCGGCGACGGCCGGGATATCGAGTGGCGAAGGGGCCAACGATGCGAAAGCAGCAGAGGCTAACGGCCATCACATCAACGGTGCGAGCGTGGTTGTCGCTAACGGCACCTCATCTGCGAAGCAAAAGTACATCCCGCAGCCGATACCCGGAGTGCAGCCGACTTCGCTCAGCCAGGACAATGCGCCAGATCTTCATCTGCTCACTTCGGAGGAAGCGAAGCTGTGCGAGACCATCCGCCTTCAGCCGAAGCCGTACCTGATGATTAAGGAGCAGATCCTCAAGGAGGCGCTTAAGGGCAATGGGAGCTTGAAGAAGAAGCAAGCTAAAGAGATATGTCGCTTGGACTCCCAAAAGGGCGGAAGGATTTTTGACTTTATGGTGAATGCCGGCTGGGTGGTCAAGGCTTGATTATTCGTGGCAGTGGCGGCCATTTGGCAATCTGGCGTTTTGGTTTAAGGGACGGAATACCATGGTGGAGCGGAAGCCACAGCGTTATGATTCATGATTATATAGCCGGAATGGCATTTTTGCAAATTCTGTGCGAGTTGTTGCTGATGGTGCTTCAACTTTTGTTCTATTTGGGTGATTCAGGGGCTAAGTCAACACCAGAGCCCGGCAACCGAAGGATGAGCCCCCTCGCTTCCCCAAAAGCCCAGGGAAACTGCCAACTCAAGCTCGGCCACCCACCCGACGGTCGGTGCTCATTGGTCATTTGCGTGTAAATGGTGTGCCCTCTCCCTCTTCAGGGTATTTAAGGCCGTCCTGTTTTCTCTCCGTCCCTCAGTTTTTACTCCTACTTTCTTCTCGGTCAACGTAGGTTTCAAGTTCCCCGGCCTGTGCCCTTCCCAAAATTACCTGCGATCGTATCCGACACTCTGTATTCTTGGCCTTCCCCCTTTTCCAATTATCCTACCGCCCCATCGTCGTTTTGCCTCACCGATACCATGTCGGACAACACTGTCTACCTCATCACGGGCGCGATAGGGGTAAGCACACTTTCATCACTGCCACACCGACTTTAGGTCTCCTTGAACACTTCCACGTCTTCCATTCAATTTCGCTTTTCCGTATGTTGCTTTTTCTGTGTGCGTTTTAGCTACCCCGCTTTCCTCTCCCTAGTTTTTTCTCCTTTTTCCCCTTTGGGCCCGCACCACCCCTTTCTTTTTTCTTCCCTTGTATACCACCACCCATCCAACCAAACCCCCCCCTAACCCCGCCCTCCCCCCCCAGGAATCTCCCTCGCCGTAACCACCCTCCTCCTCACCCGCCCGCACACCACCATCCTCGCCACCTCCCGCCAGCCCGCCGCCTCCCTCGACCCAGCCTCCTTCCCCGCCACCCCCGGCCCGGGCTCCATCCACCCCACCAGCCGGCTGATCCCGGTTCTCCTCGACGACGGCAGCCCCCTCGGCCTGGACGCGCCCATCTCGTCGCGCACCCTCGCCGCACGCCTGCGCGCAGAGCACGGTGTGACGAAGTTGGATGTCGTGCTGGCCAACGCGGGCGGGTCGACGGCGATGGGGGGCGTGCTGGATACGGACCCGGAGGAGATGGTGAGGGATTTTGGGGTCAATGCGGTGGGAGAGGTGAGGCTGTTGCAGGCGGTTTGGCCGCTGCTGAAGAGGGCGGAGGGGGAGGAGGGGCTGGGGAAGTTTGTGTACGTGTCGAGTACGCTGGGGAGTATTGGGCTTTTGGACAGGGAGAGTATGCCCGGGGTGGCGTATGGCATGAGTAAGGCGGCGGCGAATTGGTTTGCGAAGAAGGTTAGTGTGGAGTTGAAGGGGCAGGTAGTCGTGGGGGTTTTGCATCCGGGGTGAGTACTTCTTTCGCCGCGAGGGTTCTTTTGCTCTTGTTTGTGTGGGAGGGTTGGTGGTGGGTTGGCTAACGGCGGTTGGTGTAGATGGGTGCAGACAGCGCTGGGTCAGTCGCTGGCTGATGCGGTTGGGTTCAAGGAGCCGCCGACGACGGCGGAGCAGAGCGCGAAGGGCGTCGTTGAACAGGTATGGGGCCTTTTCCTGTGGGCTTTTTTTTCTGAGGCTAATGAGGCTCTTTCTCATCAGATTGACAACTGGACTCCTGAGAAGTCGGGCCAGTTTCTGTCCTACCACGGAAACCCTCTCCCTTGGTAGGCAAGAGATTGGGTCACAATAAGACCGATGGGACACACTGGTGTTGGTTACAGAGATAAGTTGATTGGCATGTCTTTTAGGTGTAGGTCAGCAATAGGTAGATAGGAGAATGCCGTACTAGTATATCTAGTGATATCCGCCAAAAAAAACACCTTCTCTATCTCTATCGCTTTGTAACTATCTCCCGTCACGATGACCATCCACCTCGACGGCATGAGTATGTCGACATTTACCCTGGACTGCCTCCACCTAGGCGATATCGGCTAGTATTGAACATCCCAGGAACCATTCACGGTTGTGAGGCCACGGGCGTCCTCTGTAGTCCTGTAGCCACGTAGTGTAAAGCAAGGGCATGTCATGTCAGGCCTTAAAAGGGCGAGTTATGATCTCCCCCTTAAAGTGCCATGGTAAGATCTCCCTCTTAAAGCGCCACAGTAAGATCTACCGCTTTGAAGGGCTTGGAGGTAGATGACGCGGCATGGCGGCAACGAAAAAAGCCAGAGCTGTACTTCGTACATACGCAGTAGAATGCTTGTGGGCAGTCTCTGAATCACACTTGCCATGCAGCTGTCAAGTTGGGAACATTAACCGGGCGCGTACGGTCGATCCGGGCCTCTGGGGATGGCGGTCCTAGCGCCGATGCTAAAACCGGGGTTTGAAGCTGCCACACACACCGTCAGGGAGCTGCATCCAGCAACGTGTGGAGTCAAGTCGTGAGTTTTTGAAGGTTCTCAGGCTTCCTACACAAGACTGCCTACATACCGATGTACATACATGCGCACATCCATGGGCTGTGTCTCTGCATCAGGCATATAACTCGCGTTTTGCCCCTGATCCACGCTCACTACGGCATGTCTCACAGGTCTGATTGCTAGCCGTCGATCCGCACAAAGGGCGGGTTGCGGCTTGCGCCCGAATTCTTGGCTCCCGTTTCTCTTGGCTCCGTCCCAAGAATAAGTTGCGCCCGCCTATCAATGGAAGCGATCTGCGCGGTTCAAGGTTCGGGCTGACATCATATCCCACTTTGAGTTATCTTTGACGCTCTGTTGCGCACACCATCTTCTAGTGTAGAGAAAGCTTCTCGAAATCCAGGCCAGCTTGGTTTTGTGAACGCGTAGTTACTCGGTAGGGAAAACTAAAGACTACCTGGGTAGTTCTGCTTGAAACGTAGACCGGCATTCAGCAGCTGGATCCTGGACAGCGCAAGGATTCAATGATGAATCGACTGATCTCGTTGTTTCCGATCTCTGGAGCCCCGCAGGCAGTTAGCGAGGGGTATTCGCAAGCCAGAGGAGCAGTGATGGATGGAGGCGATGTTGTGGGACAGGACAGGAGTTGTCCCGATTCAGTTCATGTTTCAGGGCGGCGCCAGCGGCGAACAGATGGTCCACTCTCCAGCAGCAAGGGTCGGTTCCCGCATCCCTGTTCCGTTACTGGGCCAGAAGCTTGCCCCAGGCTTACGCTCCAATTGTCCCACCACTTGGGTTCAGCCCCCTGTTGGATGGCCTCCCATCTGCATACGAGGAGACAGTGCGTGCAGCACCCCCAGTCGACTTTTTTTCTCTTTTTTGTTCTTGTTCGGAAGAATTTCTTTCATCATGGTCTAATCTGATGTTGGTTTGTATGTACCGTTGGCATGGATTCCGCATGAATATTCTGTCGAATTCCTCATCTTTTGTGCAGCGATTTCCCTCCTAACTATAACCTGTTCCCATCATCATTTGTTTTGGTGGGGTCGTTCCTTGCCTGAGCTCGTCATTGCGCAGCAACCGAACCAGAGCAGCACAGCAGCACAGCAGCAAGGACGCAGGGACTCGCTTCTCTGCGACAAACACAACTTGGCACCCTCCTGGACGACTTGAGGCCTCGATTCGGATACGAACCACACCAACCGAGGGCCTCAAATCGACACCGTTGCCCGTTCTCCTTCCCATCGATCTCCCCGTCAATTGTCTCGGGCCTTGTCTTGGCTCTTTCCTCCGACCACTTGCTTGCGCCCCTTGCAGAAATCAACCTCACCAGTCTAAACCATACTCTAAACTACGACCGAGCTTAGCTCCTCTTTCCCGCAGGACGTCGCAATCCTTTCCTCATCCGCACCTAGGCCGGACCCCATAGTCCATGCCGTCTTCTCTGCCCCTCGCCGCAACAACGAACTTCGACAAAACGTATTCCAGAACATATCTCCACAGTTGATTACCCCTCCCCCCAGGGCGCCGCTCGATAACGCCCGCTCAGTGACGACCTAGTCGTCCTTCGGCTTCCTGGCGCCGCCATGGAGAACGCCGCATTAGCCATCATTCGCCATGGCACCGACTTGTTGAACCGCACCGAGACCGCTGCACCTGTCCAAGAAAGGCCGCCGGCATTCAAGGCGATTGGTATAGGGCTGGCTGTTGGATCAGGAGCCTTTATCGGGACGTCGTTCGTGCTCAAGAAGGTCGGGTTGCTCAGGGCCAACGAAAAATACAACGAGGTCGCCGGCGAGGGTTATGGATACCTCAAGAACTTCTACTGGTGGGCAGGCATGATACTCATGATCGTGGGGGAGGGCCTCAACTTTGCCGCCTATGCCTTCACCGACGCCATCCTTGTCACCCCGCTGGGCGCTCTCTCTGTCGTCATCACCACTGTCCTATCGGCAATATTCCTCAAGGAGCGCCTCAGCATGGTTGGAAAGGTCGCCTGTTTCTTGTGTATCGTCGGCTCTGTGGTCATCGTCATGAATGCGCCCCATACGTCCTCAGTCAACAACATCCAGGAGATGCAGGGGTTCGTCATCCATCCCGCCTTTTTGACATACGCCGGCGTTGTCATTGTGGGCTCGGCTGTCGTGGCGTTGTGGTTGGGCCCGAAGTACGGAAACAAGAATATGTTGGTTTACATCTCCATCTGCAGCTGGGTTGGCGGCCTGAGTGTCGTTGCGACCCAGGGGCTGGGTGCCGCCATCATTGCGCAGGCCGGGGGAACGCCGCAGTTCAACCAGTGGTTCCTCTACGTGTTGTTGGTTTTCGTCATTGGGACACTCCTAACCGAGATCATCTATTTGAATGTAAGAAATCCCCCAGCACCATCCATGTGCTTGGCTTGCTAATTGGACCGCAGAAAGCGCTTAACCTGTTCAATGCTGCGCTGGTCACGCCCACGTATTACGTTTACTTCACCAGTACGACCATCATCAGCTCCGCTATCTTGTTCCGTGGCTTCAAGGGAACTCCTACATCAATCATTACCGTGGTCAACGGTTTCTTGACCATCTGCGCGGGCGTCGTCCTCCTCCAGCTGTCCAAGTCCGCCAAAGACGTCCCGGACACTGCCATTTTCACCGGCGACCTAGACCAGATCCACACAATTGCCGAGCAGGCCCAGCCCGAGACGGAGCCCAAGGCGGATGCCATCAGAGGCGCCGCTGCCATTGTGCGGAGATTGTCTTCCGCGCGACAGAAGATGGAGCTTGACGAACTGAAACGGCTGCGCGAGGAGAAGCTTCAGGAGAGCCTCGCGCCAGTCAGTGAAGACGGGGCCCCGCAGTATGAGTGGGATGGCATCAGGCGACGGAGGACCGGAACAATCAGCACGCACAGGTCGGGCGGCACCCCAGCACCTACCCACCTCGCACCCCCGACGCCACACCTGCCGCTGGGCTGGTCGCATTTCCCCACCGAGGAGGAGCTTGCCGAAGCAAACAGGCCCGTCTCGCCCGGCCTTTCCAGCATCGTCGGCACGATCCGCACCAGAGCCCGCAGCGTCCTGCCGGGCCACCCCGAGTTCCGCGCCAAAACTCCCGATGCCTCCAAGGTGCAATCTCCGATGCACCCCGTCCAACTCACATCGGTCGCCGTTGCCAGCTCCAAGCCCGCTTCAGACGACGACTTCACAGCCTCGAGCCGCCACGTGCAGTTCGGCCAGCCCACCCGCCACGCCTCGGACGCCAGCGGCGATTCCTTCATCTCTGCCCTGCCCCCAACACCCCCACCCCACGCCACCGCCCGCCGCCAGTTCTCCTTCCAAAGCATGTTCAAACGCAACCAGCAGTCCCACAGCCGAACCGGCAGCACTGACACCACCGACCGCCACCACGGCCATTTCCGCCGCCCGAGCTCCGCCCGCCCCACATCCTCTCGCCAGGGCCCTCCGTCGCGACACAGGCGCGGCGCCACCGAGGAAGAGACCCTCGGCCTGGTCAAGGGCGACTCCAACTCGAGCCAGCCCGACGCCGGCGCCCGCTCCGCGCCGGCCCTGCCCCGCCACGATGACGTCAGCGACGAGGAGGACGAAGACGATGCGAGCTGGGAGGGGAAGGCGTTGGCGAAGGAGGGGGCATATCGCGACAGCGACGGCGACGGCGACGACGGCAAAAATGACCGCAGCTCGGGCCTGTACGGCCACAGCATCACGCGGGGATATGGGCCGGCGCCGGGGTCGAGTCCGCCGCGGTCGTGGCGGAGGGACGGGGAGGGGGAGATCGTTGATGATGGGGAGAAGCCGGGGTGGCTGGAGAGGGGGGAGGATGAGAGGGAGAGGGATGATCGTGCGGGGGCGCGGGAGTATGAGCAGATGAGGAGGCGGTTTGCGGAGCAGAGGCGGGCGAGTGCTGGGAATCAGCGTGGGAATGGGGATGGGTATGGTGGTGGTGGGGATGGGGGGGAAGAGGAGGGGTTGGATAGGCCACCGCCGCCTCCGCCGCATGGGGGGACGTATCGGTCGAGGACGGGGGGGTTCATTTAGAGTTGTTTTGTTTGTTTGGTTTGTTGAGCACATGTCTGCGAAGGGATGTGGATGAGTTCATGATGGTATGAGGTATGATGAGGCGGTTGGTTATATTTTCTTGTTTTGGCTATCCATTCAGGATTCTGTTTTGGGTGTTTTTTTGCGTGGTTGTCGTTGCGGTATGGGCATTGCCGGCATATCGGGAGCAATGTGGATGGCGGTGGCGTGGGGGGTTTGGATCCGGGATAGATGGCGGCATATGCATGGCTTGTATATACATTCTACACGATATGCATTGTATAATACTTGGTGGCATCCATGCGAATGCTATCAATGGATTTTGGTTTGGAATGATCCCTGATGGTGTTCTTACGGCTTTGGAACCATCGCACTAAACGATTGCCTGCTTCTTCCTGGCCAACTCGGCTATTACTCCCTCACTACTCCAACAAACTTCACCTCACCGCTATCCTAACAACACGCATCCCAATCCCGAAACAACTTCCATATATGGCCACCCCAAATAAGGCACCCTGACTTATCTCTTGCTAGTTGATCCTTAGTCAAAACACTGGCTCGCACTCGCTCGCTCAGACTCAATATCAAAATTATCCGCCCCCGAATCCTCGCCCCCGAAAGAATGAGCAGAGTCTCACCGATAAGGCCTGATCTCCCACCTTCTTCCAAGCGCAATCTTGTCCCCGCCCGAATGAGCTGTCCCTCTCAAGCTGTACCACAACCAAACCCTTCCGGGCTGTGAACAGGTTTCTCTCTCGAGTTGACGGACGGGAGGCAACGGTGATCTTCGGATACCGCTCCGACAACGTTAAGCCTGGCCCCATTCTCCGGGGTGCGGTCACTACCCCCTCGAACCGCCAGCATATGGTGATAATCGGTCGCTCCTCCCCTTTCCCACTCACCACGTTGGCTAGATGCCATCAAAGTTGTCCGCTACCACCGGGAAAAGTTGGAGTGGCGTGGTCTCCTCGTCACCAGCCCCTGCGCATCCGCAACGCAACCTGCCCATGTAACTCCAAGACAAGACCGGAATGCTACACTGAAAATAAACGCCATGCTATGCAACCAGAACCCAACCCATGGCCATGCGAGCGGCAACCAGCGGGACAGCCCCTACCAGTCTGCCGCCCAGCCGTTCTGCTCCAAAAACTCCTCGCAGGCTTGCTTGAGGTCGAGGTTCGGCCTTAGCTCGGACGGGTATAGTGGTTCCCGAGTCAATGGATCCTGCGGCTGCCGGCGCAGATGCTCGACGATGGACGCGCGCTCGTAGGATTTGCCGGTTTTGGTCTGCCGCCAGCCTAGGTTAGTACACACTGCGAAACCAACAGCGACAACGACACCCAGAAAAGGGGGTTACTCACAATAACCGGGTCCACCATCACACAAAAACTAATATCATCCACCGCCCAATCCGGCACCTCCCTCCTCCTCTCCCCCTCGGGCCTCGCCTTCTCAAACACCGCCTTCATCGCCTCCACCTTCCCCCTCCACTCCTCCTCGATCTCCCGCCTCCCCTCCTCCCCCAACCCCACCCCGCCCTCCTCCCCTTCTGCCTCCCTCTCCGCCTCCCTAACCGCCTCCTCCCGCCCCCTCTCCAACAACCCCAACACCTCCCCCTCCAACCCCCCCAACTCCCGCACCCGCCTCCTCTCCAGCTCCTCCCACCGCTCCCTCTTGCACCTTAACACGTGCGTCGTGATCGGCCCCAGGCTCTTGTGCTCGGCCGCGCCCCCCGCCACGCACAGCGCGTGCGCCCGCAGCGCGTGCCGCAACGCGTCGTCGTGCGCTCGGAGTGCCAGGTGCGCTTGCGAGAGCGAGTAGTGCGCTTTCATGCTGTCGGGGGCGAGCTGTAGGCACGCCGTGCCGTCGGCCACGGCCGAGTCCCATTGCGAGAGGCGGAGTCGCGCCATGGCGCGGTTGGTGTAGAGGGTGGGGTTGTGCGGGTCGGAGATGAGGCTGGTGAGGGGGGTTAGTATGGAGTGTTTAGGGTTGGGGGGAGGAGGGGGGTTGTGCGTACGCTTGGGAGTAGAGGGCTTCGGCCATCACGTAGTCGCCTGCTTGGAAGCGGCGGTTGCCCTCTTCTTTGAGTTGGGCTGGTTTCGCCATGATGTTGGATGTTGGATGGGTCGTCACGGCATGGCCTGGGATGTTTCTAGGTGAGATTGAGGGCGCTGAAACAACTGTTGTTGCTTCTGCGTCGGGATGCTCGGCCCGGGCCGGGGTTGCTCAACCTAAACCTAACGGTCTCGAGTTGGGCTTTGGGGCTGAATGCGCGGCTGGTGGGTTGCGAGTTTGCTGAGTCGGGTTTCGCGTGGGGTTGTTACAAGTTGGGATAAGGTTTCTTTGAGTATTATTATGTGTCAAGAACCCGAGATATTCTGCGGCAAAAAAGGAGGCGGTATGGCGTCGGGACGCGCCTCCTGATAAAGGTCGACTGCCGGTGTTCGGGGCAAGCTGATGCAGCTTTGGTGGGGCATCGCGGCTGGAAGAGGTACCACTGAATAACTCCCCGCGATAGCTCTCCGGCCGAAGAGTGGGGTCCCACAGCGGCTCCGATTTGTCAAGACCGGGAAGATTCTAGAAGCCGAACTCTCCGGTCACAACCAAAACCGCCATACCAGCGAGCTGTCGCTTTGCGCTAAATTTTGTTAAATAGGAGAAGTGACAGGGCGAGGCTGATTCTTTCGGCGTTTTTAGCCCAATTCTTGAATACATACATGACAAGTGACAGCGCCGCGCCTCAAATGGAAAAGGCCCTTGCATTCAATGTCGGGCTTACACTCACAAAGTCAGCCCCGCCATTCGGGTCGGGTCCCGCGTCAATGTCAATCTGATTTCAGACGACGACCCTGGATTATCCCACCGGCCTTCTTTGCTCAGTTTCACCACCCAGACAGCTGACGTATGTGCAATCATCTAAATGCTGAAGGAAAAGCGGTTGCCTTGCATAGTGTGTTTCTTGACTCAAAACAGTTGTTTTCGCATGCACGTCGCGCAACCAATTGCGTGGCTCTGCAGGCAAGGCACTCTTTAAACCAGGCACCAGGATCTCGCTGAGCGGGGAAGGAACATCATCGGAAGGAGAGTCAAGGAATGAGATGAGAGGGGCGTGAGGCACTTATAACTTAGCGGAACACACACGTAACACAATACAAAACATCAAAAAGCCAACTCATATTTCCTCTTCTAGTACAATCACAACAACCCAGCATGGCCAGCCGCACCCTCAACACCGCCTCCTTCAACCGCTCTGCGGATCCCCAACTGTCGTCACGCTTCTTCACCCTCCCTGCCGAGATCCGGAACCTCATTTACCTCGAATTCTGGAAACTCAATTGTGCCCACCAGCACATCGTGAAACACGAACTTCCGGAGGACGACCACCCACAAGGCTTCACCGAGCAGTGGTCGCATGTGCCCTGTATCACGGATCCATCCGCCCCGGACACGCGGTGGCCCCAGTACGCTGACAGCCAGCCCGCGTCCGAGGAGAGGCAAGTCTGGGGCAAGCGGCTCAAGAGCGAGTGGTGTCTGCACTGGGCTTGCGAGGAGCAGGCCGGAGATGCCGCCAAATCCACGGGGTGGATCGCCCTTAAAAGGGTGAAGCGGCCCGGGGAGGGAAACGAGCATGCCGACGATGAATTCGAAACATACCCGATCCCACCTGGGCTAGGGAGTGCACTACAAAAACGTTCTGGCAACCTACCACACTGGACAATGGAGAAGGGGTTTGGCCAGTCTGGCCGCAAAACCAAGGCGGGACCCATGAGCGTTCTCACCACGTGTAAGCGGATGTGAGTAGACTAGAACAGTACCCAACCAACAGCTTACCAAAGCCCCTTTCTCCCCACCGCATGACATACTAACTCAAGCCCAGGTACCTCGAAGCCCTACCCTCCCTCTACGCTAACACCACCTTCATCTTCACCGACACGCGCACCGCAGTCGACTTCCTCGCCCTCTACACCAACAGCACCAACCCTGACCAGCACCCCATCCGGTCCGTCGAGATCTGCATCCGCGTCACCAATCTGATCACCGAGATCTACTACCCGCCCACCGACCCGCACGGCAACGGCAACGACACAGGCCCCCCCGCCATCTTCGCCGGCCGCGCCCGCCCCGCGCTCTCCATGGCGCACAACCCCTGGCAACAGCTGTGCGACGCGCTGGTGGCGCTGCCCCACCTCCACAACCTGCACGTGTGGCTGGACTCGAGCGACCTGCGGCCGTGGCACAAGCGCGTCAGCGAGACGCGGTTCCTGGGCCGGCTGTTCGACGTGCGCGGGCCGGGGCCCGGGCGTTTCGTGCTGAGCCTGCCCGAGCTGCCGGAGCGGCGCGGGCCGGATACCCACGTGTTGGGGGACCAGTATCTCGAGGGGGAGAGGCTGGAGGGCGCGCCGTTTACGGTCGAGAGGGGGCCAAGGCCGAATAATTGGCGTGTGCATCTGAGGAATATTGTGAGTGTTGGTGCGGTGGCGGCTATCGGAGCGTAGGTGTAGGGTGTGTGCGTGTATGTGTATGGGGGGCGGTAGTGTGTGGTGGGAGTAACATATCGGTCGTCATATCGTTTAGAGCATAGAAAGCGAGCTGTAAGGTGCGAATCCCCCGGACGTGTCTACCCAAGCACTTGCACTGTACAAATTCCATCTACTGAAAGGAGCTCCAAAACACACACTTTTCTCGTGATGACCACCAACGAATCAGTGCCATCCACTGCCCAACCGCAGACTGCAAAAAACCGAGTAAATTGTCCCACACAAATGCCCAAAGCTAACAACGAAATCCCGGACAGACAGGCCAGTTCCAGCGCCACATCATGCCCCCCCAAGAACCGGTTCCACCACGCCAGAGGTGTGTGTATAAGAGGAGGAAGCGAAGAACAAAAAATGTACAGCCGGTCGACCAAGCGAGTGACAAGAAAGGTCCAAAAATATGCCCACCCCATCCAGCCCATGCCAGATGTACATACATACCCCCAAAAATGAAGAGTCCCAAGCCCAAATCATCGCGTCCCAACAAAACCCACAGCATCATCCAGCCTCAAACCCATGCATGACGATGACACCGGAGCATCCCACCCCCCCTCCGTAACGCCGACCAACGCGACCGAAAAAAAAAAAAAAAACACGACAAGCCCACCACTAACTATTTTACTCGTCACCACCCATCTTCCCGGCATCGAACAAACCACCACCCCACCGCCCAGTCATACACACATACAGACCCCACCAATGACAAGACAAAAAAAACCAACCCACTCAGCACTCAGCACTCAGTATGCCTGCCCCGGCGCCGGACTCACATCCCCCTCGCCATCATCATACCCATCACCCCTCCACCCCCCGTGCTGCAGGCGCGGACTCGGCGCGCGCCGCCCACCATAGCGATCATCCTTGGCCAGGGGCACCGGCGGGAACGCACCGCCACCGCCACCACCACCACCACCGGCTGGGGAGCGCGGCCGACTGCTACCTTGGCCGCCGTTGCCATGGCCGAAGTGGAATGAGGGGTTGATGGGGGGCCCGCCGCGCTGGTTGCCGCTGTGGTTGGCGTGGGGTGGGCCGGGTTGTTGTTGTTGAGGGCGGGGCTTGACGGGGCGGGTGGAGAGGCAGGTGCGGGGGACGACGCCTTGTTGGGAGCGGTCGAGGCGGATGCAGAGGGCCTTTTATGAGGGCGAGGGTGTTAGTTTGGGTGCGGCTTGGTTTGGGGGGGAAAGGGGTAGAAAGGGGGGAGAAAAGGGGGGACATACCCAGCCGTCGTCATACTCGTGGAGCAGGCGCACTAGTTGCCCCGCGTACAGGCCCATCTCGTCTTGCAGCGTCGGCTTGAAGTCGAGTTGCACGCGGTGGACGGTCGACTGCGAGGGCCCGCCAGCCGCCGCAATGGCTGCCGCGCTCGCCGAGGGACCCGGGGATTGGCCCGGCGCCACCGAGTGCATCGAGAACTCGGTCCCGGACGGGCTCGGAGGCATGGCGTACAGCGGTGAGGGGGGTTTGGTTAGGTCGAGGGGTTTGGGCAGGTCCTT
Organism: Chaetomium globosum CBS 148.51; assembly: GCF_000143365.1. Taxonomy (NCBI): domain Eukaryota; kingdom Fungi; phylum Ascomycota; class Sordariomycetes; order Sordariales; family Chaetomiaceae; genus Chaetomium; species Chaetomium globosum. The sequence continues at coordinate 1,687,259 of NT_165979.1, forward strand.
GCGAATCGAGGTCTTGCGCGTGAGGTTGGACACCATGCTGGGCTGGCGGCGGTTGTCGTCCTCGTCGTCGCCGAGGATGGGCGAGACTCGGTTCTGGGATTGAGTCGGATGTCGTTGCGACGCCGACGCGGTGGTCGAAGGAGCCCATCGAGCTGATGGGGCTGACGGGTTCGTCGGGCAGCCGGTTGTTGTCATGGAAGGGGTTCGGGTGCAGGCTCGCGCTTGTGTCGGGCCGGCTGTGATCACCGTGCGGGCTGGCCATAGTCGGGCGCTCCCAAGCGCTGCCGCCTGTCGGGCGGCTCAATGCCGAGTTGGAGACCGGGTTGAGAGTCAGGGCGATGCCCCGGCTCTGGCGCCTCTCGCCATGTTGGGCGTTAAAGTTGGGAAGGAACTGCGTGACCGGGCGCAGGCTAAGGCGCGGAGCCTTGGCCGGGGGAACTGGCCGGATTTCGGCGCTGTCGGCAAAGGGACCGTTGATCTTCTCGTCGTCTTCGATCTGCTGCCTCCGCCTTGCGAGCTTCTTCCTCCGCGAGTTGAAGATCAGATACACGAGGACAAAAATTGCCAGAATACCCGCCAGCGCGCCGATGACAATGCCAGCCTTGGCCGCCCCGCTGATTTCGCCGGAGTCGCTCTCGCTTGGCTCCGCGGTTGCTGACGAGCTCGGCGTGCTCGTTGACGTCTCTGCTACAACCAAGGTGGTACTGGCTGCGGTCGTCGTCGCTACTGGCGCAAGCGCAAGAGACGTAGCGTCGGCATCATCGAGCGGTGGACGAGAGATGGCAGGTGGCAATACTGCCGGGGGGAGCGATGTCGAGGTGCCATCTTGCCTTTGGTTTATCCTCGGTGGGCTGTCCGGAGATGCAGCACCCCTCCTCTCTGCCTGACCCGGGGCGAGCATATCCCTAACCTCACGCTTCACCACTACCCACAATTCTCGCGCTGCCATGGTCCTCGGTGTGCAGTGCGTCGAACCGCACTATCTGCCGCCGTATCGTTCTGCTGGTGTTGCCGATCAATTTAGAGCTGGCCGTTGAATTCCCACTCTTAAGAATGATAATCGCCTGCGTCCACAAAGCATCCAGCCCGAGGGCGAGACTCGGGTTTCACGTTATTGCGAAGATGGGTACGAAAAAAAAGGGAGCGAGGACAAAGAATGGATTGTTGCGGCGTGGTGTATGCGCGGATAAAGCGATTCGATCGGAGTTTTGAGGAAAAAGGAATGTATATAACTAGTTAGTTCTCGCAAAAAAGAAGGCCACGAGAAGGTGTCAAGTCTCAGCCAAGCATCATATCACAAGAAAAAAAAAAACCACCGAAGGGCTCGGGAAGATGGTCGCCGATAGCAAGAGGAGGCGCCGGCGTGATGTGGGAGACGAGCGCTGCGAAGTGCTTGGGGAGATGGGGTTGTTGGCGCTAACAAAGAACCTGGGTGCCCTGCTCCCCTGCGAGTGATGAGCAGAAGTGTGGGAGTGTGGGAGTGGGCTGCAGAAAGAGGTGGAGGTTTGGTTGCACCCCAGCAAACCGGGGTCACCAGGGATCAGCGTGCGAGTTGGGCGCCGCTCATCCTTCGCTGACAGGGTCCCTTGGGGATGGGAAACTTTGGCCCTGGTCTTGCAGGCAGCTAAGGTACGATACCTCGTTAGCTGGCTCGCCGCTCGACGAACGAATGCTGCGCCGCTGGCGAAGCTGCCGTTTACAGGAGAACCTGGTTCTGGGATTTTGTTGGTTCCGGCTGTTCGTGTTGTGAGCTCCAGCCCGCGTTCGCCCCCTTTGGGCCAACATCGGAACCAACAGATCATTGATTCCCGTCTCCCGTCGGGAGCAGGTTTCCGCATGGCCACAACACTCTGTGTCCATGGATCGATGTTTCGAAACCAAAGGCAACCGCTGCTCGTCTGAACTGAATTCCCGCCCGTGTTGCTTGAACGGGACCCATCTTGAGTGTCATTTCAGGGACCTGTTTGCCTTGATTGGCCGAACCGTGGGAAGCGAGATTGCCGGCAACAACGCCATTGGACAGCAACGAGTGGATCTGCAGACCCCCGCCAGCGTAAATTTGGCAAGTATGGCTCGCAAGGTCAGGCCTGGGGTCTCAGCGCATGGACGATGCGAATTGCGACATGCTTTTCCAGAATCAGTTAAGTCTTCAACGCTCAGGGATCGAGTGGGGACGATGTGACGACCTTGGTTGTCGGCTTCGTCCGAGCAAGATCAGGTTTGCGGTTTCATAGGGTCGAACTTTTACACCTGTGTCTTCGACCTTGAAGTGCTGAGGGATATCCGTGGCTGAGTCAAGCTGAGGGAGGGTCAGATGCAGCTCAGCTGCAGCGCCGACAGTTGTAGTTGCTATTCTCAGCGCCACCGTTGGTTGGTGCCTCCTTAAAGACACAGAGTTAACTGCATCCAGAAAACCCGCAACGGATCCAAGGTTGCGGGGACAAAAGGATTTTCCCAATACTACAAACCACCAAGAAATTGCTGTGGTACCGATCCCGAACCGGATTTCGTTCAACTCCAAACGAGCGATCACCAGTGGTAAACAAACGGGCACCCAGCATCGGTGACACAAGCACTCACAAGGCGGCACTACCGTCGATTTGAAACAGCCGTGGCTTGCAACGGCGCCCAGGAAAGAGAGACATTGTGGATTCGCTTCACCCCGCTGCGGTCGCCTAAGTGGGGAGATGACATCGCTCAGCCTTCAGTTGCCTCTTGATGTCTCTTGCTGGTGCGATTTTGATCGAGCCTCCGATTTTGATAGGGGGGCAAGTGCCTTGTTTCTGTGTTGATCCCGTCGGACATCTTGCACAGGATTGAGACAAATTCGCCCCAACCCTGAAAAGACGACAAACGGAAGGAGGCACAGTGACAGCTCGATAATCACTTCCGGATAGGGCAATTGGCGCCGCCGATCGCCCCCAGGAACCGAGGCTTTGCAGTCACAGTTGCAATCTTCATCAGGATGAATTGACAGTTGATGGCCGTTTCCTCTATTCTGGACACATCATGAATAAACTACACGTAGCTTAAGGGAATCGAAACAGCAGCAATGCTGGCGATTGCTCCTTACTTAATCTATCCCCGACTCGCTGTGCCGTCCCAACCCTAGCCCGATGTTTGGATGCTTTCATGAGCCATACGTGGATATCCGTCTACTCTGGAAAGAAGAATCATTTTCAAGCCGGGGGCATTTGTGGCGTCGGATTAAGTCCATATTCATCCGCACATCAATGTACAGTGTTGTGTATCGCAAAGCGGCTTTGGCATCATCGCTCGATGTCACACTCGATCCGCGAGAAAATCCGGTTGGGCCGGCCATGTAATCTCTGTCGTGTAGTACGCTGAGGCGACGTCGCGCGCTGAGCCGCCTGCTTCGCCGCTTGGGGGTGGTTTAAGATGGCCCAGCAACCTGAAGGAACTTTCAACTCCGCAAGCCAATCTTGAAGAAGCACACTGTGAGTTTGGGGGCGTCTCTGCCCGGCATTACTGGCTTGGCCCCTGGCCATAAGCACCGTGCGGCTGCTGAGGCCAGTACTGCTGCCCTTGCTGCCCTGGTTGCCCTTGTTGCGGCTGCTGGTATCCGCCAAAGTATGCTGCGTTGTATGCGCCCGCCGCGGGAGGTGCCTGCGGCGCAGCGCCAGGTACCGGCCATGCCGGGGTTTGGGGGGGAACAAAAGGCTGCGCATAAGTAGTTGCATGTGCCGGCTGCTGGGGAGGGGGTGACTGTTGGTGGGGAGTCGTTTGAGGGTATTGGTATTGCTGGCCCTGGTTTTGGTTCCAGGCCTGATAGTTGAAGTTGAAATTGCCTGCGGGGGGTTGATGATGCGGGAGAGGGATCTGTGGTTGGGCAGGCGGCGAGTATGCCGCGACGGAAGGGGGCACATAGGGGACATGAGGCGCCGGCCATTGCGCTGCGGGTGCCGGAGGCTTTGCGCCGAAGGGGGGAGGGGGTAGATGAGGGTTTTGGAGAGGAGGTGGCGGGGCGTTAGAAAAAGCCGTCTGGGGTGAGGAGGCGCCGTCCCGGCCATACTGTTGATACGAACCGCCGCTGCTCCCCCGTGAGCTGTGTCTCCGGTCGCCACCCCGATGGCCACCGCCGCGCTGACTGCGCCCACGGAAATCGCCGCGCCCTCCGCGGTGCGTTCCGCGGTGACCTTGGCCACGACCGCCACGTGGCGGACTGAACCCGCCCTCGGGCTTCGGGGGCAAGGCGGGAAGGGACGGTGGCCCGCCTTGGCCATACCCAGCAGGTCGGGTCAGAGGCTTGTACGGGCCATCTTCGTCCTCGTCGTAGTTGAGGCCGGAACCAGCTGCCGGATTAGGAGGCAGGGCATGGCCAGCCGCATTGCTCTGGTCCCGCCCGCCGCGGCCCGCCTTACCTCCTCGCCGTTTTTGCTTCTGCGCTCTCTTGTACTCGGCTTCCTTTTCATCGTCAGAGAACTCCATTTCCTCGGCAGGCAGCTCCTCGTCGTGAAGATTGCTGGCATCGGTGCCCTTGGCTTCCTTCAACGGCTGTGTGAAGACGTAGTTTGCGTGCTGGACCGAATAGTAAATCGGCATCCCGGTGGCCAACTCGAGGCTCTTGATCTCGTCCTCGGTCGAGAACCCGACCGTGTACATGGGGCTCCGGACATTCCCCAAGACTTCGGCCAGCGCGCCAATGACTGTCCGGTCTTCCTTGCAGAGCACAGATCCCGAATCTAGCACCTGCACCTCTCCTGGCGTTTGCGATTTGATGACAACGGTGGTCTCGACGATAAACTCGATATTTCCCAGGCGCTCAATCTTCATCTCTGGTGTGATGTTGACGTCGGGCTTGGGAATAACGGCTTCGGCTACCTCGTTTTTGGTCCGGAGAGCTGCCCCGGTACCTTTGGATTTGCCGTTACCGTCGCCGTCTCCATCACCATCTTCAGCCATCAGAAGACGCGCTGTCTCTTCAATGCCAAGCAGGGGGTAGTCGCCCCCGTCTTCTGAATCGTCATCCGAGTCGCTCTCCGAGCTGGAAGACTCCGAAGACGACTCGTACGGCGATGAATCAGCCTCCCATTCCGGCTGCTCCCCCTCTTGTTGCGCACCTGTCGCGCTCTGTTGTTGCGCCGTGTTGCCTTCCTCCTCATTCTGGGTCGGTTGGGGGGGCTCCGTGATGTGCGACATCATACCGTCAAGCGCGGCCTCGAGTGCATGCGTAACATCCGGACTGGGCGCATCGTCACCCGTCTTCATGTCGACATCGGGCACTGGGGCTTCCACCACCTTTGGTTCTTGGTCGGGCATCTGGATATCTCCTTTCGTCTCTGGGTGGGCAGACATCGCGTTCGTGTCGCCTGTGTCGAGTTCCATGCCATCAACCATCTTATCAGTCGCTGTGCTTGTTTCTGTCGCCACCTTTTCTTGCTTCTCTTCTTGCTCTTTTTTCTCCCACTCCGCATCCCCGTTAGTAGCTCCCTGAGCAACCGTATCCTCCCCCATTATACTTGCGGCGGCGGCGATGAGATCGGGAGCGAAGTTTTCGACAGGCAGTTGCTCGTTCGGTTTCGCCTCGCCCAGGCCAGGAATCTGAAAAGGTACCCCCGCCATTCTGTCGACCTGACAGTGAGCAAGTCGCTTTGCTAGGCCTGGCAACCAATGGCAGGTCGTAACAACAATATTGTTGAAATGAAACCCTCAAACTGCAGATATGCCGGTTGACAGGACGTGCCTTACAGGACTGGGTGATCGAACAGAACCGATAAGTCGCAATCCGCCGAGGGTTGGAAAGACTAATACAAGGAAGAGAGTAAGATAAGGGGCGCAATTGCAGATATGATACCACGAGATATCGAAAAGACCTAAAAAACAAGGCCAACTAGAAACGATGTACTCAAGGAACTGACAGTGAAGATTTCGATTCCGAATAAATTATGGATCTGGAATCTGAAAAAGTTCATGGCTGCCAGTCAGGGTGGGATGGACTGCAGAAACGCACGGGCCAAAGCGGGAGCGCTATTCCTCCCATAGACTAGCGCCTCTGGGCGTCTCAAGCTTCCAGCTCAGTGGATGCTCAACAACTTCCAGATTCCAGCTCCAACATTTTGCAGCCGAATGTTATGTTGAGGTCGTTGCCAGTGCCAGTGCAACCTGGAACTGTCAACCCCCGACCTAAGGACCAGATCACCAAGTACGACAATGGCTCCCAAGGCCACGCCCAAAGCTGAGCCCAAGACGGCATCAAATGAAGAAAAGAAGATATTTGTGCATCCGTCAGCCAAACATGCCCGTAAAACGTAGGGTCACATTAATCACGTTGCAGCTGTTGGGACGACGGCTGACAGAATATCACTTCACAGGGCCATCAAGAACGCCTTTGCGATTGAGCCCATTTCGGCTTTCTACATGTTTCTGGGTGCCAACCTCATAGCCGCCCTCTTCGCCCCGATCCAGGACTGTGACGAGACCTTCAATTACTGGGAACCCACGCACTACCTCAGCCATGGCTATGGGTTGCAGACGTGGGAGTACTCCCCCGATTATGCCATCCGCAGCTGGCTATACATTGCCATCCACGCCATCGGCGCCAACTTCCGCCGCCTGCTACCACACTCGACCAAGGTCGCCGAATTCTACTTTCTCCGCTACGTGCTCGCCTTTGCCTGCGCTCTCTGCCAAACGCTCATGTGGAGGGCTGTCTGCCTGGCATTGAACCCACGTGTCGGCATTATCTTCATCCTAGCACTAGTCTTCAGCCCAGGCAACTTCCATTCCAGTACAGCCTACCTACCGTCCAGCTTTGCCATGTACATGGCTATGGTGGGCGCCGCCTGCTTCATGAACTGGCGCGGCGGCCTGAAGACGTCGCAGGGCATGTTCTGGTTTGCCTTGGGCGGCGTCCTCGGCTGGCCCTTTGCCATTGCCTTGTGTGCACCCTTCGTTTTCGAGGAGGTCTTTTTTGCCATGCTGAGCGATAAGGAACGTTTCTTCGAGGCGTGCATCAGGCTTGTGCGCGGTGTGGTAGCGACGCTGGTGCTAGTAGTACGTGAACCCCCACCCCGTTTACATGTTCCCATCTGCTAACTCCACATCAAGGCCGCCGATACCGCCATCAACGCCTTCTTTTACCGAAAGCTTGAATTCGTCTCGTGGAACATCATCAAGTACAACATCTTCTCCAACACCGGCGGCCCTGACCTCTACGGCACCGAGCCGTGGACCTTCTACTTCAAAAACCTCCTTCTCAACTTCAACATCTGGTTCATCCTCGCCCTCCTCTCCCTCCCACTCTTCCTCCTCCAAAAACTCTTCTCCCGCCGCAGCACAGGCGAGTCCTTCCAGTCCGGCCTACGCACCGTCGTCTTCCTCTCCCCCTTCTATATGTGGCTCGCCATCTTCACCCTCCAACCCCACAAAGAAGAACGCTTCATGTACCCGGCCTACCCCTTCCTCGCCCTCAACGCCGCGCTCGCCCTCCACACCTTCCTCACCCTCTTCGGCAACGCCGACCCCAAGACCTCCCTCCTCGGGCGCATCCCCGCCAAGCTCAAGCTCGCCGCGATCCTCCTCCCCCTCGCCGCGTCCGCCGCCATCGGCGCCGCGCGCGTGTGGGGCCTGCACGCGGGCTACCACGCGCCCCTCGCGGTGTACACCCCCCTCACGGACAGCGCCGTCGCCGGGCCCGGCGACACCGTGTGCCTGGGCAAGGACTGGTATCGGTTCCCGACGTCCTTCTTCCTGCCGCGCGGGATGCGCGCCAAGTTTGTGCGCTCCGAGTTCCGCGGCCTGCTACCCGGCGAGTTCTCCGAGGCCCGCACGGGTTTTGGGTTTTGGAGTGGTACCTGGCTGCCGACCACGGGGATGAATGGCCGCAATGAGGAGGATGTGGGCAAGTATGTGGATTTGAGGGCGTGCGTGTTTTTGGTGGATAGCCATTTCCCCGAGAGGGTGGGTGCCGAGGAGGGGGAGTTGCCGCCGAATGAGCCGGATTATTCGAAGGATGTGGATCGTTGGGAGGAGGTGCTGTGTCTGCCGTTTTTGGATGTGGAGAGGACGCATTTTCTGGCGAGAGCGCTGTGGGTGCCGGACTGGGAGGTGGTGCCGGAGCGGTTTAGGAGGAAGTGGGGGAAGCATTGCTTGTTGAAACAAAAAAAATAGGAGCGGCGTGACGATTAATGATTATGGCTTGAAGGTGGTGGGGAAGGAATAGCGTAGATAGATAGATGTTTGGTGAATAGGTGTTTTAGTTGTTGATAGATTTAGCCTGAGTCGGCACATGTGAGAAAGACGTTGAGTTGAGTTCATCGCCATTTCATGGGTGTAAATCATCTTTGCCACTTAGGCAGTTACATGTATAGTATACAAGGCAAAATCCTCCACATGATTGTCCGACGCCAACCATGCCTCTCCAGGCGCATAAGTCCATATCGCGACACATAAACCGGCGAGCATCAACGGACCCATCCAGCCTATCTAATGACCCTCAACCACTCGGCATCCCAAAACGACTATCCAGCAAGTCAGCAAGTCATTCCCAGCCCAGTGTTAAAAAGTGAAGGGGGATAGCGATTAAACAGTGCAGGGGTGGCGACGGAGATCAAACATACCACTTCACAATGGTCCAGCAACATCTCCTGGTACCCAAGCCACGTCACCGGCTGCATACTATCTTCTTCTTCCTCGATATCGAGAAACTCGATCTCACCCGGCTCACCGTCCGGCACACCCATGTCGGCCACGCCCGGCACCGGCCCGAACGACGGCCACCAGATCCGCTTGTCGCCGCCCCACGTCGCGGGTGGACAGTCGAACCTGGTCTTGTCGGGCGGGTCGCTGTATGAGCGGACGACGCGCAGACCGGCTTGCTGCTCGGCGGCCGTTGGGCCTGCTTCCTGTGCTGCGGCCGGTTCGGGGGGAAGTAGGCGGCGGAAGACGAGGGCTTTGAAATCGACTTGTCTTCCGATGCAGAGTTCCTGTAGGTTGGGCATGGTCGCGAGGAAAGGCACGGCCATCTGGTGCCAGCGGTTAGAGGGACAGGCAGGGTGGGTCTTGGGCAAGCGCGTGTAGTGTCTGGTGACCGGGCAGAAAAGCTCGTCTGTCAAGGCAAGCTGACGCAGGTTTCGGAGGGGTGCAAAAAGTAGCGCGATATCTTGTGACTTTTATGCATGTGGTGTTAGTCCGATGGGCAGATGAAAAGCAAACACGGGAAGGGTGGTGGCAAAAAGGGAGGCGATCACTAACGTTAACATCCATACTGGCGACATCTGTGCCAAGGCAACCTTCAAGAAAAAGCCGCTCGATTTTGGGGAATTGCAAGACAATAGCTGTTTGGCTGTGGTTAGGCCATGCTATTTGGGCACACTCTCTTACAACGGGGAACTCACCTTTGATATCCGCAGCAGTCCATCCTTTAACCGTCGACTTGAAGATGGACATGGCCCGGAGACGCGGAAACCCCCCCTTTAATGCCGTAATCTCCCGGGACAGCCTGGAAGGGTGCCCTTGTCCGGTACCTCCATGGATATTGAAGTTGACGGCCTCGAGGTTGGGGAAGCACGGGAAAATACTGCTCATCTGGCTGGCTGTCCGCACGTAGAGCGATTTGACGGTGGGAAATGACTGGTACCTGGGGTTTAAGTATGACCGCAAAACTACCTCTATGCCGTGCTTGCCGTTATCTGCTACGAACCGTAGGTCTGTAAGTTTCGGCATTTCGAGCAGCAGAAGAGATAGTTCCACAATGAGTTTCTCTCGTGTCCAAGGGTTTATTTTGCGGCCAAACGTGTGAATAATTCTTGAGCCGATGCATCTGATCGAGAGTGATCTAGCGGACTGCATTAGCTGATGAAACGAAAAAATGGGGATAACTAAGGCGTGAATTACGTGGATTGATGGAGGAGGCCTTGCGGCCCTTGCCCCTCGATGCGGATGTTTTGAATGTGCTGGGGCAAATCGTCCTCAGCCATCCACATCCGGACCCGACGTAAAAAAAGCAGACAAATATTTCGGAATCTCCGGTTTACTAGGGACAAGGACTTGACGCCCGCTTTGCTATACTGGTCAAGAGGCGTGCTGTCGTCGAACCGCGTTGCCACCCACTCGGCAATCATGCAAAGGATCTCAGTGGGAAGACCCACCAGGTTCGTTCTGGCGTTCATGGTTGCTAATGCAGAGCCGGTATTGTCAAAAGGGACCAGTGTTGGCGATGAAAATGCTGTTGACGAAGTAGCTGGTTGACGGATCGCGTTGGTTGAATACTTCTGGTAGTCAAGTTGAAGGCCTGCATTGACAAGAAGTTGACGGGTCGCTAGTTTGTTGCACCGGGGAAAACGGTGGAGGGGAAGAGGGCGAGGGGAGTAGATTTTGGATGGGAAAACTCTGTGGTTAGCACTGTGTTTGAAAGTCTGCCCCGTTTTCTTGTGCGTGGAAAGTGTGACGTTGTCTGTAGACAAGTAGAGCCGTATCGCCGGATTGTTTTGTTGGATGGTACTGAGGTTTGAGATATGGAAGAAAGTACCCAGGTGCCTTATGTACCTAGAATTTCACTTGCTGGGGCGACCATGTGAGGTGGTCATCTCCTCACGGGGTTCTAGTTCGGTGTCACTTTAGAATAGTAGTAGGGACAATTAAGTTCATTGACATCGCAAGCAGCCTCATTCTCCACCAAAACTGGGTGTGGCTGGAGACCAGGGCACGATTAGATGGATATACCTAAGATAGCCTGCAACATACGGTAGGGCCGAGCGCCCTGGTCTGGATGGCACCTGCCATGGAAATACATTGAAAGTCTGAACAGCCGCTAAATGCATTTCCCTCGCATTAATAGTATTAGAAGTGGTTGCCGGCCTTTGAAACCCAGCGTCATGATATTTTCCCTTCCCGGTACTAGCCAGCAGGGGATATTAGGGGGTACGCCAACTGTGGCCGCTGTGAGAGCGTGACGCTCATAAGAGTGGAAGGGCCCGGCCTGCCTAAGCACTTCCTTCAGGTTCTCTTGAATTCCGTCAGAACATCGTCACCTTAACCATCCATGCCCACCCAACTAACAGTGGTATCAACCACGCCAAGAACATTGCCCACCGTGTTCGATCCACAGCACGTAATAGTCGCATCCATTTCTTGACCCTCGTCTTGAGCATCCTTGAGTGTGGACACGTCCTGGTGCCATAGATTAGACAACCTAGGCCGGGCCGCGATTCGCACTCGATGTGCTCTCTCCTCCGTTGCATTAACAACCTGTTTCCGGTATTAGCCGCTGTCACGCTCGGCCGCCGAGTGAAAAGAGTTGATAAGAAATCAAACGGGGTGAGTGGAAAACGGGGAAATGAAAATAAAATAAAGAAAAATTAAGAACATACTTGACGCTGCCCCGGCAAAACCTCAAGTCGCTCCCCAGATCACAGCGCGAATCACTGGGGCACTCCAAATGCAGTAGCCGCCGCTCCATGAGCCATTCCACTTTCAGCTCCACACCCGTATCGACCACGTTGTAGAAATAGCGGTTGGTATGTTTGAGCGACAGCGCATCAGGGTAGATGAGATGTTCCACGATGAGTAGGTGGATCTCGGGAGGTAGGCTTGCGAGGGTCCGGCGGCGACGTTGTTTCCGAATTGGAATCGCTTCCGGACTCGCGGATAATATGGAAGATTCATCCTCTTCGGGTGCGATTTTGCGATTTTGTGATTCGATGGCCGACCTTTCGAATCCGGCCGGCGCCGGTTGCCGGACACGGCGGACGAGGGATGCCATGTTGGTCACGGTCGTTGGCTCAGCTGGTGGATTGCGGGGCAGGATTCGGGAGTTGGGTGGGTTTCAGCTGAGACGGGGATGGAAGGCCCGGGCGCAACCAAGATTCGGGCTGAACTTTGTGCGGTGTTGCGGTGCGGTGGTGCGGCGAGGTGCGGTGCCTCAGCGGCGGTGGAGGAGAGGTGAACAGATGACCTTGGGGTAGTGATCAAGTTTTGTTTTGCTCATTCCTGCTATTTCGGAGGAAGCCAACGTCTCGAAACACAGCCGCGTTCCATGTGGCCTTTTGGCCGCCAGGCCGGTCGGTCAGCCCTGGCGATAGGCGATCCCAGATTCGGGAGATGGATGCCCCGGCTAGTGGTCAGGTCAGGCTCTTTTTACCCCTGTTAGGCACAAGCCGGTGCCTGGCTAAACCTAATAGGGAGACTTGACGGTGGGCAGTTGCGTCATCTTGAGTGACTCGTCGTTGCAGGCTGCAGCAAGAGCATGCCAATACGAAGTGTTAACCGTCGCGGCGACTTTTTTATCGAGTCATGAGATCCAGATCGACGGTCTGCAGCACTTGCTTGACAGCGAAGCTGGGGGGCTTACGAAGAAGGTAGTCAGTGTTTCTGATGACCGTCACCGGGTAGCGAGAAGCTGCGGCTTTGGCTCGCTCTGGTGCCTTTTTTTACTTTTTTTTTTTTTTGGCACGCTTGGTCGGTGCGTCTCTGGGCAACAGTAGCCCATCGCTTGTCTTCCACCTAACTACCTCCGGAGAGGGCTCCCTGAAAGCTGCAGTAGCCCATTCCAGAGAGGAGAGATGCCCGGCGGGTTTTGCAAGGCGACGGGATTTGGAATCTGCAGGGCTCAGGGGAACCTGCACGCGGGAGCTCACAAAGACGCAGAGGCGCACAAATGCACGCAGTCGCGAATCACCGGAGTTCCATTGAAACATGGCCCAGGCGTGCCAAGTTCATAAAGCTTGGTATTTCTCAGAGATCCATTTCCCCCACGTGAGCACGCGTGGGCGGCAATCCAAGGGACGATCTGGGGTTACCTAAGTGGTGGGCCTCATCGTTGGATAACTAACTAAATGAGGGGCAACCTACCTAAACCTACCAAGGCAATCCGACGCGAGGCTCTCAGCCTGCGTGTTGGAATATGTTGCAACACCTCGATTGCGTCTGAGCAGAGCAGCCGAATTGCTATTATGAATTAAGTTTGCTAGAATGGCGGACTTTACGTCGGACAGCGGGAGCGACTATGGCTACGACCTGACGACGTCTGATGAGGAGCAGGTCTGGTCGGTTATCGATGAACTCGCCCCAGCGTCGCCACAAAACCGTCCCGCTCCAGCGAACTCTTCGACCCATACAAGAAACCAAATCGCATCGAGCCCGTTCGACCCAAACAACAACCCCGATTTCGACCCCGATGCGAGTCTTGTTGAGGAAGCCGTTGCTGCTATTACCGATGATGATCTGAGTTTTGATGTTACGGAGCTCCAGGAGGACAACGATGATGCTTATGGCCAGGGTCAAGGCGCTGCGTATGTGCAGCGGTCTGCCACGCGCAATGGCACGCCGGAGAGTTATGATAGAAGGCTCGCGCCTTCAGTTCCAGGGGACGATACCGGGCTTGCTTCATTCGTCGCTACGACCAAGCCCAGGCCCATGCCCACGTTGCTTCCAGGCCCGGACGTTAGCTACCCGGATCGTGAGTTGTTTCCCGCCGCCTCCTTGCGCAAATCGTCTAACTGACCTGAAGCGATTAGTGAGTCGTGCGCTATCTGATGCCCAAGACGTTGAACGTTCAAAAAGCGTCAAACGTAATGGCGCAGCCACCGACAACCGGTCCCCATTGTTGCGCTTTCGCACATTCCCGATGAAGCCGTTCTCCGTGTCAGACCTAACGGCCGGGTCGTGGTGCGAGCTTCAGTATTATTACACTCTGACCAGACTACCCGGCGGTAGAAAGACGCAGACAGCAGCGATGAAACGCGGCACCAAAATCCACGAGAAGTTGGAGCGCGAGCTCTTTACACCCGTTGAGGTGGTGATCACCAAGAAAGAAGACAACTTCGGCCTGAAGATCTGGAATATGATTCAGGGTCTGCGCACACTTCGAGACCAGGGCTTCACTCGCGAGTTTGAGGTCTGGGGTATGGTCGAGGATAACTTGGTCTGCGGTGTGATCGACAGAATGAGTTCGGAAAACCCGGACGCGGAGCTGCAGGAGGACGTCTTGAGCAATCGTGGGAGTCAAGCCATCACGAACTCACAGCCTTACGAGTTGAGCACTCCGAGTGATTATGAGATCTTCATTAGCGATGTCAAGACCCGGGGCAGCGCCTCCCCGCCGCCACAGCCCCAGGTCCGGGTCTCGCTCATCCAGCTCTTTCTGTACCATCGTTTCATGTCCGATATGGCGTCCGATAGGCTGGACTACATGCGTGTGTTTGAGCGCTACGGCCTCAACCCCGACGAGCCCTTCTCTGACGCTTTCATGGCGCAGATCGGCGCGGTCCATGACGAAGTTTTCACCGAAGTCGATGCCGAGACCGCATCCATGCTTAGCGACAACGAAGCCGCCGATGTCGATTCCAATGCGGATTTTGTGTCGGCCCCTTCCAGCCCTTCGCAACTCTCCTTCAGTAGTCGCCCCGAACCGACGCTAAAATACGGCACTCTCCGCTCCCTCGTCTCGCTTCTCTAAGTCGAATTGGCACTCACCTTCCCCCGCGGCGCGTTAGACCTCGGCAAGATAGTAGCAGTCGAGTACCGCTACCGCGGGCGGGACTCCCCGCCTGCGAGCCCCACCGATCCCCTCACCACGGCGACAACGACCACAGACTCAACCACCAACCCGACCGGCCCCGGTCCCAACCCCGAGCCCGAGCCTGAACCCGAACCCGCAACCGAACCCAAGCGCGGCTCCGTCATCTGTACGCACACCTTCTTCGTCGAGCCCCAGACCCTCGACCTGTACCTGGCCGAGACGATGCGCTGGTGGCGGGGCGAGCGCCCGCCGCACGGCGTCAGGCCCGACGAGGCCGGCTTCAAATGCCGCTCGTGCGAGTTCCGCGACGTGTGCGAGTGGCGCGCGGCTATGGACCGTGAGGGCCTGCGGCGCGCGGGTATGAATAAGAGGGCGCGCGAGGCTGGTGTGTCATTGGAGCCGGGGGTGGAGGGGGAGGTGGAGGTGGAGGTGGAGGCGGCGGCGGGTGGTGAGGGGGATATTGAGGATGGTGGTGGTGTTGGTGGTAAAAGGGGTGGGCCGTTGAAGGGAGAGGGGAGTAAGCGGAGGGGGAGGCCGAGGAAGGCTGATAAGGAGAGGGAGAGGGAGAGGAGAGGGAGAGGGAAATGGATATGGACGCGGACCCCGAGGTCGAGGCGGAAGTTGAGGTGGAGCTGGAAGCAGAAGAGGGGGCCAAGAGGGGGAAGGGGGAGACCGAGGAAGTCCAGGCCCGGTTTGGGGGCGTATATGCGTAAGGCGCGTGAAGCGGCCACCGCTCAAATATGATGACGTCCTGGTCCATTCTGGTGGATTCTGAAGGTACCAGGATGTTGAAAAGGGAAGATGATTTCATGTTTTGCGTGGATAGGTAGTTAGATACCCATCACATAACGGATGTTGTCAATGGAATTGGACGCTGGCAATACTGACCCATTTTGCGGACCATACCAATGCCATGGACGACATCACTGATGCAAATAGTTGTCACGTCACAGTTTTGGATCTGGGAATAACAGGTATCGAAGCTCTGCCTATGGGAAAAGGCCGAGCAGTCATAAGAAAAGCCTTACACCCCCCAGCCCGCTAATAGCACCACCACAGCCCATTTCAAACGACAAATGATTAAAAATGGTAAATCGAGTTTCTTTCCACTAGATGCTTAGTAGCTCCGCCCGAACATGCACCACTGCTCCGCCAACCGGGTGCACTCCGGGCTCAGGCACTTGGTCTCGCCCTTGACCAGGCCCTCGGGCTGCTCGAACGGAATGCACAGCGACTTCATGCCCATGGAGGGGGCCTTCTGGCCCTCGGGGGTGTTCTCGGCGGCGTCGTCCGCCCGGCCGGCAGTCAGCTCCTTGATCTTGTCCTCGCACGCGGGGACCAGGCAGTGCGGGATGATGACGACGTTCTTGGCGTCGAGCGCGGGGACCACCTCGTCCCACTTGGTGATCTGTAGGCGGTGCGCCCGGTACGCGGCCTCGGCCTTGTTGTACATGTCCTGCTGGATCGTCTCGAGCAGCTCGGGGATCTTGGTGGTCAGCTCGGTGATCGGGATCGTGCCCTTCTCGCCCGTGTCGCGGCGCGCGTAGCTGACAACCTCCTTGGCCGCGTCCTTGGGCCCGAATTCCAGGCGGAGGGGCACGCCCTTCAGCTCCCAGTCGTTGAACTTCCACGCCGGGGTGTAACCGTCACGCAGGTCGACCTCGGTTCGGATGCCGGCGTTCTTGATGGTGAAGAAGATCTCATCGAGGTGCTTGAGGTGCTTCTCCTTCTCCTCAGCGGTCATCTTCGCGGTAAGGCCGACGGGGATGAGGATGGATTGAATTTTGGCGATGCGCGGGGGCAGGACGAGGCCCTTGTCGTCACCGTGGATCATGACCATGACGCCGATGACACGTGTGGACAGACCCCACGAGTTCTGCCAGACGTTGATGTGCTTGCCTTTCTCGTTCGGGTCTTCGACGGTGATGTCGAACATCTTGGAGAAGTTCTGACCCAGGCAATGGGATGTGGCGCCCTGGATGCCCCGCCCGTTTGAGGGAATGTACCCCTCGACCGTCGTTGTGTAGTAGCCACCGGCGAACTTCTCAGCCTCCGTCTTCCTTCCCCGCACAACCGGAACGGCGAGCAGTTGTTCGTAGATGCCGGCGTACAGCTCGAGGATTTGGAGAACCTCCTCCCCAGCGAGTTGCTCGGTTAAATGGGCCGTGTGGCCTTCTTGCCAGAGGAACTCTCTGGCTCTAAGGAAGGGGGTTGTCTGCTTGGCTTCCCAACGGACGACGGAGTTCCACTGGTTTAGGCGGAAGGGGAGGTCGCGATGGCTGCGAATCCACTTGGAGTAGTCTGTTCGGTCAGAGAGGGATGGCGTGGACGTGAGCGGGGGTCACTCACAGGGGTACATGACCGCTTCAGAAGTCGGGCGCACAGCGACGGGAACTTCGAGGTCCTTGTCACCGCTATCGAAGGTCAGTACCACGCCTGAAAATGTTGATAACGTTGTTGGACTTACGCCTTTGTTACCCACGCGAGCTCGGGGGCGAAGCCCTCGACGTGGTCCTTCTCCTTCTCCAACGACTTTTGCGAAAGGAACATGGGGAAATTGGTCTCCTCGACACCCATTTCCTCGATCCGCTCTTGGAACCACTTTCGGATCGTGTTCCAGACGTACATGGTGGCCGGGCGCATGATGAAGAAACCCGAGATTTCGGTGTAGTACTCGATCATCTCGGCCTTGAGCACAACCTCTTGGTACCATTGTGAAAAGTTTTCCGTCTTGGAGACAGTGATGCCGATGATGTCGTCCGTCTTCTTGCCGCCAACAACAGGGAGCGACGCTTGCTTTGCGGCCTTCTCAGCCTTTGCAGCAGCCATCTTGGCCTGCTTCTCGGCCTTCTTCAACGCGCTCTTGGACTGCTCTTTTCCGTCCTCCATGGTTGCGGTGGTTCGTAAAGTTGCGGGAACGAGTAATGGGGCCAAGTCGACGACAATTTCCTGGAATTGGCGATTTTAATATGCCCAACTGTGACACACGCCGGAAGTGAGTCAAAATTCCGGAGGGGGAGACGCGGGCTGCTTTTTTGATGCCCCGCACTCAGCAGCGCTATCAGCTTCAAAACGAGGGGCACCGTGGGCTTGGGCCGCGACCGATTGCCAGGGAGATTGTGGGTCGCCAGCCAATAAGAGTGTCGCATCTCCGTTGACAGCCGGCATGGGATTATCTCCCCTCCGGGAAAAAGTCCCTGAAGCTGCCTTGCAGCAGCAGCGAAGCTTCGGAAATTGCTGGAGCCTGTCGACATACCCGACTTTTGGATCGATTTCCCCTCCCCCTCCAACCTTCCCTTATCGGCCACCAGTCAACATTACAAGCCGAATACTTTTGCGATGGCCTCCATGTTTGAACAGCCGGGCAACGGCACCCTGTTCCTCGGTGGACAAAAGATCTCGGGTGCAGATATTCGAGACCAAAATGGTCGGTTGTTGCCCAGTCGAGAAGTTGGCTCCAGGAGCTGATGCAGCTCCGAACTTGATGGACTCCCGCTAACTCAACCCACAGTCATCGCTACCCAGATGATTGCAAATGTAGTCAAGAGCTCTTTCGGCCCTAGCGGCCTGGACAAAATGATGGTCGACGACATTGGCGTGCGTCCCGTCCTTTCTCCTTACCCCGCCAAGTAGCAACCTAACAAGAAGAAACAGGATGTTACTGTCACAAACGACGGCGCCACCATTCTCAGCCTTCTCGACGTCGAACACCCTGCCGGGAAGATTCTAGTTGACCTTGCGCATCAACAGGATAAGGAGGTTGGCGATGGCACGACATCGGTGGTTCTGATCGCGGCCGAGTTGCTCAGGAGAGGAAACGAACTGATGAAGAACCGGATACATCCGACAACCATCATCACGGGCTACCGCCTGGCCCTCAGGGAGGCGGTCAAGTACATGAACGAGCACGTCAGCATCAAGGTGGAAAACCTGGGTCGCGAGTCGCTGCTCAACATCGCCAAGACGTCCATGTCGAGCAAGATCATCGGCTCGGACTCGGATTTCTTTGCGAACATGGTTGTCGATGCCATGCACGCCGTGAAGACAACAAACAACAAGAACGAATCCAAGTATCCCGTGAAAGCGGTCAACATTCTCAAGGCCCACGGCAAGGGCTCCCTCGAGTCGATCCTCGTCAAGGGTTACGCGCTCAACTGCACCGTGGCCTCGCAGGCGATGACAACGCGGGTGCAGGATGCCAAGATTGCCTGCTTGGACATCAACTTTCAGAAGGAGCGGATGAAGCTGGGCGTCCAGATTACGATCGATGACCCGGATCAACTCGAGCAGATCCGGCAACGGGAGGCAGGCATGGTTATTGAGCGGATAGAAATGATTCTCAAGGCCGGGGCGAACGTTATCCTGACGACCAAGGGCATCGATGATCTCTGTCTGAAGCTGTTCGTTGAGAAGGGCGCGATGGCTGTGCGTCGGTGCAAGAAGGAGGACCTCCGCCGCATCGCCAAGGCTACCGGCGCCACCCTCCTGAGCACGCTCTCCGACCTCAACGGCGACGAGAAGTTCGAGCCGTCATACCTTGGTTATGCCGAGGAGGTGGCACAGGAGCGTATCTCGGACGACGAGTGCATCATGATCAGGGGCACCAAGGCTCACTCGTCGGCTTCCATCATCCTTCGCGGCCCTAACGACTTCCAGCTCGACGAGATGGAGCGATCAGTGCACGACAGCTTGTGTGCCGTCAAGCGGACGCTCGAGAGCGGCAGCATCGTGCCGGGTGGTGGTGCGGTCGAAACGGCCCTGCACATTTACCTGGAGGAATTTGCGGGCACAGTCGGCTCGCGGGAGCAGCTCGCCATCGGCGAGTTTGCGCAGTCATTACTTGTGATCCCCAAGACGCTGGCCGTCAACGCCGCCAAGGATGCCTCCGAGCTGGTTGCGCAGCTCCGGTCAAGGCATGCGCTCTCGCAGCGGATCCAGGAAGGGGAGGCGAACGAGGACGAGAAGACGGTGGCACGCAAGAAGGCGTACAAGAACTACGGTCTAGACCTGATGAAGGGCAAGGTGGTGGACGAGATCAAGGCCGGCGTGGTGGAGCCCAGCATCAGCAAGATCCGACAACTGAAGAGCGCGGTGGAGGCGTGCATCAGCATCATGCGTATTGATACCCTGATCAAGCTGGACCCTGAGCCGCAGGCGGAGGATGATGGCCACGACCATTAGAACGGATATGCCATTATAATGAAAGCAATGAAGAGTTCGGATGACGGTCAAGAGATACCGGAATACCAAACTTTTGGAACAACCAACCATCACAGCTCCTGCTCCTCCTCGGCAGCGCGGACCCGGCCGCCCTGTGGATCTAGGCGCCGTGTCCATCGCTGAACGTTTCCGCATGCTTGCATACGTGGAAGGTGACGGCGAATGTTTTGCTGATCTGTTTTCATCCCTGATGCATCCTGTGACCCAGTTCCGTGCGAGCAGCAACGTGCGGCTCCGCCTACCGTCGGCTTAACCCGCTTTGCCGCTGTTCTCCGTCGTTCCAAGGCTGGGAGCGGTGTCCGGCGCCGACCAAGCGAGAGCGGCAACGAAGCCTGTTCGCCGACCGTTCCGCCGGGAGCCGACGCAGACATCGCCCTGGTGACGTAAAACCGCGGTCTTTGGGCGGCCCCGCGCATCCTTATCCTTGCGGTTTCTCGGCGTTGCAGTGGGCATCTGACCTTCCTGTCCGGGGAGACTGGCCAATTGCGCAACAGGCGTGGTGGCCCCGTTGCTCCGCATCGTCGGCTTCCTCTTTGAGGAGGCTGTTTGATGTCGTTTTGGTGGTTTATTGGCGTGTTGAAGCAAGCCTTTGCCAGATTATATTTGTATTGTTGCCTGTTTGATAACAATCTTCTGTTGGCCAAGAAGGAGAGAGTCCGAGCTAAACATGTACGGTGCTGCACACACGTGCTATTTACGTCAAAGTCAGCGCTGCGATATGCACCCCCCTTGCAGGCTTGGACAAGAAACGGAATCCACATCCCCCTCAGTTGGTGTGTGTTTCTGAAGTTTCCACTCGTCTTGTGGTCGCTCTTACCCGGGGTTTAAGATCCGGATCTGAACCGGATCTCTCGCTGCTTTGTTCCGCCCCAGATTCTCTTTCTTTTTCTCCAGGCTCGAGTCCCGATCTTTCCCCCACCATCCGGCTTACACCCGACACCACCAACCAACACCTATCGATTGATTACCAACACCATCTACAAGTAACATCCAACTTGACAACCCACATCCCAAAAACAACCACCCCTCAATCCCCACATCAATCTTCACCACCACCACCAGAACAAAATGGGCTCCACAAACTCCCCCCCAACCACCACCACCACCACCACCACCACCGACCTGACCACTCTCCCCCCCGCCACCTCCTCCACCCTCATCCTCACGCACCCCACCCCGGCCGAGCGCGAGCGCACCGCCCGACACACCTATCCCACGTGGGGCTTCGCACTCGCCGAGGCGGACTACCTGGCGCGCGAGGCGTACCTCACGACCGTGCCACTGGCGCGCGACGGCGGCATCACGCACTGGATCCTGACGGACGCGCGGCTGCCGCCGGACGGGCGGCCGATCCTGTCGTCGTGCGAGAGCTTGCGGAAGAGAGCGGTCGTGGTGAATGCTGCTGCGAAGGGGAGGAGGGGGGAGGAGGGAGGTGGTGGGGTGTTGGTGGAGGGGGTGGCGCATGGGATTGCGAGCGTTTTTACGGAGCCGGCGTTTCGCGGGAGGGGGTACGCGAGTCGCATGATGAAGGAGGTCGGGGAGAAGTTGAGGGTGTGGCAGGCGGGTGCGGCGGTGGCGGCGCCCGGGGTGGCGGTTGCAGTTGCGGAAGGGGGGGAGGTGGCGGTGGAGAAGAGCCATTCGCTGTTTTCGGTGTTGTATAGTGATATTGGCAAGACGTTTTATGCGAAGAATGGGTGGGCGCCGTTTGAGAGCTCGCATGTTTCGTTTAGGCCGGTGGAGGGTGCCGCGGCCGGGGGGGAGGGCCAAGTCGCGAAGGCCCTGGGGTACCATGAGCTGGCGGAGCTGTGCGCGGTGGACGAGAAGTTGCTGAGGGCGGATCTGGCCCGCCGCCGGGACGGCAAGCCGCATGTGGCCATCTTGCCGGAGCTGGATGCCTTGCTGTGGCATCTCATGCGTGAGGATTACATGACCAAGTCGATCTTTGGAAAGACACCAACGGTCAGGGGTGCGGTGGCTGGCGAGCCCGGGAAAAGGATCTGGGCGGTGTGGATGAGGGGCTACTACGGCGGGCTGAAGAAGCTGGAGGGGAATGTTCTGCACGTTCTGCGGGTCGTGGTCGAGGATCCCAACCAGCCCGATGAGGAGCTGGTGGCCGGATTCCGGTCAATTGTGCAGATTGCACAACATGAGGCGGCCGAGTGGAAGACGCAGGATATCCACATTTGGAACCCGGATCCGAAGCTCAAGGGCCTGGTCGAGAAGTGCGGGATTGAGTCCGAATTTGTCAAGCGAGACAAGGACAGCATCGCTAGTTTGAGATGGTATGGCGAGGAGCCAACTACCGAGGTGGATTGGGTGGCTAACGAGAAGTACGCCTGGTGCTGAGTGCGACGGGAGAAGGAGAAGAAGGAGAAGAAAACCAAGTATTGTTTGAGAATGTATCAGCTTGCGAACAAACGGGTGCCTACCTGTATTCAATCCTGCATTTAAAGTGTTGTGCCTAACAGTTACGAACCGCGCCACTCCTTTAAACTTTGGAGACTACACGACACTTAGCAATGACAATGACGAACGTGTCTAGCTTCGTTTTCTAGGTTAACGAAGCCGGCCCGTCGATGTCAGTTAAGTCCATCCCAACGAAGACATCGGATTCAAAACTTAGACATACTAGCTGCGGATGCGACTGCGCTCCTATGCGTTCCGCTACACTGAATCGCTATTAACCTAACCACTACACCGCGGACATCTCGCAGTCGAAGCCCCATCAGCTGCGCCTTTAAAAGCTGAAGTCATTTTCACTCCGGACAGATCCTCCCCCTCCCCAGCCACAATTAGCCTGACGGTCTATTCCCTGCCATCCAGCGAGCCTCCTCTCTTGTATTATTTTGTCCCGGCATTTTTCACCCAAATAGCCACACAGAGAATGTCTCCTCGGCCGTGCAGGTACAGTGATCCGACGAGGCGGATATTCTTTAGCCTCGGATGGGATGTGGGGAATAAGGTCGAAATAAAAGCCTCGGGGTCCATGCCGAATGCAAAGAAGCCCATGAAGCGTCCAAACAGCCAACTTGTAGTATTGTCCTTCGCTTACGGCTTTCAAGTCGTTGTCCGAGGGAACTGTTGAGTTGGAGGAGGAGCAATGTAGGATGGTCTTATTGACGGGCATCCACGAGCCATTAGCCCAGGGTTCGTCAAAATCAAGCACCATGGCGGCAATCAAGAGCGAGTCTGCCGGTTTATCCGAGTGAGGGATAGGGGGGTAGTCCGGAAGGTCGCGTTCAATCTCGACGGCGAGCATTAGTTTGTGCCAAGGGACCACGTCCTGTAATAGGGGCTTGAGCGTTCCAACCTCGGATCGGAATGCGATGTAATGCGTCATATCGTTAAAAATGCCTCCCCCTATACGACTTTCAGGAGTTGATTCAATTATCGGTTGGGACAAAGCCTTATAAATCTTGTTCGATGAAAGGCAGTATGCCGCAAATTCATCCCGAACGGGCACGTTACCGTTCAGAAAAGCATCGTCCAAGTACCAGTTGAATAGCATGACATGCTCGGGCTGGATCTGAATAAGGTCGCCATGCCTGAGTAGAATAGATCCGTGGACGGGAAAGACGCTCAGTCTCGGGACGGCGACCTTATCTTTGCAAGAGGCTGGCCCAAGCCAGTCTTCCCATTCCTAGTCGTCGTCGGGGACATACTTGAGCCACCGGGCATTCTCGTGCTTCCCGTGGGGCATGCTGTGCCAGGAGCTACAGCGGTCCGAGCTGATGTACCAACGGAGGCCGAGCCGATGGGCGGCCATACAGGGCTTCCAAATGCGATCTTTCTAAGAAGGAACGAGGACGGGCGCCATGGCAGGTTGGCGGCCAAATGCAAAATTGATGTAATGATTCGTGCGATTTGTTAATTTCAAGGCCGGATAAACGTTTTCTGCCGGTGAAGGGAAGAGAGGCCGACAGCTATTGTCCGAGTGGCGGAGATGATAAATAACGGCGGCTGAGATGTCGCGGAAGTTGACGCTGTGGACGAAGCAGTGTTCTCCGCTAGGGTTGTGGGACACGGCAACCACAACCACAGGACCAACCCATGTCTTCAGTTGTAGTGGCCTGGCGAGGGCGGCGATAGAACTGTTCACCGTGAAATACGGTAGTGGCGTGGACTCCGTGGAGGCTTGCGGATAGGATATCAGCAGGAGGTCATACTCGAAGGTCCAGCCTTGCAACTCGAGGGTATCTCTCAGAAGGACGCGGCGGGTGGGTTCGCGATAGGGGTACATCCCGAATACGTGGAAGGACGTGTCCTCGACGGTGAGCTCGGCCGTTTCCAAGTCGTAACGGACCCAGATGAGTTGGCCGGTGCTCTCCCCGACAGGAAAGAGACACGCTTCGTGGTGGGCGTGTGTCCTGCCCCCGAATGGAGGGCTGCTGATACCACGGCAGATAGCTTCGTGCACACTCTGAGAACTTGGGACCAATATCTCGAGCGGTCCCTTGGGGTCAAGACGGATCGACTGGCCATGGAATTGCGCACACTGGGGGGAGCACCATAGAGGGGTTCGGCAATGGCGGCAGCGCTCTACCAGTTCCCAAGTCTTATCAGACGGGTCCTGATGGTTAATGATGGTTCCGCAAGGCCCAGCACATAGGGATCCTCTACGCCCACTGAGGAGACGAGTGTTGTCAATCTGCGCCAAGCTGACGTTTCTGAAAAATGACGAAGCCAACGAGGCCGAAGCCGTCGGCGCGTTCGGCTGATTGTTCGCCATTTCACTAGATGGCGAGCCGAAGGCCTAAACTCAAAGAGCGGATGCTCGGAACACAGAATACGTTAAAGCGATAGCGCTAAAGATGCCATAGGGGTATTGGGTGTATTTATTGGAAGTGAAGTTGTGCTGCGTGCATGACGGGGACGGATGAGACAAGGGAAAGCTTAAATGTGAGAGACTTAAATGGCAGGTACGGCAATGGAGGGAACAAGTTAATCAGGATGCAGATCCGCGGTGATTCGGCACAGTACAGAGGACAGCGAATCTCGGTCTCAACTCTCAAGAGTCAAGAGCCCTTGGGTTGTAACTTCCAATCGCGAGACTCCAACCTCTCACGTCACGTCGGCCCTTGCTTGACATTGGCCGGTAATCATGCGGAACCGGCGGCGAGTTTAGTAAAGTACTAGGTTTTCCTTTTTAGGCGGGCTGCCTGGACGCCAAAGTTACCAGGTAGGTTAATCAAGACTTCAGAGGTTGTCCATACCTAAGGTACCTAACTTTCCCCACGTTAAAATCAAGCCACCAGAAGCCACTCC
Source organism: Chaetomium globosum CBS 148.51 (assembly GCF_000143365.1). Taxonomy (NCBI): domain Eukaryota; kingdom Fungi; phylum Ascomycota; class Sordariomycetes; order Sordariales; family Chaetomiaceae; genus Chaetomium; species Chaetomium globosum. The sequence goes on from NT_165979.1 coordinate 1,712,223, forward strand.
ATTTGGTTGAAAACAGGAGATGTCATGGATAGGGTTTATGGGGGAACTCAAAACATCTGGATTCGCTATAATATCTCGGGATTGAACCATGAATATACTCTATACATTACCTTCCTAAATCCTCAGCTGATGTGGCTGACAACGAGAGGAAGTCCGGGTCGTTTGATACACCCAGCACGTGCCAAGGTCAACAAGGGTCCCGCCATCCAAGAACCCCGCAAGTTCGAGGTTCTTCCAATGCAGGGCAATGCCGCGGCACTTGACCCTTGCACAACCTTGGCATTTTTCCCGAACGCCGCAATGCCGAACCACCTGACAAACCAACCAAACGACGCCGCCGCAGCATTTGAACAAGGACACACATTAAGCCCGGACATCGAGATCCAAGCCCGAGCGATATCTTACAAAAGTAATTGACCCAGTTGTTGGTTATATGCCAATTCGCGATTTAATTCGAAAGGCTCGGCCATTTCTTCCGTTCAGCTGCTGCCGTCGAAGACCGACGCACATCTGGTTCCCGTACCGTGCGATGCATCCTGCTCAATAACGCTAGATTTACCCTTTTGCATTCAGCGCTACCCCATATCGAGAGGGACCATGCCCTTACGCCTGCGCCGACTCCAACCGAGGACCTCCCTTAGCGCGGTGTCCCGGGCCCTCCGAACGACCCCGAGCTGTTCCCGGCAGCGCGCATTCCGTACGGCATGCGCTTCCTCGACAAGCGTGGGGCGGATAACCCGTTCGTTTCCCGGCCCCGAGCGCCGTATCCGCGCGGCATCGCACGTCGTGTTCCCTGCTGCGTTCGTCGCGGGACAGAGAAGACGAGCGTCAGTTGTGGCGGCAGAAGCGGTTGAGAATAGTGCGTACATACAATGGTGGGGTTAGGGCGGTTGACGGGAAAGCTGACACGGTCACAGCGAATACCGAGGATATTGGCCCGATACAAGAGTACGACCGGCGGGTCGCGAATGGCCTCCTTCGAAACGACGAACATCAGAGAGGTGAGGGGTCCCGCCGGCTGAATGCATGAGGCGAAGACCAAACTTACTCACCCCACACCAGGGATAATACAGAGCCTGCAACACCTGCACGAAGAGTTACGCCACTATCATGCACCACCCGTCGTGCAGCCGACGATCGAGTCCCTCAAACCTAGCAAATCCCTCTTCTCGTGGTTCGGCAGCAAAACGCCCATCCGGGCCATCCCGAGCAACCTCCCGCGAGGGCTCTACCTCTACGGCGACGTGGGGTGCGGCAAGACGATGCTGATGGACCTCTTCTACGACACACTACCAGCGAGCGTACGGTCCAAGACACGCATCCACTTCCACAACTTCATGCAGAGCGTACACCAACGGCTGCACAAAATGAAACTGCAGCACGGCGGCGACGTAGACTGCGTCCCATTCGTCGCGGCTGAGATCGCCGAGCAGGGCAACGTGCTCTGCTTCGACGAATTCCAATGCACCGACGTAGCCGACGCCATGATCCTGCGGCGGCTCCTCGAGTCACTCATGTCGCACGGCGTCGTGCTCGTCACCACCTCCAACCGCCACCCAGACGAGCTCTACAAGAACGGCATCCAGCGCGAATCCTTCCTCCCCGCGATCCACCTCCTCAAAACCCGCCTGCACGTCATCAACCTCGACTCCACCACCGACTACCGCAAGATCCCCCGTCCCCCCTCCGGCGTCTACCACACGCCCCTCGACGCCCACGCCGCCTCCCACGCCGAGAAATGGTTCCGCTTCCTCGGCGACCCGGACACCCTTACCCCACACCAAGAGGTCCAGCGCGTCTGGGGGCGCGAGATTGTCGTGCCCCGCGTGAGCGGCCGCTGCGCATGGTTCACCTTTGACGAGCTGATCGGGCGCGCCGCCGGCGCCGCCGACTACCTGGAGCTGATGCGGTCGTACGACGCGTTTGTCGTGACCGAGGTGCCCGGGATGACGTTCCGGCAGCGGGACCTGGCGCGCCGGTTTATTACCTTTGTGGACGCCGTCTACGAGTCGCACGCGAAGCTGGTTTTGACGACCGCCGTGCCGCTGCAGGAGCTGTTTATTTCGCGGGCAGAGATGCGCGAGTCGTTGGCCGCGAGGCGGCGGCAGGAGCAGGCCGCACAGGCAAAGGGTGGTGGGGTGGCGGCGAAGGACGATGATGATGGTGTGGAGGCGGCGCTAGACGATGCCGCGGATCAGATGATGGATGACTTGGAGCAGAGCGCCGGGCAGCTGGCCAAGTCGAACCTGTTTAGTGGCGACGAGGAGGCGTTTGCGTTTGCGCGCGCGCTGTCGCGGCTGAGTCATATGGGCAGCAGGGAGTGGGTGGAGCGGGGGATGGGCTTGGAGAGCCAGGGGGGCAAGCCGGAGCATGATAGCTGGGCTAAGACGCGGAGTCGGCAGATGGAGGATAGCATGTGAGTGAGTGAGAGAGGGACTGGGTGGAGATATATGGTGGGTGAGCTTGATACCCATGGGTTCTGTGTCGATAAACAGAGCAGGGACGGGGAGTGTATCGCGTATAGAGGCTATGGGTAGGCATTTTGCAGCGTTTTTTAGAATAGCAGACGTTTGAAGACAGATATATGATGACAATGAGCAATACTCATACTTGTTACCGCGAAGGGGTATCTATTCTCAGCGTGAACGCCTCTGAACGATTATAACACAGAACATGACCATATCCAACATGTCTATCTACCGCATTCGCCTTCGCCAAGGCCGTGAAACACCCTACAACGAATCCGAGTGGTCCGGCTTCTCGAGAGCGGCAAAGTCGGTAAAGGCCAGCTCGTAACCGAAAGCCAGGGTCATGCGGGCGTGCTGGAGCATGTGGTCGAACGACAGGTACTTGATCAGGTCCTCGGTCGAGTGGATGTGGTTGTCCGAATACTCGAAGGCCGACTCGATGACGAACGCCGAGGGGTATCCGGCCTTGGAGGCCGAGGCGTGGTCGGAGCAGGCGTACCCGCACTTGGTCTCGACGTAGGGGATGGAGCAGTACTATGAGGCAAAGCATGTTAGTATCCTGGAGGGCATGGATGAGCCGGGCAAGCACAACATACCTCGTCGATCACAACCTTGATGAACTGGGTCAGGTTGGGGTCCACAAAGTCCACAATGACGCCCACGCTCTCGGGCTTGCCGGCATCCAGGGTGCGGGTGATGAAGCCCGTCATGTCCTGCTGCAGCATGGCCTTGACGTCGCGGCCCTCCTTCTCATACGACGAGAAGATGGCCTGGCTGCCCAACAAACCGCCCTCCTCGGCGCTGTACCAGTGGAACTCGAGCGTGTTCTCGTGGTTACCCTTGACGATGTCCTCGGACTGCAGGATGACGCGGAAAGCCTCCAGGATGGTCACAGTGCCGCTGCCGTCGTCGTCGGCGCCGGGGGCGGCGAGCACGCTCGGCAGCCACAGGTTGATGGAGTCTTGGTGAGCGCCGATGACGACGGTCGCGTTGGTCTTGCCCGGGATGGTGGCGATAATGCTGTTCTGGCCCCAGGGGTGCTTGAAGTGCTCGGCGCGCACGTGCTTATCGGCACCGGCCTTCTCGATGGTGTCGCGGACCTGCTTGAGTAGCCACTCGCTCGATTGCCGGCCGTAGTCGGACTACCACGGTATATTTGTCAGCATGGGCCATGGCCTTCGGGGCAACCGGTGCACATACCTTGTAGTAGCGGGTGTGGAATGAGGTGAAGGTGGTCAGGTGGTCCTCCATCTCAGTTTTGGACAGCTCGGCCAGGAATGGCTTCAGCTCCTTCTGATACTTGGGCTTCTCGGGGAAGACACTCTTCTTTCTCGAGGCGGTCATGGCGCGAAGGGCGCCGAGGTCAGGGTGGTCGGTGATATCGAAGAAGCGCTTACCGCTCTAGAACGGAGGTCATTAGTACCGGAGCTAGCGGGACAAGTCAAGATGGAGCAAGCATCAACGTACCCGGCGCAGCTCCCACTTCTCATCTTCCGTAACCCATCTTGTATCTCCCGGTGACAGCTCGATGTGGTATTTCTCGCCGGTCTCGGTAGGCTGAGGAAGCCCGTCGGGGTAGAGGATTGAGCGGTCTGGTTCACCAGTCTCGACGAAGCGGCCGCTGACTGCCGGCAGTAGCAGCGCAAGGAGAGAGGCGTTTGTCACCTTCATGGTGGGCAAAGATGAATCGAGGAGGAGATGAAAGTGAGATTTATGGGACTGAAATGCTGGGGGTTGGTTGGTTGGTAGTTGTTGAGGTCTAGGAGGTTGTTGTTTCGAGACGGAGGAGAGGCAGAGGGGGAGCGAGGCACTGGAGACGGCGGAGTGAGGCGGACGCCGAGCTGCCGTCGCACGCGGCACAAGGGGAAGATCCCTGTTCCAGTACCCACCGGCAGCCGATCCTTGCAGATAAAGCGGACCTGGAGTGCCTGGGCCCTGGGGCAAAAACGGACCCACACAGGATCAGGTACATCTGTACGAAGTACCAATTGCTCAGACTCGCCAGAGAAGTCGTCACAGACAAACCTGATTCGTAAAATCCGTGCCTCAAAGATACCAGGTAAATATACTGGGAACTCGCCCTGGTCGCAAGTCTTCACACAATTTTTAGAGATGAGATCGCAACCCAACGATACTTAGATTCGGATCTGGTTTGAAAGCGTGCACGTGACAATGACTGCGCTTGCGAGCCGCTGTCACCATATCCGACCAATCATCGCCATAGTGAGTTTAACAGACGATAACGTATTTACACGGTGACCTTGACGTCATCCACATCTGCCGCAGCAACTTGGAAAGCTCCAATGCCAATAACAGAATACTTCATACATGGGGATTTCTAGATGATCATGTTCTAAATCTATCCAGTGGTGGATAATGGCGATGAATTAGTTCTGTATTTTCATCCTAATTTTCGTCTGTACATATAATCGTCATACTTTTCAACAGGAATTACATAACACAGTCCTCGGGTGAAAAATGACGAAACATTGTCAACCAAGCACCCGCATCAGCGATCATACTCTTCACCTATGTACATCGGGTGAAACTGTATCCTCACTTCTCGCTCATGATCCCAACCTACGACCTAGTGACGCCTGGGACAAACTCTACAGTAACGCCGCGCGGAAAGGAGGGGGGGCTGCAGAACGTGGACCGAATCGGCAGTCGACCAATGGTCACGATAGTACTACCGAGACAGAGCTCGAACAAGCGGCAAGGTGCGGGAACTGGGGTCCGACTAAACCAAGTGACTTATTCCTCAAGGTTATTATGTCCCTGTGCACCATCTTGTCTGGGTAATTGGGCTATCCACGGTTGACACTGGCTGGCTTACAGATCTATCACGATGCGCTGTGCACCCTTGACCAAGACCCTCACCAAGCCGTGGTCAGTCCTTCACTTATGGGGAGCCATGGGACGGTGCCCCTGACCATCATTTCTGTGTAAGTCATTTGGTCCCCTTTTTGACTTTTCGCCATTAACAAAGTCAAGACTGCCCGATATTGCCCGCCACATGTCCAATCTCATTGTCCGTGCAAAAGAGGAGGTGTTCTTGGCGACCAACTACTGGCAAAACAGCGTAGCCTCCAAGTACATCACTGACGCCATCAGAGAACTGGACCGCCGAGCTGGGGAAGCGGGCACTAGGGTAGTCGTCAAAATCATCTACGACCGCGGGAGCCCCAGACAGCTCTACCAGCCTCACTACATCGTTTCCGAGAAAGTCTCGACTGGCAAGGACGTCAACCTACCGTCTGCCGCTGAGATCCCGAATATTGACTTGGAGGTCATGAATTACCACACCCCGCTAATGGGGACCTTTCACGCAAAGTATATGGTGGTTGACCGGAAGATTGCTGTCTTGCAGAGCAACAACATCCAGGATAATGACAACCTGGAGATGATGGTCCACTTGGAGGGCCCCATTGTTGATTCAGTGTACGATATGGCTCTGATTTCGTGGCATAGGAGATTGGATCCGCCATTACCGAGTCAAACTGCGGGTCTTGTTGACGGTGAAAAGCAAGACACGAGGTTGGATAAAACCGACGGCGGTACTACCGGTGATGCGAATTCAGAAAAGGGTAAGGTGGGACCCACCAAGGATGACAAGAAGCCAGTATCGGTTGTTAAAGGGGAGCAAAGCAACGGAGCAGTCACCGATCCTTTGAACCAGGATCTGGTACAAGAAACAAGACCGCTCCCACAACACACGGCAGATGATCCGCACTACGACGAGGACATTGCGGGGGAACTGGCCCGCTCGCAAGCATCACTCGCTCCCAAGCCCAGGGAGACACACCTGCAAGCCGTCACCCGGCTGCTCAACCACACCCTCAACGAAGGTCTGCCAGGAGACCCTGGAGCACCGGAGTGCCCACCGGGAGATTTCATGACACCATACCTCCCCCACCTAACTGGCACCCCCTGCCCGATGGCCCTCGTCAACCGCGCCCCCTACGGCCCGCCAACCCACGGATCCGTGTCGAACCCCCAGAACGCCGCCTGGCTCTCCGCCCTACGCAACGCCCAGAAGAGCGTTTACATCGTCTCGCCAACCCTCAACGCATCCCCCGTCCTCCCGGCCATCATCGAAGCCTGTGAGCGCGGTGTCGACGTCCACTGCTACATCTGCCTCAGCTACAACGATGCCGTTCGTCCCCCTCTCCACCCATTCTCCCCTCAAACCAACCTACCACCCCTCACTAACACCCCCTTCCCCCCCAAACAGGGCGAACTCCTCCCGCGCCAAGGCGGACACAACGAAGGCGTCTCCGCCCACCTGCACCGCACCCTCACCCCGACGGGACGCACGCACCTCCACTACCACTGGTACGTGGCCAAAGACCAAACCCGCCCCATCACACAAGCCTCCCGCCAACGCAGCAGCCACGTCAAGCTGCTGATCGCGGACGGCGCCGTGGCGGTGCAGGGCAACGGCAACCAGGACACGCAGAGCTGGTTCCACAGCCAGGAGGCGAATTTGTTGGTGGATAGTGCGGAGTTGTGCGGGCTGTGGTTGGAGGGGTTGCGGCGGAATCAGAATACGGGGTTGTTTGGGGCGGTGGGGGGGCTGGATGGTGTGTGGAGGGATGGGAGGGGGGAGGAAGTCGAGGGGGCGATGGGGGTGGAGGCGGGGAGGGTTAGGGGGTGGGCGAGGGGGGTGAAGGGCGCGGTGGAGAGGGTGAGGGGGACGGGCGGGTTTTGAGTTTTTGAGTGGAGGAGGGTGGTTGTTGGTCTTGGGGTTGGATGTGATACTTCTGTGAATAGCTTGATCTCTTTTCTTGAGTTATCTGATTAAAAGAACAGAGGAGAGAAAGCTTGGGTAGGTAATGTATTCCTTTTGCGGTATGACGAACTCGAAATGGAGAAAGAAATCTATATTTATTATTCATACTCCGCTATGCCCTAGGGCGTGCCGGACCCTCAGCTATTTAGTTTACAAGAAAACCGTGCCCTCCCGGGCCGGGTGAAAAACCCATACCAACAATCAAGGAACGATGGGTTCTGGTGAGTCTGCGTATACAAAGAGAGGAGGCCTCCTGGCCTCCGAACGGGGGCGCTTCAGGCCGCCGCTTCCAGCTCGAGCCTCCTGGCTAAGTTGTACATCGGCAGCTTCCTCGAGTCCATCAGCCAGTCGAGGACTCTCCTCGCGAGCCGTGCAGTCGTGGGATTGATGCCGTGTAGAACAGAGTAAAAGTCCCGTCGTGTCCGAATTCCAGTTCTCTCCCATCTTCGAGTCAACGGTTGGAGAAAGAAATCGGGAAAAGAGAAAGAAGTAAAAAGAAAACGAGAAAAGAAAGAGGCAAGGGAAAACTAATCAAATAAAAGAAATCTGGTAAAGTAAGGTTGGCCTTCTGCTCTCGAATTACGGATCCGTACTTCGTATAGTTAGGACATTGCATTGTCTGTTCAGGGGCAACGTCTTGCATGACAATCGGAACGGGGGCATGGGGACAGATAGAAGCCCGTTTATTTTGTAAGCCGGCTCAATTCACCTGCAATTCAAGATCATTTGAATCGCGACACTCGGTTCTCACAGGTAGGCTTCGTAGCACAGCATCACTCAATAGAGGGGTTAGTTACCTCGGCAACTCGCCCAAGAAAAATTCCCCACATTACCCCTATTCAGCCAAAACAAAGAAATCACCCCACGATTCCCAGCCCCGACGAAAATGAGATCCACCATTCCGCGAACAGCCAGCCTCAGACAAAGAACGCCCCCATCACAACAGCCACCAAGCCCGCAACCGGCGCCACAACCCCGGCCGCCGCATTCCCCGTTTCCGTGCCGGTGGGCGCTTCCGTGGCACTCGTCACCGTCGCACCTCCGCCGCCACCCGTGGTGGTAGTGGCAGCCGCAGTGGTCTCGCTTTCTGCCGTGCTCTCCGTCTGGGTCTGAGTTTGGGTCTCGGTCTCGGAGTCCTCCACTGTCGACGAAGACGCACCGCTCGCACTCCCCCCACCACTGGTAGCAGTAGCACTACCACTCCCACCAGTAACACTACTACCCCCAGTAGCAGACACCGACCCACCACCACCACCACCACCACCACCACCACCCTGACTCTGGTTCGGCGCAACAACCCCCCCAAACACGCCGCCAGACGGCGAGGTGGCGTTGCCGGCGGAGGCGCGGGCCAGCGCGGCGTAGGCGGCGAGCGACAGGCGGCCCACCCCGGCCGGGTTGATGACGGCCACCATGCCGTTCTTGGCATCCTGGCCCTTTTTTCTGCGAGCAGTAGCCGGGCACCGAGTCTGTATTGCTTCCGTTTACGCGGAAGTCTCGGCCTTTTTGTTTTAGGGGTCGAGCGGGTTAGTGAGTGTGTTTAAAGGCGGAGGCCGGGGTGTGGCGAGGGGGGGCGGGGGTTCAGGAGAAGGGGGCGGTTACGTACGTTGACGGTGTCCGGCTGGGTCGGGAAGAAGCCCGAGAAAAAGCCGTTCTCGCTGGCTGGGCGGCAGGCTTCGTTGAAGTGGCCGGCTACTACGCTGTGGTTGCGCGGCCAGAAGCGGAACTCGATCACGTCGCCCTCCTGCGCGTGGATCATGTTGGGCTCAAAGGTTAGGCCATTCTTGCCAACTGACACCGGGATGGTGGTGGCCGCGCTGAGGCCGGCGATGGTGAGAAGTACGGCCGTGGGATGCATGTTGGGCTCTGCGAGTTGGATGTTCTGTGGGTAATGCGTTGCCAGGCTCAGGACGCAACATCAGCCTTGCTGAGCAGCTTTAAAAGACTGTCGAGGAGGGGCTGGACGGCCCCTTGCGCGGCCCCTTTTCATGGCGTCGTCTTTGTTCTTCTCCTCGTTCTACGTACTCAATTGCGCCACATCCGCAAACGTCATGGATTACAGCGGGAGGCGGCGGTATGACATACGCGGTGGTGGGATTAGCCTGTTTCCGGGTCGCAAAATAATAAAACAAAGGGGAGTCGACCTGTGGCCAAACGAGCACGCAATGTTCATGGACAATTTGAGGGGTAAGCAAGTAAGGGTCGTCACCAGGGAATTCTACTGTCTAACTAACTTATGCTGCTAACATACAGTGATTGGAGAAGGTGCGAGTCAAGTTTGGGATGCTTATCGAGAGCGCCGTTTTGCTCTAGTCTGGTCTGGGGCCGTCCCCGGCTTCCTCTTGTTTCGTCGCGTAGGACCATCGCCGCCGCCGCTGCCTGTAGTATTGTGGATGATAATTGTTATGCTGACTCCATGACTCTTGAGCTTCGTGCCCTTACCAGCCTTTTGACCGCCCCCACCAGCTTCATTGCGGCCACCCACCTCCTCGTTGCCATCGGACTCCTCATCATCGTTAGCCTCGCTGCCCTCGTCAGTCTCGCTGCCCTTGTCAGCCTCGTTGTCCTCGTCAACCTCACTGCCCTCGTTAGGCTCGCTGTCCTCGTCAACCGTGTCGTTGCCGATTTCACCGACTTGACCAATTTCCTCGTCCTCGGTATCCTCTGCGCCCTCTAAAAAGTCGTAGATTCTGTCGATGTACGACTTCGTCACCATGTTGCACGCATTTATGACGATGCGAAACCACAGGTCTCCGGCTAAGAAGAGACCGATGTTCACGTTGTGATAGGGGGAGCTATGTGAGTTGATGATCCAGCTAGAACGCTCGGAGGTAACTGGCTGCTTTGGGAGACCATTGTAGGTCAAAGTGATGAGCGTGCGCAAAGGTTACAGATGGCCGAAGCTCCGTATGCTAGGGCAAAACAGGAGTTTGATCGCCTCATGACAATTGACAATCTCCGCTTAGCATTCGCAAATCGGACATCAGAACTGGGCAGCGTCAAGCAAGAATCGGATAATCACGACTTGCTTTTGCGCTGGGTTTTGGAACAGGTGCCACTGGTTGAAGCCGAGCAGAACGAGGCCGACAGAGCTAAGGCGAGTCCGACAGATGTGCCGGGTCGGAAGAGAGCGCTAAACAGTGACGAGAGCACGGGGGAGCCGGGGCCCAAAAGGGCGAGGGTACATGAACCCCAGGCGACGGCTCAAGTCGACGCTTCCCTCGATGTCATGAAGCAGCCGAAACGGAAACGCGAGGACAAAGAGGCCGAACAAGAGCAGCCATCGAAACAACGAATAATACAAACGACCCCCACCGCTCGCCATCCCAGGAACCGAGCTCACCGAGCGCGTCACCAGCCTTAGGAGAGCTGGACGCAAATGTTATTGCCGGCGGCTACCGCACGGCTGCCGGCCATAAAGTACGCATCAGTGGCGCCGCTGACGCACCTACCAAATCCAAGCCCAGCGGGCCCCAAGAGCGCGAGCGGGAGAGTCCCCAAGAACACACCGTCCAAATCCCCCCCAAACCAGCGAACGAGAGCCCCCCGGAAGGCAAGGCCGAAAACATGTCAGACCCTCGTCCCACAGCCGAGCCGCCGCAACTACCGCGCAAGGACGAAGGCAAGGGGAAGAAGGGACCGACGCGCAGCAGCCTTTGGCGTGCGGCCCCTAGGGTGGCGCTACCGCAAGAACAGCTCGGAGGCCGCGGCAACGACAGGAAGGGACCCGCCATGCCAACTCAGCGCAGTTCCAGGTTTGCGGGTATTGCTCCTGGCGCTGTTGTTGGTGTTGCTGCTGGCCATGGCGAAGGGGGTGGGGCGGCACGGGGGAAGGGCCGGGGAGGAAGAAGGATGGGTTGATGGGCTGGGTATTGTTTGTTCGTTGTTCAGTTGAGACTAGAGGGGGGGTCTTGTTGGTGTGTTTGCGTTGGTTCAAACGGGATGGAGGGGTCCGGGCCGTCGCGGCGCAGTGTGTGTTGTGGTAGGGGTAGGGGTAGGGGTGGGGATGGTTGGTTCTGGGGGTGAGGATCGAGTTTGTCTGCTGGTTGCGTTGTAGTTGTGGCAGATGAGAACGAAGACGAGGGAGGGGAAACGCAGCGTAATTTATGGATTGGTAGATAACGGTCGGGGCTAGGTTTAGATGCTGGGGCTAGATCCCAGGGTGAAAAAAGCTCTTAGGGATGTGTGAGTACCTAACATGAACTGCGAACTTATCGACGGCGCAACAATTGCTGCGTCACCCCACTAAGGTGAAGATGTGCAACAAGACCCCGAAATGCCGGGCGCCTGAAAATGCACTCCTGATTACTGGCGAGGTACTCCATCCGTGCTGGATCCCATGCTGTGAAAAGTGAAAAAGTGCCCTTGCATTGGGGGAAAATGGGAGAATGGGTGTGGTTTGGGAAGGAACACCATCTCCATGGTGGGGCGGGAACTGTCTGCTAAGAGGGTTGACGTGCTTTCCGCTTTGAGGCAACCCACCATTTCCGCCGCCGTGCATTTAGTGGAAATTGAACCCCCCTTTACAAGCTTGATGGAATGGAAATTGACGGCGCAAGGCGGGTCAGCTCCCGGCCGACCCATGGTGGCCGTCTCAAACGACCCGGCATTTGGTGATATCCCCCCATAATCCATTCAATAAGCGGTGTTGCTTAAATGATCTGCGGCCTCGATGTACCTCGCCCGCAGCCCCTCGCCTCGCGGCCTGCGCTGCCCTCAGATGACAATGTCCGCAATCTTTAGAATTGCCACTAACCATGTATATATTCTATTTATCCCCTCCACCTCCCTTCCGCAAGACCGACTACACGACTTGGTCTACCAGGCCTAGCCAACCGCCACAACGCTCTTGACAGTCCCACCCTCCCGCCGCCAAGATGCAGGGACAGTATTCTGACAACTTCTGTCAAGCGCGAGAGCACGATATCTCCAGCCCCGACACCATGCCCTGCTACGCACCCAAGCATGCAACCTGGGAATGCATTGACCTCAGCGACCCAGACACATCCCAGCCCCAACAACCCCAGCACTTGCGCGACCACCCCAGATATCCATCCACTTCGCTGCCCCCTAGCGGCTACGCCTACGTCCCGCCATTCACCGTCCCCCAACCCCAACCGCAGCCCGCCACCAAAGCGAGCGGCAATGACGACGACGACGCCCAACACCGGCTTTACCGAAGCCGCGCCTCTTCCCACTCCCACCCAACCACCACGGCTACCACACCCTCCCCCCCACCACCACCACCACCAACGAAGCACACCCCCCCAACCCCAATCACCACTCGCCCTGCTACTTCGACACCCTCGACTTCTCCGACTACCAGCACCAGCACCACCACCACCACCACCAACCCCCGACCCCAGCATCCCCCCTGCTACCGCCGCCGGGCTCTGCAGCCAATGAGAAAGGCGGTGCTACTGTTGCAGCTATAGCAACAGCTGACGCTGAAGAAGGAGATGCGTACCGGCCTCGCGGGGGTGGATGGGCTGCCTACCGCGATGGTGGCGGTCGCGGCGTTCTGGTGACGCGGGGTAGTTTGTCGTTGCCGTCGTCTTCGTCGTCTGGGGTTGGGGGTGGTGTGGTGGTGGAGGAGGGGGAGGAGAAGCGGGCGTGGCGGCGGGTGGTTGGGGTGGTTGTGGTGTGGATGGTGGTGGTGGGGTGGTGGGTTGTTTTGCAGTGGGTGGTTGGGGGAGGTGGTGGGAGGTTTATTGATGATGTGGGCGTAAGGGGAGACGGGGTGCGTGGTGAGTGGGGTCCGTGTACGGAGGCGCGGCCACGGTTTTGTCGGCTTGTGGTCGGCGCGGGGGAGCAGTAGGGAAGGGAAAACATGGTGGAAGGGGTGCGGTGATGTGGTACATTTTGTTCAAATATTAGCTAGACAATTCTTGTCACCTCCTGCTTTTTGCCTTTCTTTTCACGGCATCTGCGAGACTGCTGAGCTCGAGATCACCACCGCCTTTCGCTTTCTTGGCGCTCCTTTGGTCCTTCTTGTCGCTGGGTGACTCATTTGGCCCGGCCTTGCGCTTCTTCCTACCCTCTTCCAACAGCTTCTTCATTCCCTGGGTCGCCTTGTATTTGGGATTCGACGGGTCGATGGCGAACTCGTGGTTCTCGAACACGGCCTTGAACCGAGCATCCTCGACGTCCATATTAAAGTCCTCTTGCAGGCCACCCTGGTCCTCAGCCCCCTTCTTGCCCTTCTTCTTACCCTTCTTCTTCTGCTTCTCTGCTCGCGTGATGTCCTTCATATCGAAGTGGTCGAGATGGGCACCGCCGCCACTCTCATCCGCCATAAGAAGTTCAAGCTGCGCTCTCTGCGCAGCGTTCTCAGCTTCCTCCTGCTCCTTGGCAGCGCGCTTCTTGAGCCGTTCCTCCTTGCGCATCGCCGTCTTGGAGGGCTGGACTGCCTCCGAGGTGAAGAAGGGATCGTCAAAGCCGAGATCGTCACCGCCCCCTTCGGCCTGCTCCTCGTGAACCATCTCAGGTTCGACGCCTTCCCTTTTGGCAATGGCCATGGCTTTCTTCTTCTCCTTGCGCTCCTTCTCCTTGCGCTTGTATTTCTCGATGGTTGTTTCTTCAACCGCCTCCTTCTCGGGCTTCCCGGATAGGGCGGGGGCAAATGTAATCTGCATCTCCCCAACCGGCCCTGACTTCGACGCCTTTGGCGCTGGCTCATCGCCGAGGCCGAGCGCGGCGCGCATCTTGCGTCTTGCAAGCTCCTTCTTGCTCAGCGGCGCTTCCTCCGCGTCCTCAGCCTCGGGAGGGGCCTCGTCTGCTTCCTCCCCTTCGCTCTCGCTATCACTTGCCAGGTACGCCCGAAGATCGTTCTCGGCAATGTCTGACCGACTTCCAGTGAAGGCCTTGTTGATGGACTCCTTCCTAGAAACCTCCTCAGGATGCATGTCCCAGGTCAACTTGACCTTTGAATGCTGTAGTGCATCTGTCACAAACTCGACGGGTTTGTACCCGGCGGGGACGCTATCGCACTCATCTCTGGGTTCGTCGTCGAACGTGACATCATCGGGGATAAAGCGCAGGTCAAGGAAATTGGAAGATGACAGATATTCGCTGCCGTCTGTCGCATCGTAGATCTTGTGCGCCGTGTTCGGGTCGGAACAAACCACGACCGCGTAATGGTACCGTAACCTGTCGAGTTGATACGTCCGGAGCGCGTCGCTGTCAAAATCTTGATCGTTACCCTCCTGGAGGAGCTCCTTCCTAACCTCCTCGTCCGAATCCTCCGCCGCATCATCATCGTCCTCGCTCTCGGACGCAGAGTCGGCTTCGTCATCTAAGTCTCATCGTCCGAGTCGTTTTTCTTCTTGAAGATCTCTCTCGGGGGGCCTTCTACCTCCTCACGCTGCATCCTCTCCTTGCCAAACTCGCTGGGGTAGATCGACACCTTCTCAATGCGCCCACCAACCGGTACGAAACTCGAAAATAACGCCAAGAGGTCCATAGATTTGATGTGATCCCAGTCAATGTTGACGACGGCAAACCGTCTGGTGACCTCCCCCTCTTCAACCTCCTGCTTATCTCTGCGCAGACGGATGCCGGGCCGCGACTCCTCCACTCCATCTTCTGCTTCGGGCGCTTCCTCGGAGTCGGATTGCCCGTCCGAATCTGAGTCCGACTCGGACGAAGAAAAACCACCATTGCGGGCAGGGTCGTATGCTGTGTCTGCCTTCTCCAGCTCGCGCCGGACGATGTCGTCGTCCTCGACCTTGGCGTCCCCATCCTTCTCCTCCTCCTCTTCCTCGTCTTCGTAGAGGCGTTCTAAGGCCTTCTTTTTCGTGTCCGTCTTCAACTTCCGCCCATAACGATCAACTCTCGCGGTGGCGACAAAGTCGGCATCTTTTAACACGCGCGAGAAGCGCTTGTCGAGCTTGGTCTTTAGGTTTTTCTTGGACGGTAATTGGTATCGCGGATCTGTTTCGAAGCTTGCAAAACGGGAATCCGCAATCCGATCGGCTGATGCGCTCTCGCGCTTTGTTGGCTTGCTTTTCGGCATGTTTGGTTGTCTGGGACGTTGAGACAGAGATGCACAAGCTCGATCTTTCTCACGGCACGCGCAATTGGGAAGCGTCCGAGAAATTTTTGGTGGGGCTAGAATTCTGCCAAAAGGCGGTAGGCCGCCAAGGGGCTGCTTTCCTCTGCCAAGCAAGCGTTCCCATGGAAGTTCCAATCCCACAGCTCGCTGTCCGGCGCCATGAACCCGTCGACTAACTAGCATTTCTCGAGTCACGTCGATGCCTCATTCTCAGCATAACACTTACGGCTTCACTCTTCTTTTTCTTCTTATTACTTATTTATTTATTTTTCTTTTTCTTTTCGGTTTTTCTTTTGCCACCTCTCGTGACCTGAAGCGCCCGAAAACCATGTCACGCTTACCATGAAATTACCCCGATGACACACGCCAGTAATGATAAAACATGGTACGATATCTCTTTCATCTGATCATTAACTAGCGGTGCCTTGCTCATCGTCCGAATATCCAAACTCCCAGTTGCTGCTGACCGCGGGGCAATGGGAAATTCAGGATTATTTCGGTGGGCCAGTGCCCTTCCGATGAGTCGGATAGGTATCTAGGTAGGTATGCAACTCTGTGTTTTTCAAAACGGCATAGTTAGGTGAAAAGGCACGAATATGGTCACGAAGGCGTATATTAATCCGTTAGTTTGTGCAGTCCGTTCCGTCGTTTTCCAACAAATTATTTTGTCAGCCCGTCCCAGCGCAGTAGTTCGATCGTATTCCAGCTCACGGCACTACGCCCAGGCTGCCCTCTGGCGTCCCAAGATACCAAGAGTGGGACAACCAAGGAAACCAACATTGTGCTAGCCCATACCAGAATTCATACTTGTCGGGCCTAGGCCACTCCTAGGTTGTGTTGTCCAAGCTAGGTAGGTATGTTGCCTGTACCCGTCTCACATTCACAGCCATGATCAGATTACCCATCTCGCCTGCAAATCAATCTCCCACTTCATCATGATCATCTGGCTAGAAGATCTGTTGTATCCCCGAGCTATACCTTCTTTCCCCGAAGCCGGGACATCAAGTTTGGAGGGCGGCTACACATGATGCGGAGCGACCGGGGTGGCGGCTTAGGATGCGGCTCGCACGACTGATCCCCCGGCTTTTTGTTGCGTCCGCTAGCCCAGGGATATGTTCCTAAATGGCTAAACAAGGGGCCTACGCCCAGGCCGAGCGGCCCGCGCGATGTACGGTTCCATACTCTCAAGGACACAGTCTGTATACCAGGGATACCTCCTTCCCATGCCAGGGGCGGCTTTCAGACATCACACCCCCCTATCCACTCGAGCCGCCTCCTTAGGGAGCCCGGCCTTTGAGGACAGGGAATTCGAGACAATGACAAATGGAAACAGCGAGCCGAGGTGCCACTGTGTGAGTGCTGATGAGCTTATTTGATTTAAGGTTGCGGTGATCAATGCAGCTAGTCGGACGTCAAGACTTGGAAGGTACAACAAAGGACGAACCATTACTTCTTCGTCACGCCACGTCTACTGTTGATTTAACTTTAAGTTGACAAGATAGGGGCGTCAACGTTTCACCCATATTTTCCTTGCTACATTGCAGACCTCCATCGCCCGGGTCGCCTCACTTCACTTTCAATAACTCACAGAAAGCAGCAAACATGTACGATCAACGCAAGTTACGCAATCCGGCGACCTCGGCGGCCGGGCCTCCGTCCCCAAGCTTTCCCAGTTTCCCAGCGAGACAGGTGGCCAGCAGCAAACTCTTCGACGACACGTGGGCCGGCGTGGCCGCGGAGGGTGCGGTGCAGGCCAAGAACGCGGCATGAGGTTGATCGGCCTGGATTACGTTTTGAAACGGGTGAGTCCCAATAGAAAAGTCAAGAAATCAAAGTCCTGTGAGAAGCAGTCGATTTTTATGTAAGTGGGATCCGCAGTCCTACCTTGGCGCCTCTCTTGGCATTTGTTTTTTTCACCCCTTTTGCCGCTGCAACACTACAGAAGTCCCGATAGCCGGCCCGCCAAGACAGACGTATAAGACGAGCAACTCACCCTCTCCCTGGAATCTATTGCTTTCAGATTCTACCATCCAACGCTGTCTTGCCATTCCCTGTGTTGCTACTGATACGAGGACCATTTACCCGTGTCCTCCCTTGTTGCCCGCCAACAACTCTATGGATTTAAAGAGAATCCACTGTTTCGAGATCCCTCGTCAAGCCCATCTTGCCCTGGAAGAAGGAGATGACTCCCGTTGAAGAAGCCGGTGCAAGGAGAGAACCTGGAACCATGCATGCCTTCATCAACTCGTCCGCCGCTTGGCTGAACGTGCACATCAAGTCGTTCATCCGGCAGCATGCCCCGGACGCTGTCTTCATTGACGACTTTGACGAGTTCCCCGTCGGCGTGGACACCGTCTTCCAGTACTGCGACGGATGGGCTTTGACGCAGAATTTCGCCGCCATCAACGTGGCCAAGACAGGGCTCATCAATGCGTATCCCAACAGTGATGCCCTCGCGCGGAAGGACTTCCTCGCCGCGGTCGTCGAGTACTGGGCCACCAAGCGACCAGACAGCATCCTCCGGAAACATGTCCCCCTCACCGTGCGGCTGACGCTTGACTACGCCGAGTACGTGGATGACGCCCTGATGGCGGCCGACGACCTCTCGCTGCTGCACTCGCTGGAGCAGAACGAGGCCAAGGAAGCGCAGCACCGGGAGTGGTGGATCCTCAAGCCCGCGCTGGTCGACTGCGGCGCCGGGATCCGGCTCTTCAGCACCATCGAGAGCTCGCAAGTCACTTGGAACTTGCCGAGAACGAGACGGACGACGACGAAGAGGAAAGCGAGGAGAGCGAAGCAGGCGAAGCAGCATCCGAGACCTCCATCGAGAGCGAGAAGGAGAACAGCAAGGAAAACGGTCCCATCTTCTCCCCCACGCTCACCACCCCCGGCCTGGAGGGTCTCGACTTGCTCGTCACCACCACCAACGCCCTCTCCCTTCAACAACAACCCCCCCCCTCCACACCAAACCCGACAAAAAACCCGTCCGCGCCAAAAAGCCACAATACGTCTTCAAAGCCGGCGGGCGCATCCCATCCGCCCAAATGCGCGCCTTCGTCGCGCAGCGCTACATCGTGGCGATCCCGCCGCTGGATGGGCGAAAGTGGCACGTGCGGTCGTACGCGCTGTCGCTGGGGCGGCTCAAGGTGCACGTGGCGCGCGAGATGCTGGCGCTGCTGGCCGGCGAGGACTACCAGCCGCCCTGGGAGAACCCCAGCCTCAAGGCCTCGCTGACTAACACGGCGCTGCAGGACGAGGACGAGTTTGTGGAGCGCGAGTCGATGCGCGACTTGGCGTCGATGGAGGCATGTTCTGATCGTCCGATGGAGACGCATGTGTTTATCAGATTGTGCATCACGGCGGAGCTGTTCGTGCGGCGGCACATACGATGGCCGATAAGTTCACGACGCTGGATAAGTGCTTGAGTTGTGTGCGCTGGATATCTTGGTTGATGCTTCGGGTAACGCCTGGCTGCTGGAGGTTAATGAGACGCCGGCGTTTACCAACACGGTGTTGCTGCCCCATGGCTCTGCGCCTGATGGAGGGCATTATTTGCACCGCCATGGAGCACATGGCAAGCTCAGCCTGTGACCCTAAGA
>NT_165979.1:1731234-1734270 GCF_000143365.1 Chaetomium globosum CBS 148.51
TTGATGAGACCGACAAGTTGGGCAAGAGCAACATCACGGAGATCATGCCCGAGTACGGGATGTAGAGGAGGCTGTGTAGATAGAGAGATAGATAGAATAAAGAGGGGGCGTTTGGGGTTGAATTATGCGGGAAGAGTCAAGTTGCGGGTGCTTTACATCTTCCTTCTTGGTGAGCAAGAGCCAGTTACCATGCCAACCCATTACCCCCCCCCCCTAAATCCAGGGTACAAGTACCTACCTAACTAAGGCATGCGCCTTGCTGCTGGCGTTACACGAAAAGCCAATTGGTATTGAGGCTCGTATCCCGGTTGCAAGGAGATGATGTATTGCTCTCATGACTCTTAATTACTAGACGGTGCATTCCCATATGGCTTTTACCAGTCGATTTTTGAATGTCACCCAGGTGTCCGTTTGTTCCATCCCTTCCAGCTATCAGGCGCACCGATGATCCCTTAACCCCTCCGTTTTAATCTTTCTCCCATAGCACCACACAGCACACTCTATGCATCCACTACCGCGCCAATAAGGGGGCTATGAAGAGGTAAACCCTTGCAGTCCCGAAGTTAGCAACTTGGTTTCAAGTTTCGTAGCATGGCTCTGACCCTCGCCAGTGAGGCCGCGAGGGCTCTGAGAATTTGATTGCTTGCTGGCGTCACCCTGGCGCCGTCAAATTGCACAAGTTGAGAGATTACCCGGCGGAAACCGTCCATCGAAGCTTCATGTTTGTGGTGCAAAAAGAGAACCGGTCCTTTATATTTACCCGAGCCGCAAATCCGAAGGGGCAGTAAGTACCGGCAGTGTTGCTGTAGTGATCAAGTGATACCGGCATATCCCCGATGATTGCATACCTCCTGAAACCCAGCCTCGGTTGATTAGTTGGTTAAGTTCCTGGCATATGCTCTTCAAGGTCTGCAAAACCGTTGCGACTTTGTTATGTCATTGGGTGTATCCAGAGAGCACCCCGGATTTCAAACCGGCGGGTGAGATCATCATGGAGACCACAAAAGAGTGTCGTGTTGGCTACCGCAACCAACCAGGTCGAGGCAAACGACGAACTATACCTTTATACAGTTACGCGGATCGAGGAAAATATAATCGCTATATGACTCCATACCAAATCTCAAGGTCGTAAAGTGCCATAAAGTACGTGCGATTGTATGTACGAGATATGCCACTATACACATTGAAAGTAATTAAACCAGCTCCTCTTCTCCGGCGCTTCTACGGATGGTTGGCGGACACCGCTCCCCGCCCCCCGAACAGTCCGCGCCTCTCATGCTTGTCCATCACTCGTTAGAGGCATTGAGAGTACCCTACAGAACTTATTGTCAGCAAAACGCCATCCATAAAAGCGGGGGTCATGAGCAACAAATCAAGACGAGGTGAACTCACATTCGTTAGAGAAGGTGCACTTGGACCCGCTGGCGCAGGTCGTCGGGCCGGTGTAACCACTACCACCGCACTGGCCGTACTTGGGAACCGTGCCACCGGTGCCGGGGTTGGTGCCGCCGGTGGGCTCGGGGTTGTTCGGGCTGCCGCCGGTAGCGCCCTGGAGGGTGAGGAGACCGGGGCGGTAGGGCAGCGAGTTGTAGTCGCTGCTGTCGCCGGAGCGGCCCTGGTACAGCAGCTGCAGGTTGCACGGGTCGATGGTCATGGTCTCGTCGGCGCTGGTGCGGAGGAGATCGCCGTGGCTGATGTCGTTGGTCCACGACGCGCCGCTGTTGGCCTTGCCGGCGAAGGGCGCGTTCTCGCTGGTCGCCTGCGGCGTCCACGAACCGCCCAGGTTGTTGGACGTGTACGACCGGAAGTACCGGCCGCGCGACCCGATCGACTCAATGATCATGAGGTACGTCTTCTGGCTCTGGCCCGCCACCGTGTACACCTGCACGGCCTCGAAGAGGTCGTTCTTGTTGCCGCTCATGATGACGGTTGAGCTCGAACCGAAGTTGCCGGGGAAGTTGCCGACTGGCATGCTCGAGCGGTAGATCTTGCCGTTGTCGCCGGCGAAGAAGAGGTACATGTTGGTACCGTCACTGATCAGGGTCTGGTCGATAGGTCCAGTGTCGGAGCCGGAGATGCTCCCGGAAAAGAGAGGCTGGGCGCTCGACCAGCCGTTCGGGTTGGTCGGGTCGGACGACGTGCGGTACGAGAAGGGAGTGGCACCCCATTGGTAGGCCAGGACCCAGACCTTCTTGGGGGCGAAGTAGAAGAGCGTAGGGGCGACGGTGGCCGAGTTCATCTGGTTCTGGCTCGCCGATCCCATGCTAGACCAGTCCGAGAAGAGACCAAAGTTCATGGAGCCATAGTTCCCTCCGAAGTAGCTGGCATACACGAGGTGCTTGCCATTGTAGGGAGCGTAGGTGAAATCCTTGAGGTTAGCCCAGCCCGACCGTGGTTGGGCCAAAGCGCCAGTCGAAGTCCACTTGTAGCTGGACGGGAGACTGCACGCAGCCTGAGCCACGGGCAGGGCCGAGGCGAGCAGGGCGGCGCTGAGGTCGGACTTGCTGAGTTTCATGGCGACGTACTGGACTTGAGTGCGAGTCAGGAGATGAGAAAGCCTGGAGGACTAAAGCAACCCATCGGAGGAAATTGTAGACTGCCTTTCACCGAATGTATATATAGGTAGTTGGTTTGCGAGCCCCTTGACCCCTCTCACCTTAGGCCAAGACGATGCCGAGGTTGGTGTTTAGGTACCAACCGTACTGGGTACGGACCTTACTGCCGTGCTCCGCAAGCTGAAGTTTTGGGGTTCGCTTACCACGGAGGGACCGGCCGCAGTGTGACGCTGGCTGTGCTCCTGGCTCTCTGTTACTCCATCAATCAGGGGTGCATGTGTCCGCCCCTTTGCAACTGCCGACGTAAAACCAGCCGGCAGTACGGCAATATTCAGGACTGCTTTAAAAGGTCATCTCGGGTGGGAAGTGCCTCTGGGCAGCAACTGGGTCAAGTAACTAGTTGATACGGTGAAGGGTCTCGCAGCTGCAGAGGATACAGCGTGGGAAGCGAGACGGGGGCTTGTTGCATTCTTCCGGTGCC
>NT_165979.1:1734370-1736705 GCF_000143365.1 Chaetomium globosum CBS 148.51
ATAAGGGGGCTATGAAGAGGTAAACCCTTGCAGTCCCGAAGTTAGCAACTTGGTTTCAAGTTTCGTAGCATGGCTCTGACCCTCGCCAGTGAGGCCGCGAGGGCTCTGAGAATTTGATTGCTTGCTGGCGTCACCCTGGCGCCGTCAAATTGCACAAGTTGAGAGATTACCCGGCGGAAACCGTCCATCGAAGCTTCATGTTTGTGGTGCAAAAAGAGAACCGGTCCTTTATATTTACCCGAGCCGCAAATCCGAAGGGGCAGTAAGTACCGGCAGTGTTGCTGTAGTGATCAAGTGATACCGGCATATCCCCGATGATTGCATACCTCCTGAAACCCAGCCTCGGTTGATTAGTTGGTTAAGTTCCTGGCATATGCTCTTCAAGGTCTGCAAAACCGTTGCGACTTTGTTATGTCATTGGGTGTATCCAGAGAGCACCCCGGATTTCAAACCGGCGGGTGAGATCATCATGGAGACCACAAAAGAGTGTCGTGTTGGCTACCGCAACCAACCAGGTCGAGGCAAACGACGAACTATACCTTTATACAGTTACGCGGATCGAGGAAAATATAATCGCTATATGACTCCATACCAAATCTCAAGGTCGTAAAGTGCCATAAAGTACGTGCGATTGTATGTACGAGATATGCCACTATACACATTGAAAGTAATTAAACCAGCTCCTCTTCTCCGGCGCTTCTACGGATGGTTGGCGGACACCGCTCCCCGCCCCCCGAACAGTCCGCGCCTCTCATGCTTGTCCATCACTCGTTAGAGGCATTGAGAGTACCCTACAGAACTTATTGTCAGCAAAACGCCATCCATAAAAGCGGGGGTCATGAGCAACAAATCAAGACGAGGTGAACTCACATTCGTTAGAGAAGGTGCACTTGGACCCGCTGGCGCAGGTCGTCGGGCCGGTGTAACCACTACCACCGCACTGGCCGTACTTGGGAACCGTGCCACCGGTGCCGGGGTTGGTGCCGCCGGTGGGCTCGGGGTTGTTCGGGCTGCCGCCGGTAGCGCCCTGGAGGGTGAGGAGACCGGGGCGGTAGGGCAGCGAGTTGTAGTCGCTGCTGTCGCCGGAGCGGCCCTGGTACAGCAGCTGCAGGTTGCACGGGTCGATGGTCATGGTCTCGTCGGCGCTGGTGCGGAGGAGATCGCCGTGGCTGATGTCGTTGGTCCACGACGCGCCGCTGTTGGCCTTGCCGGCGAAGGGCGCGTTCTCGCTGGTCGCCTGCGGCGTCCACGAACCGCCCAGGTTGTTGGACGTGTACGACCGGAAGTACCGGCCGCGCGACCCGATCGACTCAATGATCATGAGGTACGTCTTCTGGCTCTGGCCCGCCACCGTGTACACCTGCACGGCCTCGAAGAGGTCGTTCTTGTTGCCGCTCATGATGACGGTTGAGCTCGAACCGAAGTTGCCGGGGAAGTTGCCGACTGGCATGCTCGAGCGGTAGATCTTGCCGTTGTCGCCGGCGAAGAAGAGGTACATGTTGGTACCGTCACTGATCAGGGTCTGGTCGATAGGTTCCAGTGTCGGAGCCGGAGATGCTCCCGGAAAAGAGAGGCTGGGCGCTCGACCAGCCGTTCGGGTTGGTCGGGTCGGACGACGTGCGGTACGAGAAGGGAGTGGCACCCCATTGGTAGGCCAGGACCCAGACCTTTCTTGGGGGCGAAGTAGAAGAGCGTAGGGGCGACGGTGGCCGAGTTCATCTGGTTCTGGCTCGCCGATCCCATGCTAGACCAGTCCGAGAAGAGACCAAAGTTCATGGAGCCATAGTTCCCTCCGAAGTAGCTGGCATACACGAGGTGCTTGCCATTGTAGGGAGCGTAGGTGAAATCCTTGAGGTTAGCCCAGCCCGACCGTGGTTGGGCCAAAGCGCCAGTCGAAGTCCACTTGTAGCTGGACGGGAGACTGCACGCAGCCTGAGCCACGGGCAGGGCCGAGGCGAGCAGGGCGGCGCTGAGGTCGGACTTGCTGAGTTTCATGGCGACGTACTGGACTTGAGTGCGAGTCAGGAGATGAGAAAGCCTGGAGGACTAAAGCAACCCATCGGAGGAAATTGTAGACTGCCTTTCACCGAATGTATATATAGGTAGTTGGTTTGCGAGCCCCTTGACCCCTCTCACCTTAGGCCAAGACGATGCCGAGGTTGGTGTTTAGGTACCAACCGTACTGGGTACGGACCTTACTGCCGTGCTCCGCAAGCTGAAGTTTTGGGGTTCGCTTACCACGGAGGGACCGGGCCGCAGTGTGACGCTGGCTGTGCTCCTGGCTCCCTGTTACTCCATCAATCAGGGGTGCATGTGTCCGCCCCTTTGCAACTGC
>NT_165979.1:1736963-1739629 GCF_000143365.1 Chaetomium globosum CBS 148.51
AACGGCCAAACCGGGTAGCCGGAGCGGCCGTCTTCCGCTTGGCACCGACGCTGAAGAGAGAAATAATCCGGGGAAGCGCACCAGACGGCAATGCCGGTGGTGATCATGCGGCAATTCTGCAATGTTACCTTGTGAGTGTCTCCACGTATTCTCCCGCGGTGATGCGCTCCAATGAGAGGACCCCGGGAGCTGAGAAGTTGAAACAAGGACTCCAGAACCACGGTCTGGAGCTTCGAGGTTCCGGTACCCCAACCTTGTCCACCTAGCGAGAACTTAGAAGGCGAGCGGTTCGCATTTTGAACTGAGATTCAAAGCGCAAAAGAATACTTTACCGTTTCTTTGAGTTATGATTCTCAAGCTTGATTGCATGTGATATGTGATACAACCTCCAAGAGCCCCGCTACTACTTGACCTATTTCCCATCTTCCAAGCTCATTTTCAAATCTCTGTTTGTTACCCTTACGTTAAAAGACTTGACAAATATCTTTTTGGACACAAGAAAATCCCCCATGTCAATGCCAAGTCTTCTCGGGGCTAACTCGACCTTGCCACCGGCAGCAAGACTCCGAGCTCTTGGAGTACTGTTGACGCTAAAGGTTAGGTAGTTACTACTTAGGTATGGGAACAAGCAGACCTTGTACTGGTTGGAAGCTGGGCGACCTTGGCGGCGATGTCCATAAGGCCACGAAAAGTTTGAAAGTTCTTCCCTTCCGGCATTATCAAACTGGCCGAGAGGTATCGTTTGTTGAGGCGCAATCACATAGACAAGAACAGTTAGCCGCGAAGATCACGATTGGGGCGCTTGGCATGCGAGATGCATCCAGCGCGGCTGATGCTACCATGACGGACCCAAGGCCGAGGGCCCCGAACTTTAATCCCCTATCCGGTTTCAAATACGACACCACTGGCTTTCCCGTTTCGTTGTGGACGGAAAATCTATCGTCGGTCTCAACCCCAGCCCTAGTCATCGGAAGCTCACCACTTTGCGGGCAGTAGGTCGGCAGCGGAGAGAGGTCGCAAGAACAGGGAGACGGGAGCGTAAAACGGATTATGATTGTTGAAACCTAATACTTTCAAAATAGCCGGCAGCAGGCTAGATCGCAGACATGCCTGGCCCAGGATCTTGGCGGGCCTCTTGGAGGGAAAGGGGCGGTGCGCAACAGACGATGTAAAACCTTATCTCATCGTGTTAACAGAAAGTCTGACTTCTATGTAGGGAAACTGACGTGGGTGTCACTTGTTACCTGGGGGATTCCAGGTGGGAAGTGTATCTCTTCGAAGACCTGACAGAGGAGGTAAGTTCCGCTTGGTTTTGAGTTTCGATGTCAAGACCATATGATCGACTTCTATGATCGACTTGAACATACAAAAATAGAAAATCATTGCTATTTATAGGAATCTATGGGAACATCGAGAAGTTGCTAGCGCTGATCACCACTCCCAGTTTCTCTTGCTCGGCCTGCTGGCTAGTAGTTTAAGTTGACAACCAAAGCAGAAATCCGCTTACGCCAGTCCTAGGACCCTTCCAGTGGTGTAATCATCCATGGCCATCTTGCGGCCGGCGATGGCGTTGCGGAGATGAAGGAAATTCCTGAGCACAGCTAGCACGCACTAGAGTCAGTTACCCATTCTTGCATGACCCGGTAAACAAACCAAACAAACGAGGAACATACCCTGGAAGACCTCCATTTGGTAGCAGCCGTAGCTGAAAGCGCAGCGAACAACCTCGGCAATGAAGTACGACCTCATGTGCATATCCCTAGAGGCCGCAAAGCCGATGAGGTTCCTGGTAACAGCCGTAAGTTAGCGTTACACCCAACTTTGGTTGCCAGCACCGGGGAAAGAAAGAAAAATAAAAAGAAAAGGAGGAATATGAGAAAGAGGGGGCAACCTACACCCAAACATAAACATACGGCAGCCCCGTCCACGCCTTCAGCCCCACAAACCGCACATTCTCATACATGACCAACACATCAAGCCCATTCCGGGGATCATCCAACCCATCCAACCTGTCAGCCAGCGTGTTGCGCATGATGCGCGTCGCCAGAACGCATGTCTCCAGCAGGCGGGCCGGCACGCTGTTTGGCGACAAAACCGGAACCAAATCCAGATTTGGAACAGACAAACACCAGCCGCCGTCAGCGAGGCCATCCCAACCTCCAACCGTAACCGGTACGGAGTCCAGCACCCCGCCATCCACCTCCCCCTCCCCGCCGCCCACGGCCGTACTCCCATCACTACTCCACCCCGAGCCGGCATCCGCATCCGAGCCAGGCGAACCCCCCCGATCACAACCACCGCCCAAACCCCCCAAAAACAACCCTGCAAACACCCCCCACGCCCCCCTCAACGCAGCAACCAGTTCCGCACGAGTAGCCGGATCAACATACCGCGCCGCGAGCGACAGATCCTCGCCGTCGCAGAGCAGCAGCGGGCAGGAGCGCAGCTGGTCGCCGGCGGGGAAGGACGGTGGGGTGGTGAGGTGGGTGGTGGGGGTGGGGGTGAGGGGGGTGTAGGCGAGGGGGGTGGACAGGCAAATGCTTTGGAGGGTGTCGGCCCTGTTTGGTTGGTTGTTGTTTGATGGTTAGTGAGGTAGTGGTGGGGGTGGTGGTCGTCCGTAATTGGGGTATGTGTTTTTTCTTTTGTCTTAATTGTTTTTTTTTGTT
>NT_165979.1:1740003-1748300 GCF_000143365.1 Chaetomium globosum CBS 148.51
ACGTGGGCGGCCAACATCTGTTGGGGGTCGTCCTCGGATGGATCTAAGTGGCCGCCGTTGCCGCCGGTATCTATTCGGGCCGGAGCTAAACTGCAAAACGTGGAGGCGTCGGAATGGATTAGCGATCACCTTCCCAAAAAGGGCATTGCTGCACTCGACCCGAGCATGTGGTACAAGCTCCAATAGAGACGTGGAGAAACACGGTCTTATGGAACTTGGCAGGCATAAGTACCGGACTTACAGACAAGCTTCCGGTTTTGGGCCAAGGTTATCGTACGTGCCTGCAATACGACATTGTTAGATGCCGCCCTTCGAGGTCCATGCCATCTCTTCATAAGGGACTCTCCCCCCCCCCCCCCACCCGACTTGACCTGACATTTAGCTTCCTTGCGCCGGCCGCGGACCACGACCATGGGTCGAGACCTAACAACACGTTTTTGTTCCTTGTCCAGCTTTGGGCCGTCGTAATTCACGAAGATGCTCATGATGGAGGTCCGAAATTCCTCGAGCAACAAATGATTTAGTAAAGTTCAGGGATAACGGGAGATAAGGACAGCAAGAAGCCTAGGTTGTGTCGAGAAACTAGTGTCGAAACGGCGTCGGGTTTGATGCCAAAATCCGACTCTCACTGGGAAATCTTGAGAAGTTGCTGGTGGTGAGGTTAGCCGCGAGTGTAACACGAGACTATGGGGGAAAAGAAATCAATGACCATGGCGGTCCCTCCATCCCGTCTCTGTTGAGGCTCGGTTGGGCGTCAGACTCAGCTCCCGCTTCTTCTCACGCTAGCTGGGGCCTAGCGGAGACTGTCACGATGTGATTGGAGTCGAGCGTTTGCCTTTTCGGGAATGGCGTCAAAACTACCTCTCGCTTCCCTTGGCGCCGAGGCGCCTAGATTGGGTTTCTTCCCCGAGGTCCACATCGAGACGGCAGGTATCCCGAAAGAGATGATGCTATGCTGGGGTAAGAACACTATCCTTGTCAGTTGTGACAGGTACTTCGTAGTCACCAAGACTTCAGGGTTCGCACAACTCCAAGGCGTGCAATATCACTACGTGTCGATGAAGAAACATCAATAGTTATACCTAAAACAGCACGAAACCAAGTCGAGACGGTCGAGGTTACCCCCTATGGTAAGGTTGTGGAAGCGCTGCCATGGCTGACGGCGGTGAGTGGACATTGATGAGACACACAGCCACTCTTCCACGGCCCGTCCCTTAGGTTGGGCCCGAACCCGAATCGTGAACCGCTATTCGTTGGGCCTTCAAAATCGGCGATCGGACTCACCCCGTGTTATCAATCCTCCTTTTATTCGTTTCTTCCTCGTTTTCTTTTCTTTTTTCTTCTTTTTTTCCCCGAAATTCCCAAACCCATATCACCGAGGCGACGAAAACGTTCCTCCGCCCCTGACACACTTCGTGTTTCTCATGGTCAGTATTTAGATTCTCTGTACGACCGAAGTATTATTGTTAAGGTGGGTAACTAAGCACAAGGCTACCTAATAATACAACCTGGAAGGTCGGGCTATAAATGCGAGCGAAGAACGTTGTCGGTCGACGGCTAATTGCCCAATTAAACACATGTAACTAGCGAGCCCTGTAACTTCTGTCTTCTTTCTTTTTTTTTTCTCTCTTTCTGTTGTTCCGTCGCTCGGTATTCTTGTGCAACGGCGACAACTCATGACCAACGTGGATGGCAAGAGATTCGCCCAATGGCGGTTAATGAAACACATGACCAACTGCCGTGAGGCCTACAAAGTTGTTGCCGCTAATAGAAACTGGTAACTACCTCATGGGCCGCGCCCAAATGTTGTTGCCTCGAGCCTTCCCAAGTTTTTCAGCATCAAAGCTTTCGTTCTTCCCTGATCTAACCAGGCAGCCCATCTACCGTAACGCCGCCACTTTACCCGAATCACAACCAAACGCAACATCCGTTTCAATACACACTGTCATAGAACCGGTGGTTTCCAGACCAAGAGAAATGGACAAGGCAAAGAAAGCCGCTCAGGCTGCAGCCAAAGCCGCCAACCATCCGGCAACGGCCGCCGCCATGAACGAAGCAATCAACACGGCCAAATCCGGCGCCCGACATGTACGTACGGTTCGGTTCGGTGTCTGGTTGAGAGAAACGCGCAATGCAACCAAGCTCTGACTATTACCATTAAAATACAACAGGTGGCGAAGTATGCCTCCGCGCATCCCTACGTAACCGGCGCCGTCGTTGCTGGTACGACCATCGCTTGTGCCCCGGCTCTAGTAACGACACCTTTCCTCGCCGTTTCTGGATTCGGTGCCGGTGGCGTTGGTTTCAGTGAGTATTATCTGTTTAACTAGTTATTTCAGTTATCTTTCTTTCCGCTCGCTCGGCCCCTTGTCCTCGTCGACTCTAACTAACAATTAACCTCCGTGAAACAGATACAGTCGCCGCCGCCGCTCATAGTACGATTGGAAACGTGGCCGGCGGAAGTTTGTTCGCCACTCTGCAAAGCGCTGGCGCTGGTGGCGCGGGTGCTGTTGCGGTCAATGCGGCTGCCTCAGCGGGCGGCGCTGCTATGGCGGGTGTTGCCGTTGGTGGGCGGCTTTGTAGGTCTTTTCTGAAGCGTGCGAAGTTGTGATAAAACGGAGAGCAAACACTCAGACAATGTGAGAATATATGGCTAGCTAGGCTTTAGAGTTGGTGGCCATCATGATTGGTGCTGCCGCCGACTGAATGCGACAAGTCCGAGATGTGTAAGAGTGCGACCTCTGAAGTCTGCCACTTGTAGCTATCCCGATTCGAAACCGCAGGATTTTGGCTTGGCTCGAAGGACGAATCGGATACTTTGGAGAGTAAAAAAGGCTAATTCTTTTGCTGGGATCTGGTTGTGACATCATTATATGCCTTGATCGAACTTATTAGCTGACACGGAAACTTCTCGGGCACATAATGATTAGGGGCCCAGGGTGATACAGCTTGGGGTAGATGATCGATGATGCCTCTTAAATGGCCATATATGAGCGCTCCATGTGATTCAGCTTTCGGTACCATCTTCCTACACTTCTCAATCCTGTCAAGATCCCGTCCAGTACTCAGAATATCACCACTTTCCACTTAGCCCAACATGACTGCCGCCACTCGCGCAGCCGAGCTTCACAAGTTCTTCAACAATTTCAAGTTACTCGGCAATAATGCTTTGGAGGGGATATTCTTCGAGAACGCTCGCCGCGTCAGCACGCCTCTTGCCACCATTATGCTAAGCCAGATGGGTTTGACTGAAGCCACCGAGACCCCTTTCAAAGTCTTCGAGAACGCTTGCGGCGTGGGCGTCGTTGCGCCTATCCTGCAACACATCACGAAGCCCGACGTGCTGAAGAAGAGCAGTATTTTATGTGGGGACTTCTCGGAGCAGTTCACTGAGCTGGCAAAGAGGACGGTTGGGAAACTGGAGGGTTGGGAGAAAACCGAGGCGAGACGGGTTGATGCCCAGGTGCGCGGGTTCTATTATTGTCACAATCTGCGACGCAGCGCGCTAACAAGGGACAGAAAACTGGTCTTGAAGACGGCGCCTTCACTCACGTCGCAACAAACATCGGATTTCACGTCGTCCCCGATTCTGAGGCTGCCCTAGACGGTAAGACACAACCAAAAATAGGCTGGGCATCAATGAACCAAGGCTGACAGTCGCAGAGGCAATCCGTATCTTGCAACCGGGGGGTGTCCTCGGCTTTACCACTTGGCACCTGGAGGCCGGTTGGATCACTCTGATGAGGGAAGCCTTCAACACGTTTCCGTTTGAAGCGCCGCTGGTGATGCCGATGCAAGTTACCCGCTGGGGTAGTTGGTATGATGTGAACTGGATCCGCAAAACCCTCGAGAAGAAAGGTCTAGAGGACGTGAAGGTGAACGTGACCGCATTCCTCACTCACGTGGACGGCGTCGACGCCTTCATCAAACACTTCGACATGATGCTCGATGTAGTCATGGCGGGTAGTTGGTCTGAGGAGCTAAGAAAAGAGCACCCGAAGGAAGAGGTGAAGAAATTGATGAAGGAGTATCTCGAGAAGAGATTTGGGGGCGACGGGTGGGATCTCAGCTGGGTTGCTGCTATCGCGACTGCCCGGGTGCCATCCGGTGCGCGGGGTTGAAGGGTTGGTGAGGGAATCATTACAAGATGAGAAGTTGGTATGGTTTTTGTGAAATTGCTTAGTTAGCCCACCGCAGTAGGCGCAACTGCTGAAAAATAAAGGCCCCACAAATTCTGAGCAGTGACATTCAAAGAGATTCGGGCTGCAACACGCATTGGGCACACCACATTCTTTTCCTTCGTTCCCCTCTTCATTCGTGCAGACCACGTGACGGGATTCGCATCTTCTTCAGCCCCTCGGGCAGGCGCGCTTGAAAGTCAGATTTGTGGACAGTTCCAGGGCTTTTTTTTTTCATTTTGTCCCTATTTCTGCTACTACCGCTTACCACCACAATTCGTGCCATCAACCTTCCTCGGGGCAGAAAACGCGTATCGACCACACCGAAAATTGCGAAACCGCCAACAATTTAGCAAACACAGTGCGCACACCCACCAAGCAAACCGACCAACCCAAACCAAGCAGTTCATTGTTCGATCGAGGGGTCGGTCGAAGTCTCCCCGAAATCGAGGGCAGCACAGAGCGATGGCCGACCTGGGGGCTCACCGCACAACCAGCTCACAACCATCCTGAATGCAGCTCACTATCCATCGATCGCCGTCTCGGGCGCATTGAAGCAACCTTGCAAATACCCAACTTCAACAACGCGAACCCCGCTGTCGCGGTTCCTCTCGCGTCTCCCTCCCCCGCCAACCCCGCGACCACAGCTCAGGCGGGGCATATCGCTCCCGCCCCACAACCACCGCCGCCACCAGCATTAGCCACTGGGCATGGGCACGGGCACGGACATGGGCATCACCAACACCAACATCAACACCAACAACATGGTCAACACCCTGCGACCGCCGTAATAATCCTCAACAACCATGCCAACAACCCTTCCCCTGGCAACCCCTCCTCCAATCCCAACCTGCCCACACCCCACCTATCCAACCCCCTAACTCAACACAAACACTCACCTAACACGAACACCAACCTAAGCTAACCCCACTTTCACCCTCCTTGGAACCACCCCCGCAGGGGTACACCATCTCCTCCCGCGCCGCCATGCAGGACGAGCTGGACCAATGGACGCTGCCGCGCGGGTATAGTATGCGAATCGCCGGCGCGAAGGTAACGGGCAAGCGCAAGGTGCGGTGGGTGTGTTTCCGGGGCGGCGAGGCCCGGCACCACCGGGCGCCCGTGGACGAGGCGGTGGTGCGACAGGCCAAGGCGGAAGGGCGGCGCAAGCCGACGACGGACCGCGCCAGCAAGAAGTGCGGCTGCCTGTTCAAGTTCGAGGTCATCGAAACGGTCAAGGACAGCGACGTTTGGGTGCTGCACTACCCCAACGAGGAGCATAAGGTGCATAATCATGGGCCGTCGGACACCACGAGTGACCCCCGCGCCCGGAAGCTGCCGGCCTACATGTCGGCCGAGGTAGATCGGTGGCTGCGGGACGGGTGGCTTGTGAGTAAAATCCAGGAGGAGCTGCGCGGGAGGGGGTTTACAAATGTGTTGAATACCGATCTGTACAATCGGAAGCGGTTGTTGAAAAAAGAGGGCGGCCCCGGAGAGGAGGGGGGGTAAAAGATTGGTGGTATCACCGCGCGGCTGCATGTGAAACGACAGGACGCGATAATGGAATGAAATTCATCAACAATCAACCGAGCGATGGAGTGATACCCGCCTAGCGACTTTGAAAACATCTGAGGAGATAAAGCCAACCGCGACCCGGTGCATATTCATCTTCCAAGCCCACCATACTTCCATCTGATGATTTCCAAACCAATCTCACAGAAAACACCGACCCGCCTTTAGACACACGACAAAAGAAAGCCACCGTTTAAATGTTGCCCATCGGCGTCCATATTCACCTCCAAGCCCCAACTCGCTTCGATCTCTTCCCCGTAGGTCTCCAAAACAGCATCGTCGAGAGCACCCACACGTCTTTTCGACCCAGCAAGTTTCTCGCCTACATACTGGCCTCTACCCCGTAAAACCTGCGCCCGCCGAGCTAAACAATGATTCAACTAGTCAGCAAGGACATTTTGCATGGTAACCAAGCCAATACTTGCCAGACACCCGATCAACTTTGCCCTCTTCCAGGCGAAGCTCGCCGATGATGAAACTTTGATGTCTCCGCAACTCGTTCGCAAGCTTAGGATCACGGACCTCCTTGCCCAACCAGAGCCGGAGCTCCTACTCTAGCTCACCCCTCCCCCGAACATCACCATGGCTGCGGCGAAGTCAGATGTCAGCATACGGTTCACGACAAGTGTAACAGCAGCACCTAAACCACGTACAAGTGACATCATAAACCATCTGCTTCTTCGAGCCCTCCTTCTCCGCAACCGCCACCCAAACCCGCCAGTTCGTGTCCCTAGCGCCAAAACTATTTTGGCGCTCCGTCTTGCTGGGGAAGTGGTTGCGCCGGCTGAACTCGACGGGTGTGATGAGCCGTCGGGTGCTGCTGACCAGCTTTGCGCAGACGAGGTTGTCCCGCTTGAGGAGCTCAAGAAGAGCAGGTGGCGGGTCTTCCGTCTTTAGGAGATGCGTGGCGTCGGTGCCCGTGTATGGCGTGAGTTGGTGGAAGAGACTCACATCATCTATCTTCAAACCTAGTTACACGCCAGTAAGGAATGCGATTCAAGGCCAGGGGCGGCGCTGGCAGGGAGATTGAATGATGCGGATGACTGACTTGAGAAGTCATGTACGCGGCCCAGTAGCACCACTTCTTCGTTTTCTAGGTGGCTTATATTAGTGATCTCGTCGATCATGAGCCCAACAACCAGGTCAGCGTGCTTCCTCGACGTCTGAACCCAGTCAGAGTGGGCGTCGATAAACTCACTGGTGGCGTCACGTCCAGCGTATGCATAGAGGATTTGCGCGCCACCGGGGTGGGAGTGGAGGTAGCCTGCGAAGGTCAGTCAACTCGCATCCCCCTGGAGTAACAAAGGCCGCTTCAAACTCACGGCCAAGGTCAAACACGTCGCCGTCGATTGCACAGTACATCCCAATCTGTGGATATATGTGTCTGCCAAGCTCACTGAAGGTGAATGTCCGGCGGCGGGATGGGGGAGTGGCTGGCATTTTGCCTGAGGAACCCGCATTTGTACGGCCCCAACCACGGGAAGAGGTTATTCGCATCCAAGCTATGCAGTGCATCCCCCGCAGCCGTCTTCCTAGACGCTACAGCGATGAGCGCTTCCTTTTCAGCCTCGGAGTCAAAAGGAAAATCTAGACGACAATTAGAGGCCGGGTTCAAAGCATTTGGAAAGGGTAGACAGACCGGTAATATCATAAACCATATTTCCAATGACATACCATAGGTCACGGCCATCTCGTCCATCGTGCTCAGCCACCACTTTGGGATGTTTCCAGGTTAAA
The DNA here is from genome assembly GCF_000143365.1 of Chaetomium globosum CBS 148.51. NCBI lineage: Eukaryota > Fungi > Ascomycota > Sordariomycetes > Sordariales > Chaetomiaceae > Chaetomium > Chaetomium globosum. The sequence continues at coordinate 1,747,491 of NT_165979.1, forward strand.
AGCCTGCCGAGCAGCCTATCACCGTTGGCACCAAGAGCTAACTCCCGAGAAATGATCACACGCCCTAACTCTGTCGTTTCGAAGGTTGACTCGTAATCGAGGTCGGGGTTCTCCTCCAGAAACGCTGCATTGGGTGATCCCCGGAATTACTTCAGAACTTATCATGAGGAGTACGAAATGTTCACACGCACCCCTGATATCAAAGACATCATAACCTCCCTGACCATCCGGTAACAGAGCCCAGTTCGGCCCCGACGGGTCATCTGAAACCATTTCTCCCACCTCTGACACAGTGAAATACTTGATCGGCCGTCGACCGCCAGCGTTTCTTGAGCCACGATCATAACCACCCGCAACTTGGCCCCGACCGCTTTCCGACGCCCCCTGAACCAGCGGAAATCCAGTCGACGGCACATACGCCCCCAGCACATACTGACGAACTGGCTCATCACTATACTCGGGAAACTCAAAATCCCAATCCAACCACTCGTCATCAGCCTTCTCAAACACCGCCTGTCGAAAAAGCACCGCCAACTGCCTCTCCACCTCCACCGCCAGCGGCAACGGCAGCGGCTCGACCCTCTCCCACTGCTGCTTCACCTCCAGCGCCCTCTCCAACAACCACAACCAATTCCAGCACCCGCACCTCTCCCCCATCCTTTCCCTTCCCATCACCCCCCGTCACCTTCCCCTTTTCCCCACGCCGACCTGGCATCCCACCCACCGGTCCCAACCCATCCCACACCCTCATCTTCTCTCCAACCACCAGCAGCCACCGCCTCCCAACCGGGCACCACACCCCCCAACCTT
>NT_165979.1:1748933-1770946 GCF_000143365.1 Chaetomium globosum CBS 148.51
GGTGGTGGTGGTGGGGAGTGTGTTGTGGGGGGTGCGGAGGGAGGAGAATAGACGGGGCGCGTGGAAGGCGGCGGTGCCGTATGTTGGGACGAGGGTGCTGTAGAATGACTCGAGGAGGGTGGCGGAGGACTAGGCGGCGGGGAGGGGAGAGCAGGTGCTGGTTTGGTCAACCTGGAGGACGGGGCGGTTATCTCGAAAAGAACCTCGAGATAGGACACATCAGACCATCGACATCTCCAGCAGGCTACCCAGTCCTCTTCGTTCCAAAAAAGGATGGGAAGCTCAGGATGTGTGTGGACTATCGACAGTTGAACAACGAGACGGTGAAGAACCGCTACCCGTTGCCACTGATTTCAAGGCTTCGAGACCAGCTGTCAGGGGCACAACACTTCACACGACTCGATCTTCCAACTGCCTACGCCCACATTCGCATCAAGGAGGGAGACGAATGGAAGACGGCTTTCCGAACACCAAACGGGCACTACGAGTACCTTGTCATGCCATTCGGATTGACCAACGCACCGGCGACATTTCAAGCCGCTATCGACCAGGCAATTCGACATTGCCTCGATAAATTCGCAGTCTGTTATTTGGATGACATTCTCATCTACTCCAAGACACTCGAAGAACACAAAGAACACGTGCGGCAGGTGCTGGATGCACTGCACGAGCACAAGTTGTCAGTCAACAAGGACAAGAGCGAGTTTCATGTCAAAAAGACAGTGTTTCTGGGTTACGAGATCTCCCCAGGATGGGTCAAGATCGAACCCGAGAAACTGGAAGCTGGCAGGACGTGGCCAACACCAACAAACGCCACCGAGGTCAGAGGATTCATCGGATTCGCCAATTTTGTCAGGATTTTCATCAAGAACTTTGGTGAAATCGCGAGGCCGCTACACGAGCTCACGAAGAAAGACACCACATTCCAATGGAAGCAGGAGCACGAGCAGGCTTTCCAACGGATCCGCGACGCAATTACCGCCGATCCAGTACTCATGCTGTCTGATCCAAGCAAACCTTTCGAAGTCGAAGCTGACGCTTCGGACTTCGCGATCGGAGGACAACTCGGCCAGAGGGACAAGGACGGCAAGCTACACCCAGTTGCGTTCTTCTCCAAGAAACTCGAAGGACCAAGACTCAACTATCCGATCCACGACAAGGAGCTTCTCGCAATCATCGAAGCATTTCAGGAATGGAGACCATACCTCAGCGGCACGACACACGAAGTCCAGGTGTACACGGACCACAAGAACCTACGATACTTCACCACCACGAAGGTGTTGAACGGACGACAAACTCGATGGGCAGAATTCCTGTCCGAATTCAACTTCACGATCCACTACAAGAAAGGCTCGGAGAACGCACGAGTGGACGCCTTGAGTAGGAGAGCGGATCACCACGACGACACATCTGAAGCCTCACCACCATTGTTACATCAACAGATAGACGGATCGCTACGGCACGCTTCCCAGCCGACTGAAGACTACGAGATCGCAGCACTTCAGCAACAGTCGGAAGATCCCGAAGCCAGGCCTCTGCAACAGTTTGTAGAATGCTGTGCGGTCTTCAGGGAACAACGATTGGAACGAGACTTCCAAGGAATCATCGCGGACGACAAGCGCGATGCATGGCAAGAAGAGCCAGAATCCAAGATCGCAGGATTGCGACTTGAAGGAACGAGACTCTGGTACCACGACAAGGCCTACGTTAGGCCCAGCGACCAAAAAGGAGCTCATTCGAAAGATCCACGAGTCGAGACTCGGAGGACACATGGGAATCAGCAAAACAGTTGCAAAAATCAAACAGAACTACGACTTCCCAGGAATCAAGCAAACGACGGTAGAAGTCCTAGCAGAATGTGACCTCTGCGGACGAAGCAAACCGGGACGACACAAGCCATATGGGCTGTTGCAACCACTACCAGTTGCGGAACGACCATGGAGCTCGGTAACGATGGATTTCATCACCAAACTTCCGACATCGAAGGACTCAGCGACGGGAACGAAGTACGACAGCATCCTCACAGTGGTGGACAGACTCACCAAGTGGAGCTACTTCCTCCCCTACAAGGAGTCGTGGTCAGCAGAACAACTCGCAGACGTGATCTATCGCAACGTCACCGCGGTCCATGGATGGCCGGAGGAATGGATCACGGACAGAGACACAAAGTTCGCATCAAAGTTTTGGCAAGCTCTGATGACGAAGCTGGGTACGAGGAGTAAGCTTTCGACAGCTTACCACCCGCAGACGGACGGACAGACGGAGCGACTCAACCAGATCGTTGAACAATACCTACGGTTGTATGTCAACTTCCAACAGGATGATTGGGTCGAGCTGTTGCCAACAGCGCAACTCGCCTACAATACCACCGTCACGGAGACCACGAAGGTCACGCCATTCTTCGCGAATTACGGCTACGAAGCAGATTTGCGACAAGGGCCCGACGTTTCGGTGCCCAGAGCGGCAGTCAAAGCCGACAGAATGAGCTCGCTGCATGCGATGCTCAAGGAAGAACTCGAGTTCGTAAGAACACGGATGAAGAAGTTCTACGACAGAAACAGGCTCGAGGGACCTCGCCCAGAAGAGGGGGGCAAAGTTTACCTCATTTCTCGAAATCTTCGCACAAAGCGACCAAGCAGGAAGCTCGATTTTCGCAAAATCGGACCGTTCAAGATCGACAAAAAGATTTCGGAGAACAATTACGCCCTCGCGTTACCCTCAGCGAAGGAACTACGGGACACTGTTTTCCACCTTTCACTTCCCGAGCCAGCTCACAAGAATGCGCGGCTTGACAAGGGCGTCGAGGCAGAAGACGAGGAAGAACTCTGGGACGTCGAAGAAATCTTGGATTCACGCATCACGAACGGACAAGTCGAGTGCTCGGTCAAATGGCTGGGATTCGGCCCCGAAGGCAATTCATGGCAACCCGCTACAAACTTCAACTGCCCCCGAGGAGTTGGAGGGTTTCCACCGGAGGAACCCGGATCGACCCAAAAGGGGACCCCACGGACGGACCGACCCCGAGGAAAGGGTCGCTCGAGGAAAACTAGGACAAACAGCACAAGAACTGAGGGAGGTACGTAGTAGGATCGCACTCCTAAACTCTCAGTAACGGTTCGAACCGAGTAAGGGTTAATACCGGATCGGTCGGTGAGCGTAGCGCAGTCAGCAGCACGCTCTGCGTCCAACCACCTTTCTCGTGACGAAGGAACGGATCGTTGAGTCCGCAATACCGTTCCAATCGCAGGCACAACGGTTGGCGGCAACGCAAGAGGCACAGCGATTGGAGTTCTCCGCCACAACGCACGATGAGTCGTGCTCACGACAAAAGGAGCAACGCGTGCATGACGACGCCCAGGAAACGGATGCGAGCAGCAAGTTCAGCACGGCGTTCGGTGCTGGATTTCGGTTTCTGCGGTTTACGCACCCGGTTAGGAGACATGACGGGCAGCGAAGGGTTTGGACCAAGAAGGAGCGGTGCCTACCAAGATTACCAAGGGGTGTTGGCGCTACTTAAGAAGAGGAAGGGAATGTGACGAATTTACTTCAGGACCCTGTCCTGTTAGGGTTCAGCTTCGGTTGAAGGTAATTTTGCAAGGGTGCTTAGGTTCGGTGCAGCCAAAAGGTGCACAACAAAGACTTGTCTCAACAGTAGGCTCTCCAGCTGGTAGCGAACTGTAGTTGTGATTGCTAGCTGGAGAACTCCCAGAGCTCTCCAGAACGAGTGACTATATACCTATCTAAGTCCTATGTGCTCAGTGTGCTCAGTCTCCTCCGGAGTTCGGCGTCACTGATCACACTGATCACTTTTAGTCCTTCCTGTGTTCTGATTGGCTGCATGGCTTCTATGCTCAGTGTGCTTGGTCTCCCTTTGTTCCCCGTTTCCCTGATCATACTGAGCACACCCCAGCCTTCCCTGATTGGTCCTCGGGGCGACTGGCTCGGGGTGTCCGCGCCCCGAGGCTCCACCTGTTGACATATTCGTGACAAGGAATCACTGCGGGTCACTTGCACCTTGTTTCTATTGGTTAGTACTGTCGTCTAACTGATTGGTCCAGGGCACTGCCAGCATGCCCCGCCGGTCGCCTGTATGCGGCCATAATCGTGACACGATGCCCCTCCTCCAGGTCTTTCGTCCCGGAAGACGGGTCGTTCCCTGTCACGGATGTGCCGACGGGCGGAACCACAGGCCAGTCGCTAAACAAACCAATCAGGGAACCCACATGAGTAGCTCAGTGAGCTCAGTTGGAGGGTACAACTGAGCACACTGAGCACACAGGACTTAGATAGGTATATAGTCACTCGTTCTGGAGAGCTCTGGGAGTTCTCCAGTTAGCAATCACAGCTACAGTTCGCTACAAGCTCGGAAGCCTACTGTTGAGACAAGTCTTTGTTGTGCACCTTTTGGCTGCACCGAACCTAAGCACCCTTGAGAGATTACCTTCAACCAAAGCTGAACCCTAGCAGGACAGGGTCCTGAAGTAGGTTCGTCACAGCATTCGATCTTGACTTGCTCATTTCCTGCTTCAGCAGATTGTGCCAACAGCTCAAAACGGACATTAAAATTTCCAACCTGTCCACCCCAAACTTCGAAGAGCTCGAGTCGAAAGTGAGAGAGTCGTATAACACCATGGTCTCGAGCTCGAGAGCCAACGTTTATGTTCCCCTCCCCGACATCAGTCGACCGACTGGAGGTTACCGAACGGTTGTGGAGGACATGAACTTTCAGGGGTTAAAGCCAGAACAAAGACGAATGATGGAGATGGCGGACGTGCCCAGGGAGTCGTACCGGGCCGTCAAGGTAGTGTCCCCGGGGGTTCCCGCAGCTACGCCCGTATACCTCAACCTGGTGCACAAGGAGTGCAGGGCGATTTTGTGTATGATCAATTGCGTGGACCGCGACACTCTGTCGCCGGACCGCGACCACTGGAGCGACCTCATGGCGGTGAGCTGCGCTCGCGCCCTCGTGGCGGTATGTCGGTTGAACATCATCAACCTCGTGACAACGGCGGTAGTCGACAAGCTCGCCACCGAGCGCGACCCCCAGCCGGACGAAGTCCTCACCCTCCGACCCGGCGATGCAAACTTCTTTTCCCTCCTAGGGACCCAAAACGGCAAAGCCGCAAAGGGATCGCCTGGATGCTCGGTACGTACCCATCCAGGTTTGGCCGAAAGGTCATCACGAGCATTTTGGTTACCTGCTTCAAACCCAACCTCTGCTGGGTGTTGGACGATGTGGAAAATGTGCCCCAGACGATGGAGGTGGCGCCAGCGATGCCGTCACCGCAGATATCTCCCTGGCCCAAGTCACGCAAAGCCGCGAGGCACGAGAGAAAGAGGTAGGGGCGCCAGCAAGAAACCGCCTAAGCCGCCAACTTTTCGACTCCGACCTGGACATGTCGATCAACTGTCTCCTTGCCTCTCTGATACAGGAGCAAGGCCTTGGTTTGGGTAGGGTTACCACACACGGGTGGTGACCGCCCTCTGGTCCTCACACAACCAGAAACCTATCCCCGCCTCATCCTACCTGAGGTGTCGATGCTTCGTGCCAGGAATACCAAACGACGGGCCCAGGACCCGATCCAGGTATCCGACGAATCACGACACTGGCCACTGCTGATCTGGATCGCTTGGATAGGGGCTACCGCGTTGGGTTACCAGTACACTTTTCCAGCATCGCCTCAAACAACTTCCGAGGTATCCATTGATGGAACCAAAGCAAAATATTTGGACTACCCTGTCTTTGGAAAGTGGAAGCCAATTCACGAACTCAAGCCGAGCGACGCCTACTCGTACTCTAGCCGTCTCGCCACTGTTCGGACGGAGTCCACCGAATCGACGCCGACCGATCCAGTGCTACAAATTCAAGACTGGTGGCAGCTGAAGAAATCTCAAACACCACTTCAGATAAAACACGCGCCGTTCGAAAGCCCACGACCCGAGACTGCAGCCCCATCATCCCGTATCAACTACTTCTGTCGAAATTCAGTCCACGAGAAATCCTTTCCCAAGTTCTCAGACGAGCGGACTTTCGACATTTACGGAAAGAACAAGAGGCGGTTCCCAAAACCATCCAAGGCCGAAAGCCTTCATGAACTGCCACCCTGTGTCAAATCGCCACTCTCGAGACAAGATCTAAGCCAAATTCCCTAGGTGAGACGAATCATTCAACCGCCAGCCCAATATCGGATCCTCAATATTTCGGCAACCCAAAGGTGGTCCAGAGGTCATCGTTCAAAACGAAAACCTCTACGAACCGCCAAAACTGCAACCCTCGTCAAGATTGTGTCAGAAAACCCCGGCCAGCCAAACAAGTTGTCATCTATTTGTCAAAACGACTCTTATTCTCAAAACCTGGACCGGCCGAACACCAGAGACAGCTGCGCAGATCCACGCATCATACAACCGGCCCATTGATAATATGACTGTTTGGGGCGAAGTTGTGGTGGTTCAAAATCCAAACCCAAGGACAATGGCAGAAACCTTAGATACTAACTAAGCTTTTGAGGATCTTTCCGCCGACCCGCTCGCTCGAAAACATGAAGATTTGTGCGCTCTCAATTCATGGTCGGGCGATGTCCCTTCCAGCATTAACGCTGAAAAACAAAGCGACGTCGGTTGATTTGCACCAAACCATCTCTGCCCTTCCCTCGGCAGCTAACTCACCGATTGCAGGTTTAAGCCAAGACGCGAATGTCTGCAGCCATGGAAATCCCGGCCCCGCTGACCCCTGCTGGGGCGAGGAGAGGGGAACCGTGTGCGATGTGGTGGTCCCGCCCTTCTATCGTTCCACCGCATCCACCACCCATCACCGTCCAACCGCGAGAATCCTCAACCATGTCAGCTTCAAACGGAAGCAGTGCCGCAAATGTGGCCATCATCGGCGCCGGCCTGACGGGTTTGCTTGCAGCGCATGGGCTAAGAAAGGTGGGTTCCTCTAAGCTAATGATACCCGGTCAATTTTGCGTTGTCTGACAATGGCACCAGAATGGCTTCGACGTTGCCGTGTTTGAGAGGGCCCACCACCTCGCTGACCGACCCCGCGACTGGACAATTCTCATCCATTGGGCCATGCCCCTCTTCAAGAAACTGCTCCCAGAGCACCTCATCGAGAAGCTGCCGGAAGCTCTGTGTAACCCGGACCTAAAATTTGACGAGGAATCTGAGAGCTTGCCGGTGTTCAGCGGTGAAACGGGCGAACTGCTCTTCAAGAACAAGGTCCCGGGGGCACGGCGAGTGTCTAGGCAAAGGCTTCGTGGTCTGCTGGCTCACGAACTGGACGAGGCGGGGATCATCCGGTGGGGCAAGCGGCTGGCTGGGTTTAGCCATGGGGAGGAATCGGAGGCTGGTCCGGTGCAGCTGCAATTCGAGGATGGCACGACATATGACGCAAACTATGTCCTCGGCGCCGACGGCTCATCGTCTAAGTTGCGCCAGCTACTGTTTGACAAGGACGAAGCTGCGCGTGTGCAGCTGTCGGGTTTCATGTTTGCCACAGCCATTGTGCAGTACGGCGATGCAGCCAAGGTCCAACGGTGTTGAAGACACATCCGGTCGCGGCGATCACCATGTCCAAAAGCTCGGTTGGGGGTTGCGGTGGTAAGTATCTCTCTTCAGAGCACCCCAAGCGCGGTGCACAGCTGACTTCTTCTCCCTAGTCATGTACGCGGAAGCCTCGGACGACCTCGGCCGGTGGACAACGATGTGGGTCAAGATCTGGCGGAAGAGCGTTACACCCGTTCCCGAGGGGGTGACTGCAGGTCAACAGGCACTGGACTACCTGAAAGCGACTACAAAGGACCAGGCCGAACCGTTCCAATTCTTCATCGACTGGACGCCGGACGGCAGCGAATGCTACATCGACGAGATGAAATATTGGGTGTCGCAGCCGTTTGACAATCGTGGAGGGCGCATCACTCTGGCCGGCGACGCAGCGCACCCGATGCTGATTTACCGCGGGCAGGGCTTCCAGCACGCAATCCTTGATGCGAGCCACTATCTCGATGCGCTCGTCCAAGTACGCGAGGGCGCGGAGGCCCTAGGGTCGGCAATTTCGGCTTACGATGCCGATATGATTGGGAGAGGCGCCAAGGCGGTGCAACAGTCGGTCCAGGAGGCCGAACTCTCGATGGACCCAAAAACTGTCAGCCAGATGCTGATGGCCAGACAAGGGCACGGTATGTCTGTTTAAACTTTACTCTCGAATCGAGCAATACATACCGTGCGACAATTCCGCACAATTGGTAGGTAGCACACAGCAACGGGATTTTTCGTACGCCTGTCAATCCCTTATTTTGACGTGTGGAGCGGTCGTGGTCAGTTCAGCGGGGAGTGGAGCGGGGATCGTCCTGATTCCACGTGGCGTCGCTCAACCCACTGGATGGGGACGGACTGAACCGAACTCCTGGAACCACCCTGTGGGACCCCTTCCGCTCGCTCGTTGCCCCAAAACACCATCACACAAACAAGCCCGCGCAACACATTCGTCACACTGATCTCGCTTCGTTGACCGTAACGATCCCTTCGCGACACTGTCCATAATGCCCGACAGGAACTATTCGCTACCGAACCCCGGCAAGGCAACACAGGCCGACAACGCCGCCACAGTCGCAGCCAACACAACCGTTGACAAATTCCCCGCAACCGTCCCACACGGTGATCCCGGTCCCGCTCTGAACCAATCCGCGACGCAAGGAAGCCCCACACGAAGTCCCGCCGCCAGCCCACATGTTGTCCCCCATGAGCAAAACGATGGTCAACAGCACCAGCAGCAGGAGGAGCAACATCCTAGCATTATTCCTGCTGCTGGGCCCGATGAAGTCCACGATGAAAACGAGTTCGCCCTGACCGATGGCTACGAGACCGCTTCTACTGGCTCAACCAGCGTCACATCTTCCGTCTACGCTCACACCTACGAGAATGGGCCGCCGTTACCAACATTTCAAGAATGGGCGATATCTCATTCCCAACGATGATGAGGAGCTCAATCGAGAGGACATGAAGCATGCCATGCTTATGGAGTTGTGTGACGGCGAACTTTTTCTACGCGCCGATGGCGATAAAGTGCAATCTATCCTCGACATTGGAACCAGGGACTGGTAAGTGAACGCAATCCAACCACTGATCTCGTCATAAACGGCAGGCCTTTTGACTAATAGTCATGCGATATAACAGGGGTATGGGCCATTGAAGTCGGCGATCGGTTCCCCAACGCGCGCGTCCGCGGCATTGACCTATCCCCGACGCAGCCAGCGTGGGTGCCGCCCAACGTCGACTTCCTCGTGGATGACTGCGAACAAGGCGAGTGGCTCGACTGCGATGCCGATTTCGTCCATCTCAGGTTCATGACCGTCGTGCTCAAAGATGTGGCGGGCGTGTTAAGCCGGGCCTATGAGTAAGCGAGGCATTCGTTGATGACAGTTATTGGACCGCTCATAACACTTCATGATCAGGAGCCTGAAACCCGGCGGCTGGATCGAGCTTCAAGAACTCTGCGCCGAAATTCTCTGCGACGACGGCAGTATGCCAGACAACGACCCAGTCAAGTACATGTACGAGCTCAGCCACCGTGCCTTCTCCAAATTCGGCATGGACGTGACACTACCGAAACGCCTGGAGCCCATGTTGCGCGACGCCGGTTTTGAGAACATCCAATGTGTCATCAAGAAAGTGCCCATTGGGCCCTGGCCGCGTGACAAGATCCTGCGCGTCATCGGCATGTACCAGAAAATGGCAGTCCAAGATATTCTGCCTATCCTCCCCGGCCGCCCTTTCACCGCCTTGGGCATGTCGCAGGTGGAGAGCCAGGTGACGGTCGCTCATGCAAGGCAGGGCTTAGCCGATACGAGCGTGCACCGATACTTTCATTACTATTTTTGGTTCGCCCAGAAGACTCCCTAATGGCTTACCTAGGCTGAAGTATGTGGAAAGGAGGGATTGGGAGAAGATGATGTTGAATGAAGGCGAGAGGTCGGGAGAGAATGCCGTCGAATGGATGAGAGAGATCAGGAGATGATGGTGTCGAGTCACTCCGACTCGAATGAATGTAACAGGTTGAGAGGAGATGAATGAAGTGGATTGGGAAACAAGGTTGTTGAATGAATGAGAGGAACTGGGAGAAGATGGTGTTGAATGAAGATGATGGATTAGGAGAAGATGGTGTCGAATGAGCGAGAGAAATTGGGAGACTATGGTGTCGAGCAAGGGACGCCTCGGATCTGAGTTTGTTTGAAAGGGGGAGTGAGAAAGGATGAAGTGGAATGAATGACAGATGGAAGCAAGCGGGTGTGTGAGTTACGTGTTCTAAGTTGACGTAGTACGTCGGATAGTTCGGACGGACATTAATAATACCCATTTTGAAGTATATACAGTTGGAGACGGGTGCCCTTCCGTGTCCCCGTTCTCATGTGCCTACTACTGATTACGTGTTTAGAAAGCAGCCCAGCTTCCACCCCGCCTTTGGCAGTTCATACGCTGCTGCTCCGGATGAGGGTTCCGCGAATCCTTTTCCGGCCAGTAACAAAGGAAGTCTCGAGAAACTCGGCTTGTTTGCAACATTCTTGCGCATTTTTATCTTTATAGCCGCCCCATGCTTTTAGAGAGTAGCTCCGAATTGGCAGCCCGAATTCTCCGTCACATCACAGAACCCCGCCACGACCGTAAGCCAAGTTCGTCCTGAGCACCATGGGCAACTCAGTGCCGCGAAATTCTTCTAACCGGGAGGAGCCGCAGAAATCACCATGGCTGAGCAAGTATGGGGGCGAGCCCAGAACAGTCTTCAACAAACCTCACGAATCAGTCCTTCATTCTGTGCTTGCCCCTCTCTTCCCCCGCCCACACCCAACCTCCTACGCCGAGGACAACACAACGTTTGACCGCATGCCTCCGTACCCCACGCCCACCGGCGACGAGCTCGACATGCTATTCGCGTCCGAAAAGTCCCAGATTGACCTCAACCCGGGGCTGACGACCTGGGAGATGGGTGTCCTCGGCGAGCGCCTAGTTAATGGCTGGGCGGGAGGCCATCGAGAGATGGATCTGGTCACGCCACAGATCTTGGAGCGCGGCTACGGCGTTGAGGTCGACGAGAGCAGCTGGCATCCGGTTTTTGCAAAAAGCAAGTGGTATGATTTCCGTTTGCCCATCGTCGATGGGACCCTCCTCCGCCATCCGCTCCCTGGGATCAGCGGGTCGGATGTGTGGAGCGTTGATGTCCCCAAGGTATGAAGTGAGTTACGCCCGTCTCTGGAAATTGCAAACCGCTGCCTTCGTTACATGGCTCATGGCCCTTGGTTGAATCACCTGGTTAACGAACAACGGGTCGAATGGATGGAGGCGGAACCGGCGGCGGCTGAGCTAGACGATCCCCGCCATCTTGGGCCAAACAAGAAGCCCTGGAGAATCCCGAACGAAAGCAAGGTTTACGACGGCGAGAAGACTTTGAAGGTTATTGCGGAGCTTCTGGCACCGAGGCTTGTCTGGACGTTTTTTGATGACGGCTTTCATCCATGCGACGCCGCGGATGGTGTTGTTACGAGGGCTGGAATTCCAGGGCTTGAACAATCAGCTGCCGGGGGAACCGGCAAAACCAAGTGTATTAATAAGAATAATCTTCAATGGCCTCGAGAAGTCCATGAAGAGAGAAAGAGAAGTTCTGGAGCTATCTGACATTCTGAGTCTTCTTATACATGAAGGGTTTCGGTGAGAAGATGAGAAGGTGAGGAAGGGCGTCTGACGAGGACGCCAATGAAATTAGTGAGGCTGGCCGATGAGTGGCCATTGATTTCTGAAAATGATTGGTGATGGTTGAGTCCACGTAATGATCCGTGTGACATGATGGTTGAGTCCATGATGGTTGAGTCCATGATGGTTGAGTCCATGATGGTTGAGTCCATGATGGTTGAGTCCACGTAATGATCCGTGTGACAGGTGTCGACTTTTATGGGCGCACGGTCAGGCACTGGAATGGCGGGAATGGGCCCACCAAAGATACGCCACCTGCAGACAGGCAACTGGCATTCCTTTCGGTGTACATCCACGTAAAACCTCTTCGGGTTTTGCTGAACCCGGAATCGACCTCGTCAGAAAGATGTCACGCTCGATGGTCAATGGCACTCCCGGTATGGCTGCCTCATTGTGACGAACCTACTTCAGGACCATGTCCTGTTAGGGTTCAGCTTCGGTCGAAGGTAGTCAGTCTCTCAAGGGTGCTTAGGTTCGGTGCAGCCAAAGGGTGCACAACAAAGACTTGTCTCAACAGTAGGCTTTCGAGCTTGTAGCGAACTGTAGTTGTGATTGCTAACTGGAGAACTCCCAGAGCTCTCCAGTACGAGTGACTATATACTATCTAGTATCACCACTCTGTTGGTGATAATCGCCCATTATCACTGACAACCAGTGATAATCGCCCATTATCACTGACAACTAGTGATAATCCAGTTCTTATTGGTCCTTAAGCGATTGGCTGCCGGCGTCCTGCGCTGTCGGCTGTGGCCGCCCTGGCCGCCTCGGGGTCATTCCGTGACACGATGTCCCTCCTTCATGTCTCTCGTCCCGAGAGATGTTGGTCCTTCATTCCCAACACTGGCTAGTAGTCCTTAAGCCGCAGCGCTCCCCTCTACCATTGGTAACCTCTTCTCTCCACCCCTTTTCCCCTTCGCTCCTGCTAACTGACACCATGCCTGTGGAAAAGCGTCAATCCAAATCTGCGCGCTATCGTGCTTCCCTGGCCGAAAATATTGAGAAGAACGGTTTTGTCGTCATGCCTTGTACCTGGTGCGCCACTCAGAACCTGACGTGTCGCATGCTTCCGAAGGTAAAGCGTTGCAGCGCGTGTGTCCAGCGCGGTCGTTCGTGCGATGGTTCGGGCGTCCCGATTTCCCAGTGTGAGTTGCTTTTCCCGGCTGTCGTTTGCTTTAGCCTGTTCTGAATCGTCTATAGTAGACCGTATTATGCAAGAACAGCGGCGGATCGAGCGCGAGGAACGCGACACCGAGGAGTCCCTTGAGGCGACTCAACGAAAACTGGAAGAGGAACAGCGTGCCCTCACTGAGCACCTGTCCCGTCTACGGCGCCTTCGTCAGCAGAAGAAATTCTTGGTGGATCGTGGTGCGGATATGGTTGCTCGTGGTCTGTCGACCTTGGATGATCTGGAGGAGGCTGAGAGGCAGGAGGCTCTTGCTGCGACAGGGGCGCCTTCGTCCGAGGGCGTCCCTAATTCTTTTGTCGATCCTTCTTCGGGGTTCGACTGGTCCTTGGGGAACCCACTTGCTGGGGTTGACCCTTCCGCGGGGTTTCCTTTGGTCGATCCGGATCTCTCCGGTGAAAATCCTTCAGTTCCTCAGGGCAATTGAAGTTTGTCGCTGGTTGCCATGAATTGTCTTCGGGGCCGTAACCCAGCCATTTGACCAAATACTCGACTCGTCCCTTCGTGATGCGTGAATCCAGGATTGCTTCAACGTCCCAGAGTTCCTCTTCGTCTTCCGCCTCGGCGCCCTTGTCGAGTCGTGCGTTCTTCGGCGCTGGTTCCAGAAGCGAGATGTGGAAAACGTTGGTCCGTAGTCGCATGGTTGAGGGTAACGCGAGTGCGTAGTTGTTCTCCGAAATCTTTCTGTCGATCTTGAATGGTCCGATTTTGCGAAAATCGAGCTTCCTGCTTGGTCGCTTCGTGCGAAGATTTCGAGAAATGAGATAAACTTTGCCCCCCTCTTCTAGGCGAGGTCCCTCGAGCCTGTTCCTGTCGTAGAACTTCTTCATTCTGGTTCTTACGAACTCGAGTTCTTTCTTGAGCATCGCATGTAGCGAGCTCATTCTGTCGGCCTTGACTGCCGCTCTGGGCACCGAAACGTCGGGCCCTTGTCACAAATTTGCTTCGTAGCCGTAATTCGCGACTCTATTTGAGTGCGAAGGCGGTGATACGCTTCGTGAAGTGGCACCTCTGGTGATGCCTTTCTGGGCATCGGCCAAGTAGCCGGGTCCACATGCGTTGTTGTCATTGTCGATGCTAAATGGTGAATGAAGGATGTAAAATGTGATTGGTGTTCCCTTATAGGGGATAGCAGGTAAAAATAGGTAATCAATGCCTTGAACTGTGACAGAAAATGCGTTGAAGAGTTTCTGGTGGGTGAAGGCCGAAGGAAAGAGGATGCTTGTGGATTGAGGAACGCAAACTGCGGCCGCTGCTTTGTACCCGACGTTTGAAAAATCTGGGAAAATTATGACTCACGATTTGTGTTTGCCGCCGCCCAGATGCCCGTTCTACAAGCTTCCATCCCACCACAGGATGCCTGGCTAGGCAGATGGCTTCTGGGACATGTTTTGGAACCTTAATCAAGGCTCCGCGAATTGATAACGGCCGTGCACCAATGAACAGATCTTGGCAGCTGGGTGGTCCACAGAGCCTCTCGATTGGCTCAGGTCCGGGAGTGGGGCTCCTGTAATCTGTCGACCACGCTCAGTGCACGCGGCGGGATGGTGGATGATGGCCATCCGGATAATACTTTTGTTTCCTCACTGGCTGCCGCCACGACACCATTGAGTTGGCTGCATACATTGAAAGGCACCCGATTCGAACCGCTTGAAACCTGCATCGATGGCGTAGTCGTTGCAAACTTTCCCGATTCGATTTGTCCCACCATAGCAACCTCCGAATCTACTACCCGCGCGTCGAGACTCCTCCGCACACAGCTTCCCCAATCATCGAGGATTGCCCTTTTTTTTTCCCAACCACGGGTTAACGACCCAATGGCACCACAGCAAGCTAAACCCTCGGCACCTGCTAGTCGGGAGTCAGCCGCCCCGACCGATGACCTCCCAGTCGGCCCTCCGTCGGGCCTTTCGGCGATACCTTCGCAGTACAACTCCGAACAGGGACTCCGGCAGAGCATGAAGCAGATAGCCTACGACGAGGCGCGAGAGGATGGATACCGGCTGAAGGGCATTCAACTGATTGACGGCGTTCGACAAGGCTTGCAATTGTATGTGCTATATCCATTCTTTTCCCGAACGATGGCGAGCTGGCATAACTGACACCTACATGCGACAGGCCGGTCAAGACGTTCGACACGGCGGCGATATACTACCACAAGTTCCGCGTACGGTTCCCGAGCAACGAATATAATTACGAAGATGTTGCTCTGGCGGCATTGTTTGTCGCCTGTAAGGCTGAAGACACCATAAAGAAGTCGAAGGAGATTCTCTGCGCGGCGCACAATCTCAGGCAACCCCACGACCACAAAACACCAGATGACAAGGTAGGCAAGGGGCAATCTCGGGCGCGGCGGAGGTTTGATCTTGATGCTGATTCTGTGCAAAGATATTCGAGGCCCCGTCTCGCTTCACTGTCGGGCTGGAGCGGCATATTTTGGAAACAATCGGGTTCGACTTTCGGGTCCAGTATCCTCAGAAGCTTCTCATAAAGATGGTCAGGAAGGCGTTTCCGCATGAGGATAGCGCCGCCCGGGAGGAAGGCAAGAAGTTTCTCCGTGTCGCTTACAACATGTCGATCGACCTTTACAAGACCTTTGCACCCATCAAACAAGCCACCTTCACACTGGTACTCGCCATCCTTGAACTGACGGCCCTTCTCCTGGACACCGACTCGGACAAGATGAGAGAGTTCGGGAGCCCCGCTGACTGGCACAGCCAAAGAGCATGCGTGCTCGAGACCATGTTAGATTTGCTGGATTTGTATACGCAATTCCCAAAATCCACCAAGGTTGGGCCTCAACTTGCCGTCCAAAAAGTGATGGATGTCAAGATCGACATCAACAATATCGTGGCCAAGGAGAAGCATCGCCGTTATCACGGGTGGTGCGATCGATGCGCACCGGACGTGGTAGACACTCGATCCGTCACACCCGGCTCAGCCACGTCACCGGCAACAAACCCTTCGCTTCCGGGGAGTGGGTCAACGAAGCGCAAGAGGGCCCCCAGCGAAGGGACGCAGCGGTTTGTCTTTGATGCCGACGAAGCGCGGAAGGAAAAGGATTTGGTCAATCGCCACTTCAACGACGAATATGAGGAACATGAGGTCGAGGTCGAAGAGACGATTCGCGACCCAGAACCACGGCATCCGGGCCGAAGCAACCATTCCTATCGCGGTCACGGTCACAACCAAGCAGATTACGGGTGGCCCAGCCATCATCGGAGTAGCAGGCATGGGCATCCGGGTGATAGACATAGAAGCCGACGTGGGCATGGCTATTGAGGGACGTGGGTGGGTGGGGATGCTAACCGGGAGCTTATGATCAATTTAGCATATTATGATACCCAACAACGATACCATCTAATCATCTGGCACACATCCGGGATCGGGATAGTTCACCCAGTGCTAAGATGCGGTCACCCTTCCTAGTAGTACCCGTCTATTTGCATCGTTCGTTATCTCGAGCCCTTTCTGTGTGGCTTGCCGTCGACGCCTAGATCATGAGGGCCTCGGTTAAACAGCCTGCCGTCAACTAAGGCAGCCCTCCTAAGTGACCGGTCCTCTTCCGGCCTTCGGCTGCTCACATAGTTATGAAGGTTTCTCGACCGGCCCTAGAGCTTCCCACTAAGTAGGGTGATTGCTCCCTGGATTCATGCCTATGCCGGTTGGGTAGTTGCTGCCAGAATATTTAAACGAATAACTCTCACTCATAAGTGTTACGGGGATGGAGTTATGCAAAAATGCAGGGTGATAAAGATGCTAACACCGGCATGCCCGCAAGGTCCGGGAGCAACTCAGCCAAGCCGGTGTTAAGATCTTATCTCCACAAATCAACCCAGCCCACCAGCCCATTGGTAACTCTGAAAGTGAGGAACCGGCTCTACTGTCCTCCTGTGTGTGTTTCCCTGGCGTCCTGTATAGGTAGTTGCGGGCTTAGCCGTTGACGAACCGGCCTGGCTGCGATATCTCCGGGTGCATGATTCCATCTCCGGTCTCCGTGAACCCGATTGCATCCCCGTTCTCCAGTGTAGCCATGAAGGGTTTGTTAGCCATCACCTCATCGGCCGTTGCTGGACATTGCGGACATGGCAGGGACGTTGCTTCGGGCGTTGCTTTGGGGCTTGTTTCGGGGCACGGAAAGAAGATACACATTCAAACAAGGACCTCAATAACGTCCTGGCCTAGCCACCAACAACGGACAGCTCATAAGACAAGTGAACCGCCACGGCTTCCAAATATCTCACTATCTCCAACATCTCGCCATCTCAAATACCACCACAAAGCGTAGCACCACCATCCATCACCCCCCTCCACAACTAACCCTCAAACGGAAACCCCCATCACCACCATGTCCAACCGCCCCCTCATCATCATCTTCGGCGCAACCGGCCAACAAGGCGGTTCCCTCGCCAACTTCGTCCTATCCAACCCAGCCCTCTCCGCACGGTACCGCGTACGCGGCGTGACGCGCGACCCGAACCAGCCCGCCGCGGCCGCCCTCCGCGCCCGCGGCGCCGAGGTCGTGCAGGCCGACTTCGATGACGCCGACTCCCTGCGCCAAGCCCTCAGTGGCGGTGACGGTGGTGTCGTTTTTATTACGACCACGACGGTTTATGATGAGTTGACCAAGGAGCGCGAGGTGCGCCAGGGGAAGGCTGCGGCGGATGCGGCTGTCGCGGCGAGGGTGGAGTACATTGTGTATAGCACCGAGGTGCATTGTGAGGTTGTCTCCGGGGGGAAGCATCAAGTGCCGTCGTTTGACTCCCGTGGGGAGGTCGAGGCGTATATCCGCTCGCTGCCGGTGCGCAGCGCGTTCTATGCGCCGGGGTCGTTTATGCCAAACTTGTTGGGGATGATGGCGCCGCGGCCGGTGGGGGACGGGGAGGGTTTTGTGATTGCGAACATCTTGCCGGGGGACCGGGTCTTGCCGTGGATTGATGTGGCGGCGGATACGGGGCCGGTTGTGGGCGCGGTGCTGGCGGAGCTGGAGCGGTTTGAGGGGAAGCGGTTGTGTGTGGCGAGTGAGCTGTTTTCGTTGGAGGAGGTCGCGGAGAAGATCTCCAAGGTAACGGGGAAGACGGTCAAGTATCTGAGAGTGTCGGAGGACGTGTTCAAGTCGTACCTGCCGGAGGGGGCGAGGGAGCCGGTGGTGAACATGTTCAGGTTCATTGCGGAGAGCGGGTATTATGGCCCGGGGACGGAGAAGTTGGTTGAGGAGACCACTGCTCTACTGCCGTGCCCGTTGACGGGTCTGGATGAGTACCTTGCCGCCAATATTAAGCTTGAATGAGGTAGTGGGACAAAGGTAGATAGATTGTATTTGCGCCGTAGTAATCTAGAGGTCATCCGGGATTCCTGCTGCTGTTGTGATGGAACAGACATGGCTCTTGCTTGTGATCTACTTCAGTTATTCTCAACGGACCAGTTCCCTGGTTTTGCCGGTCTTTGGCCGATAAGAAATGGGAAAGGAAGCCGAGCAGAAAGAATGGCGTACAGGACAGGCATCACCCAACTGTCATTGCGCCCTGGAACTTGGAAGCAGGCCACAACCCCGATAATAGAGACAATGCCACAATGGTCATGCAAAGGCAACGCAAAATGTAAAGTAAGAAAAATGTAACAAAAACAAACACTGGAAAAAGCAAACAGAGTAAAATCTATTGCATTCCATAAAACAACAAACCTTCACCTCTCAACGCCTCATTCGAACTTATCAACCCTGCTCAGCGGTCCAAGACTACTAACTGGGACGGCAGCCCCATCAAATCACCTCGGCGGCAGCCACCCTCACCACCTTTACAACCTCCACCTCCGAATCCTCATCAGCCGAAATCTCAGCCACCTCCTCCGCACCCAAAACATCCCCCCCACCAACCCCAACATCACCACCGCCAACCACACCCTCACCCCCCCCACCAAAAAGCATCACCTTCAACTCCCCCAACCGCTCCACCACAACATCCAACGGCACCCCCGACGCCTCCCGCGCCGCCGCCGCCGCCTCCCCGCCGTCCCTGATCTTGCGCACCCAGCAGGTCTGCATGCCGCTGGGCTGCGCAATCGTCAGGTCGTACAGCCCGCACGACACCATCAGCGTCTGCCACGGCTGCAGCGGCTCCGCGTCCGTGTTGACGGGGGTCGGGGTGCGCTCGCTGCTGTGGGCGGTGGTGGTGCTGGTCGTCGTCGTGGTGTTGCTAGTGGTGCTGGGGGTGGGGGTGGGGCGGGGTGCGGAGGTGGCGGTGTTGGCGCTGTTGGTGGGGTTGTGGTCGTGGTTGTGGCCGCGGGCGTGATTGTGGTTGTGGTTGCCGCTGTGGGTGTGGTTGGCGGCTGTCGGTTCGCCGTGGCAGAGGGCGGTGAAGGTGGGTGTTACCATCCGCTGCCAATGGTCCCGAAAGAAGGCGGCGGCCGCGAGGGGGTCGGCGGTGTGCGCTTGGATTTGGATGCGCGGGATAATCTGATGAGAATAACGAGTTAGACATGAGATGGCAGGGGTGTGGGTGGGTGGATGGGATGGAACTTTGGAAGGGGCTAACTAGTGACGTTGGCTCAGATTGTACTCACAACATCGATTAGGCCCATGAGGCCCATATCCGCCAGTGTGGTGGCGGCAGCCGGGGGGTTCTGGGAGATGACAGCAAGCTTGATGTCATCGCGGCGGTGCCTCATTGTTTCGAGGAACGCCTTGGCCCCAGGCGCCGCCCGAAGTAGCGGCCCACCAACTTCGTTTTGGATTCGCGCATAAGCCTCTCTGGTGCGCGTGGCTTCCTCAAGAGTGAGGTGGCGGCCGATGATGTTCCCCAGAATCTCGAAGGCGATCGGGGACTTGCTGTGGGCGCTGACGATTGCTTCATTCGTGAACTTGTGTAGGTCACCCCGGGGGAAAACCTCGGTTGCGAGGGCCCTCGAGACACAAGTGATGGACTCCTCGCAATCTAAGAGGGCGCTCAGGTGCAAGAGAATCATGCGGGGCGGGAACTCCTTGCGTTGATTGATGGCGGTCGGTTGGAGTGCCTCAGACTCAGATTCCGAAGACGAACGGGCCCTCTTGTGGCCATTGATTGGGGCAGGCGTCATGCTTGTAGCGGTCACCTCTGCCGATGATGTTAGCGGTCAATTATTTACATTTAAAAAAACAACCTCCAAATGCTCGGTGTCATAAAGAGGTAAGAAAGAGAGGGTGGGCAACAGTACCTGTGATCTCGTGAGAGCAATCGCTCGATACCAGCTCACTGCTGTGGTTGGCTTGGTCCATATCCATCACAATGATTGCGTGAGAAGTGAAATCTTTAATGTGGGAAGTACAGCTTTGAAGGTAAAAAGTGAAGTTCTGAACGCAGAGAGTGAAGTATTGAGCGGGGAAACAAAACAACGGGCTGGGAGAGATTTTTAACCAACGCGAAATAATTTGAGCGGAGAAAGAACGGAACGAAGGGCACCAGGCAGGTGGCATTTAAAGGCGCTGGTGCAGGACCATTAGGGCTCAAACTACAAGTTTGCCATCTGAAGCTATGAGTATTTGATAGGCCTAGCGAGTTTCGTCTCATCAAGTGATGTCCAGAATCTCATAGAAACTAGGAAGTTGGAACTTTGTATGGACAATGGGGTATTGTTGCCTCAGCCTAGACGACTTGGACAGATCTTTGAGCGGTAACTATTGTGATCACATATGTACCGTGTTTGTCTCCCTTGTAGCAACCTCCATGGTATTGTTGTCAGTCAATGGAACTGACAATGATTTGTTGTTTGCCCCTGATTCAGGGGCAAACCAGACACATTTGCTGTACCCTAACCCTGGAGTGGAGCTTTATTGTAGCCATTGCTCGCTCAACTATCTTTGCAGTTGCGGTTTCGGCGTTGCGGGGTCATTGTGAATGAATTTCGTAGGCCATGGAAATTTAGGGTGTAATTCTAATCAAACAACGCATCGGCCCTTCACTGTGAGACATCAGTTGATACACCCTCTTACCCCCTCAACCAACCAACAACAACAACAACAGAAGCAGCTCAAATTACCCAAGGGTACTGCTTTTGGTGGCATTAAACCAAGTTTACAATGGGGAACACATCTGACTCCAACCATGCCTCTTCCTCTCTCATCCAGCATTTACGATCCGTGCTCCCCCAAGACGGATCCCGAGAGGCCCTCATCACCTCAGTCATCCCGAAGCTGCTCCAGAGTGTAGCTGGGGTAGCCCAGACACTGCGCAGTTCACACAACGTTTCTGCTGTGGGCACCGCCAACACCTTCGGCGATGATCGTGTGTCCACCCTCTCCCACCACCACAAGGCATCACTAGTAGAACTAACACCACTAGAACTCAACGTTGACGTGGCAGCCGAGAACGTCATCCGCGAGGCCATCGCCCAGTGCCCGTCCATCGTGACCGCCAGCAGCGAAGAAGATCCCATTGAGCGCGCCGTCCAGCACACCGTTCCCACCTCCATCTCATCCACCCAGGAACAATACACCCTCGCCTTCGACCCCCTTGATGGCAGCTCCATCATCTCAGCCAACTGGACAGTCGGCGCCATCTTCTCCCTCTGGGACGGCGCGACCGCCCTCAACCGAAACCCCACCACGCGCCAAGTAGCCGCCATCCTCGGCGTCTTCGGCCCACGAACAACCGCCATCGTCGCCCTACGCACCCCCAACACCAGCACCCCACCAACCTGCTTCGAACTCGCCCTCTCCCCCGCACCCCAATCCCAATCCAAACCCACTTCCCCCCCCACCTGGCACCTCACCCGCCCCACCCTCACCCTCTCCCCCACCTCCCACTACTTCTCCCCCGCCAACCTGCGCTCCGCAGCCACCTTCCCGGCCTACCTCTCCCTGATCACACAGTACATCACGCAGCGCTACACCCTCCGCTACGCGGGCGGGCTCGTGCCGGGACGTGGCGCACATGCTGGTGCGCGGCGAGGGGCTGTACGTCAGCCTCGTCACGGCGAGGGATGGGGCCAAGTTGCGGAGGTTGTATGAGTTGTGTCCGTTGGCGTTGGTGGTGGAGTGTGCGGGGGGGGAGGTGTTGGGATCCAGTGGGTTGGGGGGAAGGTGTTAGGGGAGGGTGGTGGGCGGGTGTGATGA
>NT_165979.1:1771046-1803628 GCF_000143365.1 Chaetomium globosum CBS 148.51
GGAAATTCCTGGTGGTCTGGGGATGTTGGTCGACTTACACGGGTGGTCTGCATCCAGCCTCGCAAGAAGCCGAAGGCCGAGGGCACTGAAAACGAAGGAATTGTTAAAAAGGGAAGTGGTGAGGGAGGCCGTGGAGGGGTTGGGACTGTGAAGAGGAGGGTGTGGGATGGATGGAAGAGATGGCAGTGAGGGGGTTGATGGTTTGGTTGCGGATGGGGCTGGGTGATGGAGATTGGGTGCTTGGGAGATTATTTAGGTGCGTTTTGATGTATAGATGTTTCCCTACCGATATAGGGGGCTTGTGATAGGCATCGTCCAACAATTTGCTTGGTTGTTGGTTGATTACAGTTGAACTAAAAGCGAGGTTGATTTTCAACAAGAGTTCCGATCATTCACCTGGATTCGGTAAGGTATAGAAAAAAAAGAGACACTGGGAAGGCTTGCCAACATTGGGGGGTCACAGGAAACTACTGGGCTGGTTCGAGCAACATGAAGGCAAAAAGGGGATCTCGATCCAGTCCTTGAACGCCCACTCGTAGGGGATGATGGGTGTTGTAAGGGTACGTCTGAAGGCCGCAGTCGGTTTTCAGGGAGAAATTAATGCATGTGATATTAGATACTAACTATTACTATTATATTATTATATTATTATTAAGCACCAGATCGCTACGAGTCATCCTCCTTGGCGACGGTGTTCTCGAAGTCGAAGACCTCTGAAACCGTTTCCCACGTCCCAACAAACAGTGGCCCAGAGACACGTTCCATCCCCGTCGCTACCCCGGCTTCTTCGTTTCTCTCCTGCATATAGGACCAGGTTGGGATTTCTGGCCCGGTCTGTTTCAGCACAAAGTGCAGAGAAGAGTTCCTTGCCGGGTGGTAACGTAGTGGCAGGTATGGCGTCTGCTTCGTCCAGGACGGGTCCTGCGCATCCGCATTCTTCTCCGCTGTCTCCTTCTCGACCCCCTTAATGAAGGCGGACATTTGTTTGCTGATGGCCTGCAGTCGGATACTTAGGCCCGTGTCTGCCTGCTCGAGTCGTGCACCAAGACTGGGTGGGACGTTTCCGCGGAGGGTGACTTCACGGACCCCGTGGCAGGTCGCCAGGAGGGAGATGAAGTGCTCCTCGAGGGCCAGGCAGGAGGACTGAAGAAGCCTGATATCCTCCCCTGGCCAAGACCACGGCATCCAGGTGTCGTAGACCGCTGACCCGCGACAACATGAAAGGAATGTTACCGATACCTCTCTGATGTTAGGTTGCGATCGGATCCGGTTTATAACCTCCGTCCACTCATCCTTGTAGCTCTGCATATGCTCGGGCAAAGATAGTCTCGTTGTTGAGGCGCAGATTCTTGGGGCCATGGGGGCAGAAGCATGAGAAGTATAGGTCCACAACCCTGGTAGAGCTGATTCGGGGACCGACTCTCTCGATATCGCCAAGCGGTGACCCTCCCGAAACCCGAATGGTTTTGGCGAGGTATGGCGAAGCTTCCTCCCAGATCTGCTTGCATACGAGGAAAAGGCCGAGAGCCTGACTCCAACGTGCCGGCTGATCAGGCTAGTACGCCTTAAACTCCCAGGCGCGGCAGACCTCGTCGTAAATCATGTTACGGACCTCCAGCGGGAGGTCGAAGAAGTGCAACCTCGGGCCGGTGTCGTCGCGAGAAGCCTCCACGGCCTGGGTCTCATCCCATTCACTTTTTGTTGGCCTATCGAGCCCTTGATCAACCAGTTCATTCCCATCCTGAACCCAGTTAGCCTCTTCAGGATAGGTTGGGTTAACTAGCTTCCCGACGAAAGGGCTAAGGGAAGGCCCCTGGCGCCGTCAATCGCGTTACCCTCCACTCGCCACCCAAGTTCCCCGGCTTGCTGACGGACGAAGTACTCCGGGACGGGGGTTAAGAAGCGAATCTCGCGAGAATGTCAGATAGCTCCAGAACTTCTCTTTCTCTCTTCATGGACTTCTCGAGGCCATTGAAGATTATTCTTATTGATACATTTGGTTTTGCCGGTTCCCCCGGCAGCTGATTGTTCAAGCCCCGGAATTCCAGCCCTTGTAACAATCCGCGACGGGGACGTGGGGTGGGGTGGTCAGGTCGAAGTCCGGGTCTTGCTCTTGGGGTGCGGAGTCGTGGAACAGGGACCCGTAGATGCGGCCGCGGATGCTCCGGGGCAGGTCCAGGAAGTTGGGTTGGCTGCCACGAAGGGAGCATGGCGGCAGCGAGGGCACGGCGAGGAGTTGTAAGTCTCGATGTTGCGACGAGAAGCCCATCGTGCCGACGAGGTGAGGTAGGATAAGAAGGTGTGCTGATGTGGCAGGTCAGAATGATAATTTAAGTTATATATAGACATAAGATGGCAAATGATGTAAAGGGGGGGGCATCGTGTCGACGGGCTGAGGTAGGATGAGATGGTCTGATGCGACCGGTCTGAAATGATTGATTGAGATATATAGACTCAAGACGGGGAAAAGTGAGGAAGCTCAGTCGCTAGGGTCAAGTGAACAGGGAATTTACACAACTATACCTTGTCTCAAAGAATAAGTTGGTGGGTGATCTTCTGCGTTGTGTACCCACACAAAGACGGTCTTTCGTGAGAGAAGGGAACGGCAAACAATCAAGGTAGCCGAGGTAGCTTGACAAACTCCGCAAGTTTGTCTTGGAGAGATAACGACAGTATACTCTTCGCTTTGCTTGCTGTTATGCGTGAGATGGATGGACAAAAGGAAAGTAGCCGAGCAAGAAAGAAAGAACAGAAAATGTGCATGAGAAAAGAAAGGGAAGAGGCAGCGAGGGAGAGGGAGAGAGATTGTGGTTTAAATACACGAGACAGCGCACTAAAATTTCGATTCACCCGCATGATCTCATCTCCTTAAGCCCAGATAGACGCCACTGCATTCATAGTTTGAAATCGGCATTGTTCTTCTCCCAGCCTCCCATCCGATCTCCCATAGCAGCCACCCTCTCCGACAACCCCACCTTGAGCACCCGTGACCTATCGGTGCAGAGCTCATACATGGTGGAAAGGTTGAACAGCAGCGTATGCGAGCTTCGTCCGGTGTCCACAAGCTGTTCTAGCAACGCACGGCCCTATTTTGACGTCAGCAATCATGATTAGAGTCTCTACTACGCTCAAAACAGAAGAGCAAAGCATCTTACTTACCTCGTGCATTCTCCCAACATACAGCAAACAAACCGCCATATTGACGCAAACCATCTCATCATCACCCACTAGCTCCTTCAAATCAGCCCACTTCCCCAAAGCAGCGTCATACTCGCCATCCGCCATATCACACAACGCCGTCACCATTCTCTCATCCACCCCTCCCTGAACAGCCTCCCCCCCCACACACGCCCTCGCAGCATCCACATCCCCCAAATGCAACCACAACAACGCCCTCCTCACCCTCACCATCCCCATCCCCCCTTCACCACCACCACCACTCCCCCTGTCCCCACCCAAAGTCCCCAAATGCCCCACCGCCCCCGCCAAATCATCCATCTCCACCAACGCACCCGCAACACGCACGCCCAGGTCCGCCAGCCGGTGCTTCCAGGCCTCGGCGGCGGAATGGTCGTGGGCGGCGCGGGCGGCGGCCACGCGGGCGCGCGCCTCCCGCGCCAGCTCGTAGTAGCTCATGACGGCGCGGCGCGGGTCGCCGAAGCCGAGGGCTTGCAGGCGCACGGCGAGGAGGCGCAGCGGCCAGGGGACGAGGTGCGTTGGTGTAGGGGGGGTGGGGGTGCTGGTGTCTTGGGGGGGTTGGGAGCCGGGGGTTTGGGGAGGTTGTGATCCGGGGTGTTGTTGTTGGGGGGTGGGGGTTGTGTAGTAGAAGGCGGAGTGGAGGTCGCCCAGGGCTTTGACTTCCTGCGCGGCGAGGGTGGTCGCGTCGATTAAGGTGAGGCAGGCGAGGCGGGTGTAGAGAAGGTCGAAGATGCGGTCATGGTCGGTCGGGTCGACGGTGCCGCCGGTGAGGGTTTGCGTGGCGGCGATGGCGGCAGCGCGGAAATAGCCCTGCGAGAGGAGCTCGGGGATAGGTGTGTCCGAGGCTGGCGGGTTAGGCGGGTTACGGAAGGGCGGGGGGATGTTGAGTGGCGTGAGTGGATGGTAGATTTCTGGGCGCAAAAGATACGAAAAGTCCTTCGGGCCGTGTTTCGAAGGGGGTGCGCCGCCGATAGGGACTCGCTTGCCGGTTGGCGCTGGGGAATGAGCTGGGGAGCGCATCATGGGCGATCCGAGAGCGGGACTTCTGGGAGCGGTATGGCTTCTGAGTGAAAGTGTTCGTTGAACCTGGTCGGCGGAAAGAGGCGAGGCTAAAGGGCCGCTGGATGTGAAGCCACGGTCAGGGTTAATTATGTGTCACGTTATTCGTACAACCTGCTGCTTGCAAGGTGACGGGAAGTTGCGACACTCACTCGTCATCGAGAGGGCCTTTGGTGGATGAGCGGGGCCGCGTTGCTGCAACAAAAAGAAAGAAATTAGCAATTTTCCATTCTATTTAACCCCGGCATTCTGTTCCAACTTCAAAACACAACTTTTTCAATCGATTGCCGCATCATCAAACGGTTGTGATTTGCAGGAGCCAGGCGACGAACCCGATCCTGGTCCGTTCTGCCGCTTTTACTTGCCTTTCACGCCCGATCTTGTTCGGGTATGCCCTCTGGATTCCGAATCTTCCGCGTTATCCATGTCGGGACACTCTCGATGTCAAGATGATGAAGATGCATTTACCGACGAGGAAGACTATCAATCACTCCACGCAACCACGAGACATGGATGACGTTGGGAAAAGTGGGGCGCCTGACTGGGCGAAGCCTAAATCCCTAACCCTAAGCGAGATCAGTTTGTGCAAAGATCATGGATCCAGGAGTTTTATGGCTGTCCCCAGTTGTCCCTAGGAAACCCGTTCATGGTATATTGCTGACCGAAATGCCTAAAGGGCTTTTGTCTTTCCTTTCCGTATTATACACAACATCCTCCGCTCGTGGCCTCTCTAGCTCGTCCGCATTGCGACGCGACGGCGATTCTTGTGAGGTTCCTTGTGTGCCTGAGCCCGAAGCCCCCTGCTCGGCCTGTTCTTCAACAAAACTCGGGCCTTCACGTGTATTCTTCCCGTCCAAGACGTCCAAGTTGAATTCTTGCATCTGGCCGTCACCGTCACCGCCGCGATCGCGGCTCCCTAGGGGCAAGATAAATTGCTTGGCACTCCCAAGCCATTCCGGGTCAAAGGCATTCATTCCGAGCTGTGGCTGCCCGGTAGTCTGCCCGGTAGTCTGCGGCGATGTCTGCCAAGTAGCCCGATCTGACATCGGCAGAGGGGCATCCCCTTCCTGCGATCTCTTGACTACTTTCCCGAGCAGATCCGCCATGTTCACCTCGATGCTTAGCTTGGTGAGGTAAGCCAATGCCTGGACCTGGAAGTATCTAACCGTGTGTCAACATGTCTTCGCAACAACGCTTGGGGTGGGGGTACCTAGACTTACACTGCGTCGTCTGGCAACGACATGAAGCCAATGAGCATAGCCTAGTATGAAAGACGTCACGTCAGTAAGCCAGGCCTGAATATTCGTGATACATGCGCCCACGAGCTACTTACATCGAGCAGCATTGACAAGCAAACTGTGATCATGTTGTACTTATAGACAAGGTTGTATTGCGTCAACCCATTCGACACCAGCTTGGACTTGACGAGCCACATGAAGTATAGGTTCATGGCCATGTCCACGGCGGCAAAGAGCGCCTTTTCAATCCGATCCCAAATCTCATTGACGTGAACGATTGTCGGGCTGATTTGTAGCCGGGCAGGGATCCAGACGCAGAAGACGCTGACGTTGATGAAGCCGATGGCGATGAACAGCCCCAACTTGAGTCGTCGCTCTTTCACAGGGTTGTACATGATGAGAGAGAGTCTATTCGCCAAAATCTGCAGCAAACATTGTGTCTGCGTTGCCGTCAGTCATCATGCTCTGGAATGTTGTGGCTGCGGGGAAGCTGGGATCAGTTTGCGTACCTGGACAACCCACGGAAAGACTACCACAACCTGCCATGTCAGTGAATGATGGGATCTTAGGAAGCCGATGGGTTTATACGTACGCATCCCTACAAAATACCATATGCTAAGACCCAACGACGTTAGCTACCAATCCATCAGACCACGGGTGCCAGCGTTTGTGATTTGGCCCAGCTCGACTGTCGACATACCTTGGCGGGATGATGGCGGCGAGAAACAGCCAGCTACAGACCGCGGAGACGATGCACGTGGAGATAACCGCCCATAGCATTATTACGTATGTGTTGGCTCGATGGTTTCGGCGCCATGAGCGCATCGACTGGCGCCCAGCTTTCGTGGAGTCGACCACAGCGACAGCGATCGACGCGCCGAAGAAAAAGGACGCGATAAGCAAACCAGTCCGGGATGTCGGCCTTTCTTTGTACCAGGGCGGGACCAGTGCCCCCATCGTTGGTGTTAAAGGCTTAAAAGCATCAAGAATCGAAGAAGAGATTCTCTGGTAGCGGCGTCCAGCGCACACCTTCTAATATGCCCCGCTCAGTTCTGGGGTCCGAGAGGAAAGAGACGATGCCGTCATGCCAGAAATTCTGGATCTATTTCCGTTTTACGAACCACCGGTGGCGCCGAGTGTGAACAGATAACCACTTACGGTGAAGATGCTCCGGATCAGGGGCAAACGGACAGCGAGTTGCGCCACACGGCTCGAAGATGCTCAGTGCTTCGCTAGTTCGGACGTTGGGGGCAAATTGAAGAATAAGTGGCTCGAGAGTGGCTATATCTGCCGAGCTAAAATACCCAAAACTGAACCAGTTGGTTGGGACGAGGCCGAGGCGCGTCATCGGCGAGTCAGCATTCACTACATGTGCTATGGAAGCTACATCCCTGCCCTCGAGGTTGGTATTATCTAACAAGCGTTTATAAGGCCCATATTAGGTACGTGGCAGGTAGAAAAATGGGCCATATCAAACCCAGTGCCTGAATGGGTACTGTCAGAGCTGGGTAGCAGAGGGACTTCTGACTGTAGATCGAGGTAATCCAGTTCATCATATTATTATTATTCATACTCCGCTATGCCCTAGGGCGTGCCGGACCCTCAGCTATTTAGTGTACAGGAAACCCGTGCCCTCCCGGGCCGGGTGAAAAACCCATACCAACAATCAAGGAACGATGCGTTCTGGTGAGTATGCGTATACAAAGAGAGGAGGCCTCCTGGCCCCCGAACGGGGGCGCTTCAGGCCGCCGCTTCCAGCTCGAGCCTCCTGGCTAAGTTGTACATCGGCAGCTTCCCCGAGTCCATCAGCCAGTCGAGGACTCTCCTCGCGAGCCGTGCAGTCGTGGGATTGATGGCGTGTAGAACAGAGTAAAAGTCCCGTCGTGTCCGAATTCCAGTTCTCTCCCATCTTCGAGTCAACGGTGGGGCCAAACACCACACTACCAGGTATTCGGCAGTCTCTCGTCCCTCGCCACACTCGCAGGCAGGAGTCAGAACCTCCGGGACTCCCCGTGTAAACAAGAAGTCCCGTAAGCCTATTGCTCCCGTCCGGATTTGAATCAGCAGTGAGCTCTTCGCCTTGTTGAGACCGTCATGCCTCCTTAGGGTTTCGTTCCGAAATAGCGTCTCCCGCTGATGGTCAAAGTCGTCCGCCGGCCTGGTAATTGCTCTGCCGTCCCGTTCCTTTAACCACCTCGCTCTCCAGGCCTCTTCTACTACCCTGTCCGTATCGACGATTCCCCCCGTCCAGCGCATGACCGTGCCCGCGGCTCTCTCCACCGCCGTAGGCCCTTGAGGTTCCAAGGTTCGCGGTCGGCCCCTGTTGCCCCTCCTCGAGCTAAGTCTCTGCTGTATCTTGCGGCAGGCGGTGAGGACAACACTCGCCGCCGTCTTCTTGCCGCCTTGACCGTCGTCCAGATCGGGTCGTTGGAGTCGGTTTTCGAAATCTGCAAGCCGTTTGTTTAGGTACAAGTCCAATGGTGGTACCCATGTCTCTGTCTCGAGGTTACGGATGGGGGTAGACTTAAAGGCTCCCGCCACAATCCGCAAGCTCTTGTTCTGGGCCTTCCCGAGGGCCTTAGTGATGCCTTTCTTTACCGGGTCGCCTCCCACATCCGTGGGGAGTTCATCATATTAGAGTCGCCATAAGCTCAAGGGCTGTCTTGCATAGGAGTCTCGTAGCCCATCGGAGAATGAACCGAAACACAGAGGGTAGATGTCACGAATATGTCAACAGGTGGAGCCTCGGGGCGCGGACACCCCGAGCCAGTCGTCCCGAGGACCAATCAGGGAAGGCTGGGGTGTGCTCAGTGTGATCAGGGAAACGGGGAACAAAGGGAAACCAAGCACACTGAGCATAGAAGCCATGCAGCCAATCAGAACACAGGAAGGACTAAAAGTGATCAGTGTGATCAGTGACGCCGAACTCCGGAGGAGACTGAGCACACTGAGCACATAGGACTTAGATAGGTATATAGTCACTCGTTCTGGAGAGCTCTGGGAGTTCTCCAGTTAGCAATCACAACTACAGTTCGCTACAAGCTCGGAAGCCTACTGTTGAGACAAGCCTTTGTTGTGCACCTTTTGGCTGCACCGAACCTAAGCACCCTTGAGAGATTACCTTCAACCGAAGCTGAACCCTAACAGGACAGGGTCCTGAAGTAGGTTCGTCACAGTAGACGACTGGAAGTCATCACCACGGAAAGCTTCCGCAGGCGTGGCAAAGTTCATGAGCCACAACTTGAATTTACCGCATGATATTCTAGCCAATAATCTTTTGGACCGTATCTAGCCTTTTGAAATTGGGAACATGGCCGTAATGTGATCATTGACTCGAAGCTTTGAGCGGCTGTGTACTAGCTGCAAGCGTGATCTTGACGGGTGGCTTGTTTCTCTATGTCGACCGTTGGCCAGGTCCTGTTGGTGGAATAACAGACCAGCGTCTCCTTGACCATTGGTCTCTTCTACGGAGGCACAAGCAAGAAGATAACGGGATCAACAAGCCATGGTAAATACAGCCTCAGCACGGCGTCCGGCTATAATACTGGCGCAAAAGAATGTATGTAGCCTTGCCACGAAGCGATGGCTGCCATTGGTGATGCTTCTAGCTAACTCAGTCACTCCACTTCTGGGTATGAACTGACCTGGGCTACATAATGCCTCGCCTCCTTCAGGTAGGTAATTACCTAACATATAATTCCGCTAGGAGAAAAATTCAATATGCCGCCGTTCCTGAAGCTCGATTAGAGATGGGCTGGCTACACTGAAGGGAAAGCAAGGATGTTGATCTACAATCTGACTTCCCTTTACCCAGCCCATCCCTCCGAATCCCTATTCTTCCTAGCCCCAGCCCCAGTCCGAATTGATCACCGTGATCATCTTCTGACAGTGCCGGTCCGCAACGAGAAAAAGTAGATGTCTGTCCGCTTTCCACGTTTGCTTTACTTCATCTACATATTGCTTGGATTCGTTTGAATCCCGGCCCTAGTGGATGGTGGTCAGCCACTAAATGTTACTGATTTGAGTGAATACCGCTTCTTCACCGTCCCAACAATAAACACTAACTAGGGTCCTGTAATTTAGAGGCGAAGGTCGCGAACCGAGAGATTTCTCCTCGGTTGCCAGTCCTCCCGGATCGAGCAAAGGCTGCGAATCACACATGTCAAGAGTCGATCCGGGCGCATAACCCCTGTCCTCTAGAATCATGGAATGTATTGGTGGCGTGCGTGTGCGCCTCTGAGCTCCCGTGTGGTCCGCTCTGATGAGGGTTGGTTGCGCGCCAATAACCGCGCTCCGCCGGGTTCGCTTGCGAGTGTCGCAAGATCTGCGTAGACAAATGCAATCACGGACGGAGGAGCAAGGTCAGTGTCTCCGTTGTAGCACCAGACTGCGAATACCTCGAACTCCGGTTTCGACATCAGGGAATGGAATGACATGAGATCTTCGAGATAATCGGCCCAGCCAGCCAATATTCTACTTGGTACCAGAATCGCGATTTTGCCTATAATATTAACCCTAGTATTTCAGCACTCGCCAACTCCGGGAGCAAGGCCATTTTCCATGTCCTTAGGTACCTAGTCAATCGTTGGTATGGACCGGCGTTCCAGAGGTTTTCCCGTCAACATCTGGAGAGCACAATCATGAGTTCCTAGGAGAATTCTTATCAGGGGGACCGCGCTCCTCACCACGAGAATGCATAAATGATAGGACGACGGCAACCCGGGTGAGAAAAAGGCAGACTCATGAGGTTATTAACTGTTTATTCGCTCTCGACCCCTAACCCATGCCTCCCATCCATATGGCTCGGGTCAGTTCGCGCCGATTTCTTTTTCAATGATTGCAAGGGCGGCTTCGAGGTTCGATACAGGCGCATATCAAGTCCTCAACGGCCAGCGGGGATCGTCGTCCCGGCTCGACGCGACCTCCGGCAGTTGGCTAGGCTAAAATGACTGCCAGGCATGCCAAGGACGCAAGACCAGGAACCAGGGACCACGACGATCCAGCGATCGCCAGGCCAAATACCGATATCGAGAAAAAAGGGGTTAGGGGGCATAAATTAAATGCGGGCGCCAAGGACCTAGATAATCAGCGAAGCTTGTCTGTCGCCTTCGATGGTTCTCTCTTACTGGCAGCGGCTAGAGAGGCGAAGCGAACGTGAACGACGGTGTCTGCTCAAAGGTACCAAGTATATGTACAAAGAACAAAAACATACTCGAAAAGGGGCAAGGTGAGGGCGGCGCAAAGCAGCAGCCGCAGCAACCCCCCAGGCTTCTTCCAGGGCCTGGCCCCATCAGCCATGTTTTGTGTGGTGGAAAAGTACGGATGTTCTGTGGTCCCCCCGGAACCGGGTATTTGTTCAGAAACTCCGTTGATCATCCTCCTGATAATTTATTCGCTGGACGCCGTGCTTCTCTCCCGTCCCGATTAGATTAAAATTTTGGCCCATGAGCCTGCTCTGTCGATGATGCTTGCGATAAGCATCGACATCGCCAAAACGTCGGGGTGCACTTGGACCCAAGGACGGGAATGATGTGATTCAGTGGCGGCACCGAGGTTGGTCCGCATATACAATGTAGTATCGAGATCCAGGGCCACATTATCCAGTCAAGTATCATCCTGGAGCCGACGATCACATCACCACTGCGCGAGAAGGTGCTGCTGAAGCTTGAATCCATGACCTCGTTGTAAGGAGCTCCACGGTTATATAAGCCACCATGACCTGCCCGATTGTCGCTATCTCGGCAGGCCTCTTCACCATCAAGCCCAGAGCCCCATCCTGAGTCCCAAACCACACCGGCACAATCCCCCTTCTCCATTCATTCATTAGTTACGATGACTCGCATCCTCATCAGCGCGCTGGTCGCGGCCGCCGCCGTGCAGCAAGCCGTCGGCGCCCCCATCGCCCAGGGCGGCGGTGGCGAGGAGACCCCGACCGTCTCGGTCCCGACCCCGCCCCAGCCCACCGGCTCCGGGCTCCCCTTCCCCCCATGGCCGTCGGGCTCCGCGCCCCCCTTCCCTCCCCGGCCCACCGGCTCCGGCCTGCCCTTCCCCCCCTGGCCGCCGTCGGGCACGGGCGGCCCGGCTCCCTGGCCTCCCCGGCCCACGGGCACCGGCGGTCCGCAGCTGCCCCCCTGGCCCATCGGCGGGCCCTTCGAGAACCACAAGCGCTGGGGCGGCGAGGGCCGGCCCCACCCCACCGGCGGCGTTCACCCTCATCCCCATCCCCACCCGACCGGCCACCCGCTCCCGCCCAAGCCGACCGGCGAGCCCCCCAAGCCGACCGGTGAGCCGCCCAAGCCGACCGGTGAGCCGCCCAAGCCGACCGGCGAGCCACCCAAGCCGACGGGGGCGCCTGAGCCTCCCGCCGACGACGACGAGTCGCTCCTCAAGTACCTGGCCCGCCTTCTCCGCACCTAAGGCAGTAACATACCTGGTGGATGGGTAGATGGACGGACAAGAACGCTGACGCGCAACCTGTTGGCAAGGCTCGTGGGGAGGATTCGGGGAGGAGTTGATGGTGTGTGTGTGGTGTGTGTGTTTGTATATTCGGCGACTCCAAGGGTTCTATGCCGGGCTCAGTCAGGCCTTGCTGGCTTGGCTCGCTTCAACACTCTCCCTTTGGATCTCATTGCTTCTTGTTCTTGACTCTCCTTCGGTGCCTTGGCCGGGGTGCCCCCTTTGTTCGATAGGTGGAGGGTGAGGATTTGAGCTAGTTATTTATTGACTGTATCTTTTTTTCTCGAGACTTGATGTGTCATGCGCGGTTGGACTTCAAAACAATGGGCATCTCCTTCTTTTTTGGTTTTATCTGGTGCCCGTTTTCGACCTGTTCCGGTTTTCCTCAGTACGTTGTCAATGCTTACTGTTAGCAAATGAGAGTATGAAACAGCTTTCTCAGCTAAGAGGGACCGTGTAATCTGCTCAGCTCAATTGCAACCAATGGTGCTTTGATACAACTTCACTGCAATGTGGTGTTTGAAGGGAGAAGCTGAAAAGCGAGGCCGTTGCACTGGCTTCGTTGGATTGTAGTGCCACACACACGCATATTGTAACGCCCAAAGTGTCTTCACGCTGCATTGTTGTATTGGACGCAAAGGCGATTGCTTTCTTAACGCCGAGGGCGTTGCATGGTCACACCAGTTTTGGCCGCGAAGCTCCGACGGAGAACGTTGGAGCCGAGCTGAAGACCGGATTAATTCCACGCTAGCACCGAAGGGACTCACCATTCAACAAGCCTCTTCCCGCAGCTCCCACTTTCCGCCCGCCTGCCGCCCGAAGCTGCAGGTTGCGGAAGGGGTTGCATGCGTCGGGGAGCCAATGGGACACGCAGTGATTCCAACCGTTACCTCACGTTCTGACTTTACACTTTCTCGTCCTTCAACATGGTAGCAACCTCGCGCTGCAACACAAACGAGTGCGTCAATTATAGAGGATGATCATTGGCCACCAGTCGCATGATGGGATTACGCGACGTGAGACTGATGCATGACTGCTTCTGTTGCTGAGGAAGAAAGCGTCCAGATTATTAACACACAACTCAAAAGAGGCGGAAAGAATGTGACACCTGCCTCTCTCTGTTCATCCCGCAGATGGTACAGGTAACTCGGCCGCAGTTGTCAGGGCCAATTCTATATGAAAGAACGGAGGTACGAATAGATACTCCAGCAGTCATGATACAGACATGTGCAACAGAGAGCGGGCACTGGCTTTGACTTCCTCCCCACTGTTTTGAATGTTCTGCATGCATCCCGCATCTCGCATCCCGCATGTTTGGCCCGCTCGCCGTATGAAATGTGCCCGATCAACA
The DNA here is from genome assembly GCF_000143365.1 of Chaetomium globosum CBS 148.51. NCBI lineage: Eukaryota > Fungi > Ascomycota > Sordariomycetes > Sordariales > Chaetomiaceae > Chaetomium > Chaetomium globosum. The sequence goes on from NT_165979.1 coordinate 1,784,349, forward strand.
TGATGTAACCAGGGCCCCTGACGTGGCCGCCGCTGGAAACGACCTCGACGACCATCCCGCACCGAGGCAGCCATTTAGGTCCCCGCAAAATATCCGGGGAAGCGGAGGGGCCGCGGGCTGGAGGACCCCATACCCCCACCATCCTCTTCCTCGGTTAATCCCCCCCACAGCTTGATGGCTCGAGATGTGCATCATTGCATCGCTCCCACGCACCCAAAACACACCACTGTGGGCCGTCTGTCACACCAGATGCCGACCGCCCGGCCGCTGCCGCATGCTTTTATGCAGAGAGACACCCCCAACCCGTGGCCTGATTCTTTTGAGAGCTGAAGCGGCAGTTCCTGTCTCCCATTTAAAGAAACACGTTTGGCACTTCCCCATCCTCCGAGTCTCGTCTCTGTTTCTTTTTAGACTCGCTCGGTGCTGCCATCCATCCACCCCATTCACGAGCTAAGGGTTCACCCAACTGTCCTTTCAAACTAAACGGACTCTAGCCTTTTCACGCACACAACCACCACCACCAAAATGAACCAACCCCCCTCAAGACTCCTCACCACCTCCGCCCGCGTGCACCCGCCATACCTCCCCTACCTACACAATGCCTCCCGCAACCGAGGGAAGAGCCTGAAATGGTACCTACTCCCAACCCCCGCCCTCAACCCTCCCCTCCCAGCCCTATACACCCAACACCAACCCACCCAACTCACCCAACCGAAACTAACCCATCCCCCCAGGCTCCCCCCCCTAGCAGCCGCCGTAACAGCGGGCCTCGCCGTGTCCCGCTACCGCGACAGCCTTACCATCACCACCAACACCAGCACTGCTAGTGCCTCCTCGCCCGCGGCACAGCAGGCCGAGGCCGAGGCGGAACGGCGCCGCCGCCACCGCGAGCAGGAGGCCGCCATGGAGGACGCGTATGGCGACCGGGGGAGCTTGGCCGAGCTGGAGAGGGCGTTGGCCGTTTATGAGGCGCAGCGGAGGGGGTAGGGTCACTGCACGGGGGGTAGTATGGGGATGGGGGAGTGGGATTTGATGGGAGGGGGGTGGCTGGGTTGGCTGTTGGGTGGGTTTGGGTTTGGGTTGGTGGCTTTGCTGCATGCATCATGGCGTTTTGGGGCGGGCAGTGATATCCGGGGCATTTTCTGGGGGTTTGGCCGGGCGTTCGGTTATGGTGTCGGGTCGCGGCATCCGGGTTCGGGATGGCACGGAGGGATCGATGGGGTTTGGATGGATCTTGGATGGGGCGGCCGAGAGTTTGTTTTGCATGTGATTGTGGAATCGGTGAAGTCATTTTCAGGGGGTTCAACATTGGCAAAATGGGTCTTCCAGTGGGTTGGCAAAACACTCTCAGCACAGCATCTCGTCTTTGGTTTAGCATGTTCCGTGCCGCTTACTTTGGTATACACTCCAAATACATACCGTCCACTTCATTGTTATGCCTTTCTAAGAGCAGTTCTTAGATTGAGGAATTGAGTTTCTGGAAAGCCAGTTATAAGTGAAGATAGCCCTTGTTGAAGTCAACAAAATCCCACCAGACGACGCGATGGAAAGCATTTCATATATCATATTCAATGAGTTACACGGGCAGAAAAATCACTATAATGACGACGAAAGATCGAAGATTGAGGGACAGTGATACCCATCGGTGTTCTAGATACACGCGATCATATCAGCAGCCGGTTTTTGAAATTTGAATCTAGTTACCTCTTTCACCGTTGCAAGCCGTGAACTACTTCATCGAAGAATTCAAAAAGCCGGACTCCAAGTAAACGTTTGTACAGAGCCACACACGTGACAAAAACGCAAACCGACGACAGAATCGTTTTCGCAAGGGCCAATTGCCCCCGGAGACGATGCCGCATGATGGCGCGAGCAGCGGCACCGCGGCGCTACCGATGGTGGTCAACGGAGATGCGGCCGGACTCGAGCAGAGCCGCCACCACGCCCTCGCCAACCTCAGTGACAAGCCACCAACCGCGCCGCGCAACAACGACGAAACCGCTGCGACTCAAGTACGGACGGGAGAAGACATCTACGAAGAGAAGATCAGACATTTCGTGGTCAAAGTAACGAAAACGAACAACTATGCGGAGGTCACCGAAGACCAGAATAAGTGGGCCCGCGAAGTTTTCGCGATGGCGATTGCCGTTGGGCCGCCGAGGGCTACGGGCGATAACGCGGCGTATGCCACGAAGGGCGACCTCGAGGAGGTTAAACAAATGCTCCGGAACATCACCGGGGGCGGAGGAACACCCGGGGGACTGCAGAAGCAACGGTCCTACGCGGACGTGGCGGGTGGCCACCAGGCCGCTGGAGGCCGCAGCCACTGGCCAGCTGCGGGACCGCCGATGGTCCAGAAGCACATCCCGGCGAGGCTCACAAGACAGATCACGGTCCGCGCCCGGAATATCCCCACCGGCCTTGCGAAGCGAACGGCAGAGGAGACCGTACAGGCAATCAATATAGCCGCGGCGCGGAACGGAGCAAGGGCAGCGCAGAGACTACCCAGCGGAGACTTTACGGTCACATTTGGCGAGGAGGAACGCAATTGGTATATGGAGAACCAGGGCTGGGTTACAAAGGCGTTTGGACCGGAGGCGACGATCGCCTTCAGCACTATCCCGATCATTGTGCGGGGGATACCGTGGGAGAGTATCGACGGAGTCGATGCGGAGACGCTGGGGAGACAGCTGTCCGCAGCGAACGCTGGAATGAAGATTATACGAGCTAGACCGCACAAGAGGAGGCAAGCCGAAAAGACTCGATTTGGAAGGCTACTACTAGAGGTTTTCTCGCCGGAACAGGCAGAGCGCCTTACGAATGGCCCACTCTTCTGGAAGGGGGGGGCGTACTACTGCGAGCCCTACGAGCCCGCAGCGAACACGCTGCAGTGCTTCGCTTGCTACCAGTTCGGCCACTTCGCAGCGACCTGCAAGAACCGGAAGATCTGTGGAAGGTGCGGAAACGACAGACACGAAGGCCCAAGGTTTGGTGAAGAGGTATGCCCAGCGAACGCGAACCCGAGGCTTGTCCGCTGCGGTCCCTGCGGAGCCCAGGGGGGAGGCCACTTCGCCTTCTCTAGGGACTGCCCAAGAGTTCAGGGGCAACAGGAGAGAGCATCGAGGGCCTTCTACGAGAGGCCCCGGTCCTTCGCGCCCCCACCGAAGCACAGGAACACACCACCCCAGGGGGTAGGGGCCGAGGAAGCCCCCCCTCTAGTCACCACAGCGGACACACAGCTACAACCCACGGAACTTACAGAGGCCGACCACGAGAGTGCCCAGGGGGGTTTCGAAGAGGTACAGCCAAGAAGAAGCAACCGGAAGCGGAGGGGTACCGCTACGGGAATACTGGGGCGCCCGGTTGGGCGCCCCCCCAAGCGGGGAAAGCAGCGTACGGGCCTCTCCGTGGTAGCAATGCTCAACCGGACCCGGCGGGTCCACGGCTCCCCCGCAGCTAGCAGTGGCGGAGGTACTCCCGAAACGTGGGCCGCGAGAACTGACCCCCCCGCGGAATGGTAGAGTGGAAGATCCTCTACTGGAACGTTGCGAAGGCGTACGAGAGGGTGAGGGACGCGGTGGAGCAGAGAGATCGCTACGACATAATAGCAATCCAGGAACCTGGGGTAGCGAGCGAACGGTGGCCCATACTGCCCGGCAGGCTGCCGATACTGGGTAGTAACGAGTACAGGCAGGGGGAGGGCGCTAATATACGTGAGTAAGGAGCACGAGGAGGGTAGCTGGGAGTTCGAGAGGGGGGATGACTGGGTTGCGGTAACCTTCCACAGCGGCGCCGAAGAGGCACTGACAGTCTGGTCGGTATACTCCCCAGGCCAGGGGCCAGGGGAACCATACGAACAATGGAAGACACCACTCAAAGAGCTTGCAGAGAGACAGCCGCGGGGCCGTAATGTGGTTGTAGGGGATATGAATCTCCACCACCCGATGTGGGATGCAGAAGGCAGAACAAGCCGGGGCGTGGGCCTGCTCCACGGCCTCGCAGAGGTCTGGGGGCTCGACCTTATAACACCATGGGGCGACGTTACCCGCTACGGGTAGGGTTATCACGGGAACGCAACAAGGGGGGAGCGAGACAGCACCATCGACCACGCATGGGTCACAAAAACCTCTACAGCGGTGTACCACGGACCGGGGGACCCGTGCTTAGGGGGGTCAGACCATGTCCCACAACGAATCTCGGTCTACGACGAGAGGCAGGGCAGAAAAGAGAGCGTAGCGAAGTCCTAGAGGGCTGGAGCTGGGGCTTAATGAACGAGGAGCAAGTCGAAGAGCTAGCGAAAGCTAGGATCACTGTCCCCGAACGAATCGAACACCCGGAGCAAGTGGAACCCTCCTTCAACAAACTACTAGAGGAGCTAATTGGAATCGCGAACGAGGCGGTCCCACAGAGAAAGCGTAGTAGCGGAAGGCAGGCCATCTGGTGGAACATTAAAGTCAAGAACGCGACGAGGAGAACGCGAAAAGCCTTCCGAGACTGGAGAGCTGTGAGGACGCCGTGGCGCCGCGAAGAACTCGAAGAGGCGAGGAGAGCACAGAGAGCTATCATCAGAAGGTCGCAGACGAAGTGCTGGAGGCAGGGTATCCACGAAGCATCGGCCGACCCCCAGAAACTGTGGGCTATAGAGAGGTGGGCGAGGCTCCGAAGCCATATCGCGGCGGCACCACCAAAGATCCCTTCCCTAACCAAGGAGGATGGAGGCACAGCAGAGACGCATGGGGAGAAGTCTAATATCCTCGCAGGCCGGTTCTTCCCTACCGTTATACCAGGAGTCGACCCGGGGCCGCGGGGATATAGCCACGGGCCCGATAAGGAGTACGAGTTCCTCCACCAGGAAGTGACCAACGAGGATATTAGAAAGACCCTTGCAAGAACAGCAAACAACAAGGCACCTGGGGAGGATGGACTTTCCAACGGGTTCCTAAAGGCCTGCGGCGAGCCCCTGTACAACGCAATGGCGGTCCTTACAAGAGGGAGCCTCGCGCACGGAGTGTTCCCGCGGCGATTTCGCAGCGGAAGAGTAGTGGTACTTAGGAAGCCCGGTAAGTCAGAGGCGCAACAAAAAACAGCGGGCGCCTGGAGGCCGATCACCCTCCTCAGCAGCGTCGGGAAAAGTCGTCGAAAATGGTAATCGCAGAACGCCTCTCCCGGGAAGCGGAGAAGCAGGGATGGCTGCCCGAGGGGACAGATGGGGAACCGCAGCGGCCGCTCCACGGGGCTTCGCGATCAGGGTGGTCACAGATGCCGTACACGAGACCTGGCGGCATAAGGCGAACGCATCTCTCCTTCAACTAGACCTCAAAGGGGCCTTCGATAGGGTACACCATGGATGGCTTACAAGGACCCTTAGAGAGCTGGGGGTCCCGCTGTGGACCCTTAGATGGGTCGATTCGTTCACCGATGGGAGGTCGGCAAAACTCTGGTTCGATGGGACGATGTCCGAAAGGTACGAGGTGGCCGCAGGGGTCCCGCAGGGGTCCCCCCTCTCCCCAATCCTCTTCCTTCTATTTATCTCAACACTCTACAAGAGGCTCGAGGCAGTAAGGGGGGCAATCGTGGTAGGGTTCGCAGACGACACCAATATCCTAGCCGTAGCGGAGACGACGGAGGGTACCTGCGGCATCCTAGCGGAGGCCTGGGGACACTGTGCGGGCTGGGCAGCAGAGAGAGGTATGGAATTCGAGCCAGCGAAGAGCGAACTAATCCACTTTTCGAGAGCAAGGGCCCCGATCGAGAAGACCCTAACGATCGAGGGGGTAGAGCTAAAACCAGTTGAGGATGCTAGATTCCTTGGGGTTTGGCTCGATAGGAAGCTGAGGTACCGCGCACACCTCGCGGCGGTGAGGAAGAAGATGAAGACCCAGATCTGTGCCCTAACAAGGCTCGCCGCAAAGACGTGGGGGTGTACCTTCGCGAGGGCGAGGGAGATCTACTCGAAAGTGATCCGCAGTGCGATCGCGTATGGAGCCCCAGCCTTCCACACCCCTACAGAGGTAGGGGGCCCCCCCCGCGGGGTTGCAAAGGAACTCGCAAAGATCCAATCGGAGTGCCTTAGGGTTGTCGCTGGGGCCTACAACGCTACCCCAATACGGAGCTTGGAGACAGAAACCTATTGCCCACCCATCGACCTGTACCTCAACAAGAGGCTCCTTGCCTTCGAGGATCGGGTTAGGATATCAGAGGAGGCGAGGCTAATCCGCCAGACCCCTGTCACAATCGCTGCGATCCTGCGGCGGAGGCGCAGAAGGAGGAGAGGAAGACCTCGGCGGGAGGTAGCCGATATAGCAACGGCACCAGCGGAAAAGGGCTCAGGCGAATGGAAGAAGAGGTGGGCACAGGAATGGGCCCCCCTCGAGTCGAGGCCGGAAAAGGAGGAGCTAGAGCCAGGGTCGACCGGCCCAGTACCAAACCACAAGAAACAGCTCGAGAGGTGGATGGAGGCGGCAATGAGAAGGGAGTGGATTGGAAGATGGGAGAGTGAGGTAGCTAGGGTGGTCGCTAGGAACCCGGGGCGGGCCCTCGAACCGGCCGATGCGACCGCGCGGTTCGACGCCTCTGTTATGAACCGACACCGGTCGAGGGATCCAGCCTGGGAGCTATCGAACGCGAGGAGTACCCTCCTAGTGCAAGCGAGGACCGGGAAGATTGGGCTTCGAGGGTTCCTCTTTACTAGGAGGGTCCCCGAGGTGGTAACGCCGGTATGCCGCTGCGGTATGGCGCGCGAGACATTTGAACACCTCGTACTCGAATGCAACGGAGCCGCAGATAAACCTCAGCCCTGGCCAGACGACGGCGCAGAGCTACTGGAGTGGCTAGATGACATGGAGAAGGCTGCCACAATGGTGGGTTGGGGTACTTGGGCTGGGGAGGCTGAACGAGTTCCGGCTGGCGGTAGAGCTGGAAATTGAGAACAACGAGGAGGCCCGCGGCGGGGCCGAAGCGGAGTAGCAGAAGGGCACCAATGGAACAGAGGTTACAACTCATTTTATCTATTTCGTTACTTTGACCTCGAAAGGTGGGTGAGCCCTTTCGAGGAGATGGATCCACGGGGTAGCGGCGAGGCCGCAGCGGAGGTGCGGAGGTTTTCATCCAGCTTAGGCATGGTTTTTCCTACCGAGTTAATCGCTGAGGGACCGCATGTACTTAGTACCTAGCGTGATAAGAGAAATAACAATAATAATACTTCATCGAAGAACCATGTTTCTTCTAGCTAGTGATTGTTCGGGAAGCCGAGGCGGTGCAAAGGATAGGAACATCGTGGCGTAAGATACAAGTCATTAGAGCTAGATGCTTATTACCTGTACTTTTTTATATAATGCTCATTACATGACACGTGAAATATGCGAATGGACTTGGAAGCAGTTGTAATCTTCAATCTGAAACGTTGTCACGAACAAAGCCAAGATCACAATTAACTTGACACCAAGCATGTACTTGTGCTATTCTTCGAAAATCCTCCAAGGGATGGGAACGCCGTTAGATACAAGAACCCGGCCAACGAGGAAAGGACTCATTTTTACAACTATCTCTTGAGAGATTTCTTTTTTGAGCTCCTCCCTTGGGCAATTTCTTCCTCCTCATCCTCCCACTCGCCCCTTTCCTCCATCTCGGCATTGACCTGCTCTTCGGCGTCGCCCTGTAGCCCCTCGCTGTCAAAGTCGTCCTCGTTGTACATGTCGCTGTCGTACTCATCCACATCCATTTCATCATCGTCCTTATCACCACCTCCGCCAGCCTTCTTGTTCCCTGCCTTTTCCTTGCGCTTCTTCTCAACGTTCTCCTTCTGTTGCTTTTTGCGGGCCTCCTTCTCCCTCTTGCGCTGATCCCACCTCTTTTCCAGCTCCTTGATTTCCTCCTTCGACTTTTGGACATACTCGTGCCACATGACTTTGCCCGAGCAAATGCCCTCCTCAACCTTAGTCATCCGCAGCCGCATCCGGGGTCCCAGCTCGACTAGCTTCACAGCCCGCCGCTCGACGTTGTCGTTGGCGCCCTCCTCGTCGTCATCGCTGTCCTGCTCGGTAGCCCTGGCCTTGCCGCTGTGGACTCTCTTCGCAGCCGTCTCCAGAATCTCGACCTCGGCGTCCGTGTCGGCTTCGCTTCCGCTAGTCCCGTCCGTCATGTATCCCTCGCCGTCTTCGCCACCAATCATGAACTCCGAGATATCCTTCAGCTTCCCAAGGTTCGGGAGACCCCCCTTCTTTCCCTTCTTGGATTTCAGCATCTTCTCAGCGGCGTTCAACCGTCTTAACGGCCTCGAGAGGCCAACCGATTTTGTTGTGATCGCGTAGTGCCGGAAGTTCACGATGAACGTCCCGTCGTCCGATTGTTCGCGGTTCAGGAGCAAGACTCTCCTGATCGACTTTAGGGGTGTTGTCTGGGGGTTGATCGGGGGAAAGAGGGACTGAAAGGCGGTCGTGGTGAGGGACTCGAGGTGTCGGGGCACCTTGGAGTTTGCGTCGGAGGAGGGATTGCTGAAGTTGTTCATGACGAGCTCGAGGGCCGGTTAGTGGGGATGTCTAGACACATTGGAAGCCGGGATTCTTACCAATGGAGGTGTGATGTACTCTTTTCCGCCGCCCTTTGGGTGCCTTTGCGCCCTTTGTACATCCTTGGTGAGGGAGTACTTTTCGACCCTGAAATGGAATGTAGGGCCGCGCGGCGCAACCGCCAGCCGCAGGTTGGTGTTCCCGGACTCAGACCTCGAGAAAAGGAGGAGATGGGTGACCCCGAGGGGGCCGCACATGGTAACATAATCCCGTAACCTGTTACCCTTCCGCTCCTTTAGGCGTGTCGCTGTCCCCGGTTCCATCACACGTCGAACATCGGTGGCCAACTGACTGATGCTGGTTCCAACTTCGCCGGCGCCGATCCGGATAACCATGCTCTTCGGATCTTTCGAGTTCGCATGGCCATTGATCGCTGAGGGCGTAACAGGATTTGTCGCGCCAACATGGGTTCTCTTTTTTGAGCGTCTTTTGGCCATGGTGTCTGATAATGAGGGTAGTGTTGTTGTTCTGATGATCTGGATGCAGCTCCGAGACCAATTGATTGCTTGGGACAGTTGCAAGCGGGCAAAAATTTCGGTGGGGCCGCGCTTATCTTGCATGCCCCACCGCCGATAAGCCCGCAATTTTGGGAGCAACACTCCCTCGATCGTCGTCGTCTTCCAAAGTTGAAGCAACAAAAAGACGGTTTTGCACCACAGGCCAACAATTATCTGAAAGGAGGAGCCCGTCATGTCGGCCAAACGTAGGAAGGTCTCTTCCGGCAATGGGGCCATAAAAGAAGCCTCAATTCAGATCCAAAAACCCAAAACAAAACCTCAACCTGTAACAGCACCGGTCGAACCGTCCGCGGTACCAAACTCCGAGGCCGAGTCAGAGACTATAGACGATGCGTCGGGGGAGGAGAGCGAAGAGCCTGCCCCAAAAACATTCCAGGACTTGGTGCGCGATGTCCATTCCTCGGCGTTCAAGCATAGTAACTAACAGTAAGGCTAGGGCATCGTTGACTCCCTCTGCGACGCTTGCAAAGAGCTTGGATGGAAGAAACCGACACCAATCCAGCAGGAATCGATTCCACTTGCCTTACAAGACCGCGACATTATTGGCCTTGCAGAGACCGGTAGCGGTAAAACGGGTGCGTTTGCACTTCCGATTCTCCAAGCCCTTCTCGACAAGCCACAACCTCTGTTCGCCCTCGTGCTCGCCCCAACAAGAGAGCTGGCAGCCCAAATTGCGCAATCCTTTGAGGCGCTGGGCTCTCTGATATCGCTTCGATGTGCTCTGATTCTGGGTGGCTTGGACATGGTACAGCAGGCTATTGCGCTGGGAAAGAAGCCGCACGTGGTGGTTGCGACGCCCGGTCGGTTGTTGGACCATTTGGAGAAGACGAAGGGATTCAGTCTGTGAGTCTGCTGTGAGCCCTACGGTTTTCACATCTGGGGAAACCTTTACTAACCGCATACTTAGGCGGAACCTCCGCTACCTGGTCATGGATGAGGCCGATCGGTAAGAATGCCGTTTATTACCCCTTAGTAACTTAAGTTGCTAACAATCGCAGTCTCCTCGACATGGACTTCGGCCCGATTCTGGACAAGATCCTCAAGTTTCTTCCCAGAGAACGCAGGACCTTCCTCTTCTCCGCTACCATGTCAAGCAAAGTTGAGAGCCTGCAGCGCGCCTGTTTGCGCGACCCCTTGAAAGTCAGCATCTCGTCATCGAAGTACCAGACCGTCTCGACTCTCGTTCAGAACTATGTCTTCATCCCGCACACCCACAAGGACACCTACTTGATCTACCTATGCAACGAGTTTGCGGGCCAAACCATCATCATCTTCACCCGCACCGTGATCGAGACCCAGCGGATTGCTATCCTACTACGCACGCTCGGCATGGGTGCCATCCCGCTGCACGGTGGCCTCTCGCAGTCGGCCCGTCTCGGCGCCCTGAACAAGTTCCGCGCCGGCTCCCGTGACATCCTCGTGGCCACCGACGTCGCCGCCCGCGGTCTCGACATCCCCAACGTCGACTGCGTCCTCAACTTGGACCTCCCCGGGGACTCCAAGACCTACGTGCATCGTGTGGGTCGTACGGCACGTGCCGGCCGGTCGGGACACGCAATCAGTTTTGTAACACAATAGTAAGTCTGCACGAGTTTCTAGACTGCCTAGCCGATGCTAACTCTTACAAGTGACCTCGAACTCTGGCTGCGCATCGAGGCGGCACTGGGCACCAAACTTACGGAGTATTCCTTGGAAAAAGACGACGTCATGGTGTTCAGACCACGGGTGGAAGAGGCACAGCGGATAGCGAAGACTGAGATCAAGGCGCTGATGGATGATCGTGGAAAGAAGGGCTCGGTGTTGAAGGGCGGGAAGGGGCGGAAGAGAGGGCCACCCGGGTCGAGCCGGGATCATATGGACGCCGAGGAGGGTTGACCAACACACGGTACCTAGTTGGGGTGCTCAGGTTTGGTCGGAAAAGTCCCGGTTTCCACGGACGGAGTTTGGCAGTGCTATGGCGTTTTCAGGTGTCATGTACAGATTATTTAGTGTACTAAGATTGGCAAACACCCATGCTTGGAATGCTGATTATCTTCATAGACTACGAAGCCCTCCCTCCAATCACTCACTGCCCAGCCTCGGTGAGCACCCTCGTCCAGTCAAACTTCCGCCACCTCTTCTTGAACCCCTCCACCCGGTCATCATTCCTCGACCACCGCCCCTGCCGCTTAATCACATCCGGCTCGCAATCCAACATCCCCCCAATGATCTCACGCGCAAACAAATCCCCCTTGGGCCAGCGTTCCGCATCCTCCACCACATGGCCCAACCCCCCATCCAAATCAAACCACACATGAAAATACGGCATCTCGCGCGCGAGTGTCCTCCGAAACGCCAGCTTCCCCAGCCCCTCGCGCGCCCGCTTCCCCGTATCAATAATCTTGCGGTGCTGCGCCCACTCCTCGTCGGCGGCGAGCATGGCCTCGCGGAAGAAGGCGGGCGCGGTGGCGCCGAGGTCGTAGGGGACGGGGACGGCCACCAGGACGGCGTGCTGGCGCCGGTGGGGCGCGGCCGCGTTCTCGTAGAACAGAACCTCGCGCCCCTGCTCGTGGTACGCCCGCGTCAGGCTCTTCATGAAGTTGCGGAGCTCCTCCCACTCGTCGTCGTCGCATTCGAGGAGGTTGGTGCGGTGGCTGAGCGGGGCGATGACCGCGCCGCCTTCGGCGCCGGTGAGTTCGGGGGCGGTGGGGAGGGTTAGGTAGGTGCGGGTTGCGAGGGCGATGACCGGGGCGAGGGGGAGGTGTTGCGGTGGGGCGCGGTCTTCGTGGAAGCAGAGCGGGCAGGTGTCGAGGATGCGGTTGAGTTTTTTGTATTCGGTCACGGCGATGTTTTTGAGGGAGGAGTCGGTCTTGTGGACGCGCTTGGCGAGCTTGGCGGCGTTTTCGTCGAGGTACTCGAGGTCATTGTCGAAGCGCGCGTCTTTGGCGATGCGCTCGGCGAGCCGGAGCCCTTCGCCCCCGGCTTGTCCGCGCGTGCGGCGCTCTTCGCGGAGCATGTCGTCGATGGACATGTCTTCGTTCGCCTCAACCTGACCGCGCTCGACGCCGCGCTTGGTGGTGACTGCTTTGACTTCGCCGCGGCTACCGGCGAGCATGCGGTTGTGGGAAGCGTCGAGGACGACGGCGTTGTTCGAGGCGGCGCCAGTGCTGAAGGCGGCCATGGCGGCGTTGTATTCTGCTTCGAGCTTCGAGGCATCGGGGGCGTTGCGAAGTTTCGCCTTCATCAGCTGAGCACGCATGCGATTGAGGGCGGACTGGTCCATTGGGGGGGCCGGATGAATCATATCCTCGATAACCATGCCCTGCTCAGGTTCTGGAGATGGAGAGCGGGCGGGTGCCCGCCGAGCCGTCGCCAGTCGCTCCACATACAGCTCACCGGTCGGCTTCTCTTTGCCGACGTAGCCTTCGCCGTACACGCCACGCCTATCCATCTCCACCTTCTCTTCCCTAGCTTCGTCAAAGTCCCGCAGGCTACCAAATCTCTCCTCGGCAACCTCATCAACCGGTCGGTTTGTTTGCTCCGCAATGGTGTACACCGCCTTGAGTTTCGTCATCCTCCACTGCGATCCCTCGTCGCCAAATTTGTAGCTCACTTCCCTCGTGCTAGATTCTTCACTTTGCTCACGGCTCTGCACCTCGCCCAGGCCTCGATTGAGCTCCCGCTTGTGTAACACCCTTGGTGGTTCTTCTCTCACGGGTGACGGACTCTTCCGCTTCCCTCCTCTTTGAACGTAGTCAATATCCAATGCCGAGGGCGCCGTCATCCAGGAGTCTCGAAGAAGGGGCGTAGCGTTGGCCGGGGTCTTCTCTTCGTCGGGAATGGGAAGATCCTCCTTGGGGTCCGATAATTTGAGGTCCCTGATCTCTCTTGTCCCCCGCCTTTCGCGGCCTTTCTCCTCTCCGCCTCTGGAGCGCTCTCTTGATCTGTGCCGGTGCCTATGCCGATGCCTAGATTCTTCTTCTGGGTCGTCGCGGGAATGGCGTGAGCGTTTGTGACGGTGCTTGTCCTCGTCCGGATCATCGTCTCGAGATCGGTGATGGCTGCGCTTATCTTTGTCTCCATTGCGCCCACTGCGGTCGTCTCTATCCCTCTCTGAATCGCGGTGCCTGTGTCTCTCGCTCGTTCGGTCGCGTTCTGAAGAGCGATCGCGACGATGGTGGTGCCTATGTTTTCGTTCGCGCCGTTCTTCTTTTTCACGGGCGGCGCGTTCTTCCTCGGCCTTTTCGGCAGCAAGCGCCTTTTCAAAAGCTTCCAAACTGTCCATTATCGCAGTGTTGGGTTCGCTGAGCAGGCATGTGTTTTGAGTCAATTGAACGCCAAGACCAACTTTGATATGGAAATGTTAAAGTGACGTCGCTGCCAGAAGTGCATGTGGGACGTGCACTCTGGGTGTCACCGAGCTTTCGCCCAAGGTCCAACTCCACCCACCGTCTTAGCACAGTGTCCATTCACTGTGTGTCTAGACCAGCCAAATCCTCAAAACCGCCACTTCTGGGCTTTGTCTCCTACAAGCTTGTGCCTTGTGGGGGTTCCTATTTTCGTCGCAGTCGTCTGAAGTTGGAAAAGAAACTCAACTACTTGATCCAATCGAACTCAACGGTAACGTCACGCAACAAATCGATATCAAGGAGTGCACGTCACCCCTCCATCTTCCTCTTCCGACGCTATCGAGGCTACAAGGATGGGACCAGGGGGCTGAGCCATCGGCAGTGGTCTTCCCGTCTTAATGAGTTGGATGGGAAACTCGTGTGTTGTGGGCCTATCTGCCTGTCGCTGAGTAACCAGAGGATCGCCATTCTGAGCAGGCGCTAGGCGCTAGCCACGCGTGCTCGCCAACAATCCCTATTACACGGTGATGGACTTCGAAGGCCGACGCCATTACTAGGCTTAAAAGAAATAAGGAGTGGTTTCGGACAGGCCGACAAAGCATTTTTACCGGCGCTAGATTTAGAAATCAGAATTTTGGCTGGGGGCCAACTCTTTGTGGGCTTGATGTTCCTTGTTGCTCGACGGCCCCGAGCGTAAAGTTTGAGATCTTTGACAAGGTGCGCATCTTCCCGCAGCCACAGCCGCAGACCAGTGAGGTTCAGGCCGGCCGCAGGGCCGCTACTGGGCCTGTAGCCTCGGGAACTCAACTGCTCGGGAACCAAGGTGGGACGAAGGGGTGAGCCTTGGGAGGCCGCTGTGCCGCTGGCCGCTCGGGCTGACCAGTGAGGATTCAACTCGAGGTGTGGATTTTCCCAAGGGAGTTGAAGGGGACAGCAGTAAGTAGAGCAACAACATCTTACACGCTAGAGAATGGCATATCAAATTATTCGCTATTGAAAATTACCGCCTGAGATCCGCCATTTGCAGCATGTCATTTTTGACGCCCAACGCCCACAGCCAAGGTAGGAACATAACAAAATCCCGGGTATAAGCCGTCATGCACTTCTATATCCTTCCTGTACAATTTTCCAAGCATTCATCACGTATAACTGTACCTCTGGTCCAATTGACCATGCCCGTATTGGGGTTGCCCTGGCGGCCTCTTGGCGTAGTCAGCCGGGTTGTAGGGCACATATTGAGGCGGCTGCGGCGCCCGGGTGGGCGCCTTCTTGTCGTCCTGGTGCTCCTTAGCGGTCTCTCTGTGAGGGGCAAGGGGCGCTGGGAAACCCTTGTTGTCCAGGCCAGGGCTCGGGGCTCCCGAGGACCCCGAGATGGGTCGTGGACCCGGCGTCGTCCACTGGCCGCCCACCGATGGGTTCGGGCTTGTGTTGGACGATTGGGTTGGGTCAATAAATGATTCTCGGTTGCTGGGAGGGGGGGATGACCGGAACGCCTGAGGTGGTGATTGCCGGTCGGATTGCAGGTTAGGGGACGTATAATAGAAGTCGCCGGGCATCTCGATGGGGGCTTGTGCTGGTGGACTTGCTTGTCCTGCATGCCCAGCTGGAAGTTCTTGGGCACCCTCCTGCATCCCGTACGCCACGACACCTTGCGAACCAGAGGTGCTAGGCCGCTGGTATCCCGCATATGACGATTGCACCCGGGGGACCTGATATGGAATGGGCGGTGACCCCAACGGGGGCGAGCCGCTGACGGATGGCGAGTACCGGAGGCTGGTAGGAGACGGGAGTGGTGATTTGAGCTGGCTGCTTCTGTCGGCTGGGTTGATCGTCCTGAGCTTTCCGTCCTCGATCATGGCCTGAAGCACCCCGGCATCCAACAGCTCTGCCTTCTTGATAATGCGCTTGACCATCTCGCCGCCGGCCTTTCTTAATTGCGACTTGACAAAACTGAGCACTGTGATGTTGCACTTGATTTCGATGTCCTCCCTCAGGTACAGGCCGTCGGATGGCGCGCCCAGCCCCTTCAACCCAATTTCCGGCACTTCGGGCGCCTCAACACCAGGTTGGTTGCCGGCAATCCGATACTTGTTTCGGAGGTCCACACTCATGGGCGCGTAGATATGAGTCTGCAGGCCCCACGGCATATCATGAAAGCAGCCATTGAACTGAATTGTCGAGGCGCCCACCTTCCCGATCCCGGGGACAACTTGGATGCGTTCTGTGATTTCATACCAGGTAGAGTAGTACTCGTCTGTTTCGGCATTTTGTGGCGCGGGAATGGGTTTGTGTCCGATAACGAGCGGGTTCAGTGTGATGACCTCAGAGTGTGAGTGGAGGATGTCAATGGCCAGCTGGCGAGGGATGAAGCCCGGGATGGGCGTGATCACAGTGAAGGTGTCTTTTTTCCGCAACATGGCGAATGCAATCGTTGGCGCTGCGGAGCGCGAGCGGGGACGTGTCTCAATGTGAGGATGCGGGGCGAGATGACGCGCGTTGTCGGTATTGGTAGCTAAGATATATTCGTAGTCCAGAGATGTCGAAAGATTAATCACGATCTGTTGGGCATTACAGCGATGGAGGACTAACAATGATCTGAAAAAAATCGGGAGCGAGGAACAGGGGAAGACTGAGATCTTTATTGGGGGCGCAGCTGCGGTAAAATGGACGGCCTTGGTAGCCCTCTCTAGGCCGCTTGTTGGTCGTTGCTCGGAACCGTCACCAGCCGCGCAACAAGGGCTGAGTCGCCAAGGACTGAGAACAATCAAGCACCATCCACACCAGCCCTTTGTCAGGATCTCGATGACGTGAGACGGGGTCGGGTTTGGTTTACCGCCAGCCGATGTAACTCAAAAAATCGTCAATAGTCATCCCCAATGAATGAAACGAAGTATGAAGTAGTTCTCCTATTTTACAACATATAAATGCCGTTAACTAACTCAGATCCCTTGGACTAGGAAATGCACGCCAAGTGACAAGCACATGAAGGATGCAACCCAAGCTGGCACCTCAGACATGAGAGCGAGGGACAAGGAACCCGCTTTGCGGCCCCACAGCCCAGATCTCCCCGTTGGCCACGTGCGAATTCTGCCTTAGTTGACACGGAGTCACGGACCCAGCAAGCGGACGGAAAAGCTGCCCCACCAAGGTAACTCACCCCGCCGTCCTGGAATTTCATCACATTCAACAAACTTAAACACAGCAATCCGCATCCATCCAACACATAACAATCATCAACCAGTAATTCCAGGCATTGCTCGTGAACGCCAAAAAAAACATCGCGAACACCACTTATCAAAATGGATTCAGCTTCAGCTTCGGCTTCGGCTTCGGCTCCAGTGACTGGCCCACATGGGCAGACAGAGCAACCCACTGTGGTTGTTTGCATCGGAATGGCAGGTATGTTGACCAGCTATTTTTCGCTACCGTCTCTCCCACTCACCTCGTCCTCTAGGAGCGGGCAAGACCACATTCATGCAGCGGATTAGTTCCCATCAGTTTGCGAAGAAAGAGCCTCCTTATCTCGTCAACCTCGACCCAGCTGTCGCCAACTCTCCGTATCCGTGCAACATCGATATTCGAGACTCGGTAAACTACAAGAAGGTCATGGAGGAGTACAACCTGGGACCAAATGGAGGTATCATGACGTCACTCAACCTCTTTGCGACCAAAGTAGATCAGTTCATCGGTCTTCTCGAGAAGAGGGCAACGCCGGACCCAGAGAACCCGAGTCGGAAACCCGTTAAGCATATTCTGGTTGATACTCCAGGGCAGATTGAAGCCTTCGTATGGTCAGCCTCGGGGACCATCTTTCTCGACTCCCTCGCGTCGTCGTTCCCAACGGTTATCGCCTATATCGTCGATACCCCGCGTATAACTTCCACCTCAACCTTCATGAGCAACATGCTCTATGCCTGCAGTATTCTGTACAAGACGAAGCTTCCAATGATCATCGTGTTTAATAAGACCGATGTGGAGGACGCGTCGTTCGCGAAAGAGTGGATGACCGACTTTGACGCGTTCCAGGCAGCGCTAGACAAGGAGCAGGGCAATAACGCGTTCAGTGGAGAGGACGGCACCGGAAGCGGATACATGGGTAGCCTCATCAACAGCATGAGCCTCGTGTTGGAAGAGTTCTACAGCCATCTCAGCGTGGTTAACGTCAGTGCGATCCAAGGCACTGGAATCGACGACTTCTTTAATGCCGTTAAGGACAAGACGGATGAGTTCAGGCGCGATTACCAGCCTGAGCTGGACCGGAGGCGGGAGCAGAGGGAATCTGACAAGAAGAAGCAGAGGGAGAAAGAGCTGGACAAGATGATGGCCGGCATGGCTATAGGGCGGCCGGTCTTCGCACAAGTGCTGCAGCAAACCAGACACCGCGGGCGACATCGAACTCGAACGAGAAAGGATGTAGAACCGCTCAGCCCAGACGAGGAAAGCGAAGGACGAGCTTGACGACGAGGAGGATCGAGAGGGCCTTCAGGCGAGATACGAGGCTTCAATGTTGCACCCAGGAGGACTCCGTCGGCGCGGATGCAAGCTTTGCGAAGTACCTCCACACGCAAAAAAGTTAAATGGTAGTTGGGCCTAAAGGGTGTTTCTTGTATTGAAGATTGGCATCAGCATTCTGGCGTTTGGGTGATACCAGCATTAGGTAGGTAGATAGGGTTCTATTTAGACAAAAATGGACAAGAAATTAGTATTTCTTGTCACGTGCTTCTCAAATTACCAAAAAGCCGTCTTCGGGAAGTGGTGTCTCTGCCCTGCTTTGGTGTCGGCCTATCCAGAGCCATTCTTAACCGACGAGTCGAGGACAAAGGGCTACGGAGATGTATAGTCCCAGCATCCTAAGGGAAACCATCCACTCAGTGGCCTTCACAAATCTATCCCATCAACGCGCTTCGAACTGCACCATTCTGTAGCAACGGTCAGCAATGACTCGCCACCCGAGAAGGCCGGGCGAGCGAGCGAGCGAGCCCCCTTACCTCTTTGTCCGTTCCTTGTACAGCACGCGCGCGCCGCACTTTTGGCAGCGGATCCCTGTGCCCTTCTCCAGCGGTACCCGTGACGAGCAGTCGCCGCAGATGTAGTGCATCGTGCCGCCGCCCTCGCTGGCGTAGTCGCGCGCCGCGGGGGCGCTGGATGAGCCGCCGACGCCGATTGACGAGCCGGAGCCGGTGGGGACTTGGTACTCCTCGCGAGACATTCTGTAATTGTTTCGGGTTGGAATAAGGGGTTGTTTGGTAGGTTTGCGGGATGCGCGGGTGGGATAACGCGTGTCGTGGTGGAAGGTGGTTTGATTGAAGTTTTGATGTTGGTAAATGCTGGATGACCGCGTTCGAGCATCTGAGGGGCCTGGACAAAGCAAGGCGGCGGAAAAAGTAGCGGTGGCAAGCGGCAGAATGGCTCAATGCGGGCCGCACAGGGATAGCGTCACGTGGGGTGTGGCCTTGGCTCGGGCGGCCTGGGCCGAGGTCTGTCCCGGCAGCAGCAGGTCCCGCTTTAGCTGCTGAAGATAGGACGCTGAACACTTGGAGAAAGTAGCTTCCAAGCTGATCTGCTAACAACAACCAAGGCAAGAGGTAAATGGTGCAGCGAGAAAGAGGGAAGAAGTAGGGGGCTTATACGAGTTAAAGGCAAAACGATTTGATCCGGATGTAGTTAGCGTGCTAAGGCCCTATAGGCCCAGTGCCTCCGGGCGAAATAAATTCCATCCATCCATCCATCTGTCCCGGCAGGCAAAGCCAATCGATGCCGAAAGAGCTTAAGCGCCCTGGGTTTCAAGACATCCCTCCGCATTGACCGACGTAAACACATCGCAACAAACATATGCCTTTAGATTGAGCTTTGTATTCGAGCTTGAA
>NT_165979.1:1804007-1853800 GCF_000143365.1 Chaetomium globosum CBS 148.51
GTTGCTTTTTTAGTTTTCTTTTTTTTCTCTCTTTTTATTTTTTTTTTTTTTTAAATATTTTTTTTTTTTTTTATTAATTTTTTATTTATATTATTATTTTTATTTTATTTTATTTATTGTTTTTTTTTTTTTGTTTTTTTTAAAAACAATACCTACCACTGGGAGTGGTGTGGGTTGTGGGGTTGATTGTCTTTGCAATTCTTTTTTCTTTGTTGTTTTTGTCTGTTTTACTCGGTGGGTCGTGCCTTTTGTAGTTGTTTTGTTCCTCTTTCATTCACTTTTCTCATGCACGTTTTTGCTGTGGTGGTCTGCGAGAATCCATCTCCGAGGGCTTCCTGTTTTATTAATCTGTGTTTTGTTGTTACCTTATTTTTTTCTTTTTGCTCTCCAATTTTTTTTTGGGGGGGGGGGGGGAGGGGTGTTGTTGTTTATTGGGGTGGAGGTGTTTTAATGCTGCTGCTGTGTTACATGTGTCAAGGACCGAGTGAGGGAGTCTGCATGGCCGGCGGAGATTGGGCCCCGCGCGGCGATGGGTTGGTGTGTCACAACGCCGGTGGTAAGTCTGGTTGGGTTAGATTCTTTTTTGGTGGCTTTTATTTTTGGGCTGTCTAACTTCTCCAAGACTCTTTTGAGTCCATTACTCGTCATCGCCAAAGAACACCTTGATCGGCAGCCATGCATCACCGCACACCTTGAACCGATCCGGAATGCTGTCGATCTTGGCCACCTCCTCGTCCGTCAGGTCCCACCCGTCCAAGTCGAAGTTGGCCTTGACGCGGTCCGGGTTGACGCTCTTGGGCAGCACGCTCCAGCCCTTCTTCACACCCCACATCAGCAGCACCTGCTGCACGCTGCGGTTCTTCGCCTTGGCGATCGAGGCAATCGTCTCGTTCTTGTACAGCGGCGAGTCGCTGCTGCCGAGGGGCGAGTACCCGGAGCAGTGTATGCCCTTCTCGGCGCAGTAGGCGATGAGCTTGGGGGACGGGTTGCCGGGGTGGAGCTCGATCTGGTTGACGGCCGGGACGATCTAGTTACAACGAGTCAGCAAGCAGTCTGAGCAAAACGGCCAACCACCAGGACGGCACCACATACCTTGCAGCTCGGGTCATTCAGCAACCGCTCCAGGTTCTTGATGCCAAAGTTGCTAACACCCAGGTTGCGGATCTTGTTCGTGTCCATCAGCTTCTGCATCTCGCGCCAGGTGTCGACAAAGTCCCAGTCGGGGTAGTGCTTCTTGAGATCCTCGGGGGTGGTGCTCGACGGCCCAGTGCATGAGGTATAGGTCGAGGTAATCCACGCCCAGGTTTTCGAGCGAGCGCTGGAGCGCTTCAGGGGCCCGCTTGTGCCAGGGGTTGTCGAGCTTGGTTGGTCAGGAAGATCTCCTCGCGCGGCACGGCCCGACGCGGCTGATGCGCCTCGACGATCTCCTTCTCGTTGACGTATGAAAGGCCGTGTCGGATGTGCCGGTAGCCGGCCCGCAACGCGGCTTCAACCGCCTTGCCGACCTTCGCCGGGCTGGGACTGCCATGTCCCCAGGCCGATGGCGGGGATGGTCTTGCCCGTGTTGAGCTGGAAGGTCTTTCTGAAAAAGGGTGTTAAGTGGGATGGTAAAGGCTGGGAGCTAAGGAGCTGCTTACGATGTGTTCTTAGTCTCGGCCATTGTGATATCTTTGGATGTATGTACGACACGGGTGATGTGCTGCTGCTCAAACACGCAAAACTAGAGAGGGGTTCGAAGACAGGACGCGGCTTTATTCACAAGCTCGACCAACTGAAACGCGGGGTAAAACTTGACCCGATGTTCGAAGTGCTTCGATTCTCAAGTTCTGATGACGTTATGTGTGTCCGCCCCCGCGCCCTGTCTCGCCTCTGGTGGGATAAAAAGTCCACTTGGCTTCGGTGTCAAGCGGGGTGTTGGTGAGTGGGCAACCTTGACACCGGGCCAGGCTATTCGCCCAGAGATGCGCGATCCCGACCCGAAGACCCGGCGTTACGGTCCGGCGTCATGCGGTTTTGATGCGGTTGGGGCGCTTGGAGGGCCGGAATTCCCACAAGTGTGGAGTGGACCACCGTTGGCTTGCTGCCGCCGAGGGCGCCTCTCTCGGTGACTCGGGAACGAGACTCTTGTCTCCGATGGCTGCGCGTTAACTTCCCCGCTCAAATGGTACGCAACCACTTCGTCCTGCCCCTGAAAGGCCGTTTGTACAACGTCGGTCACTCGTCACAATGCCACCCCGAAGTCTCAAGGAATGGGATTCAAGCGATAGAGATGCCATCTTGTCCATCATGCCAAGACGGAATCATTGTCATGGCCACGTCCGATTAAACTATCGACCAGCAATCACAAGACCACCGCACAGCACTCCTATCCCAGCCAGCTTTACTCCTAAGAATCATAGACGCGAAAGCCATGCTCCCATCTCACCTCCTCGTTCTCCACCTCCCTATTGCTAGTTACTCCGGCCACTAGCCGTCAGTCCCGCTGCTCCTGAATGTGGCGCAGAGCGCCGCATAATGATGGGTCAAGTCGAGCACATTCTGTGGCAGGTTGGTAGCCTGGATAATGCTCCTGATCTTGACAGCGCCCTCGTCTTCGATCAGCATGCGCACCGTGTGCAGCAGCTCGGGCGAAAACTCGCTGTACCACCTGTACTGCCACGTCACCAGTCTTATGGTGGCGGCCACGGTGTCGCGTGTGCTCCCCTTGGTCTTCTCGAACACCTTGAGGATGCCCGCCAGCGCCTTGGGGCTGAAACGCTGGGCGAGGCAGGCGCGGTAGGCCTCGACCGCCTCGTCGACGTGCTGCAAGCGCTCGGCCAGCGACCCCAGGATCTCCCACTCCTCGGCCGATTTCTTGTATTGCATGCTCTGCGCGCGGTACTGGGCCATCTGTGTGCGCCAAATGGTGTAAACACGCAAGTCCTCGTAGAGCACCATGAACAGGCTGTCAAGCCAGCGTTCACAGAGCCGCTTGTTGTTAAGGCGCGAGAAGTGGTCTTCCTTAGAGCCCTGCGTAGATTGTTAGTGATGTGAATATAACTGGCAGGAGCGCCATAATAGCTTACACTGTCGTCACCCTTCTTGACTTCGTCCGGGTCGACGGCGCTCGAGGGCCTCTCAATATCTTCGGCCCTGTTGCCAGGAGCGAGCGTCTGGGCAGCAGACTCGCTGTCTGCTTCTTGTTCCCCTTCCGCCCCTTCTCCTTCATTCTTCTCCTTCTTTTTCCCCTTGTCCACTCCCTCAGCACCCTCCTTCTCCTCATCGCCTCCAGCTTCTGAAGCTGCACCGTTAATGGTGGGATCCGGGGTCCCGCGGAGGGCGTCGGTACTGGCATTGCGATTCTTAGGGTAGCTGGTCGACTCCTGCTTCTCACGGTACTCGTCCTCCATCACAAATACATTGCTCCGGATCTTCAGCAGCTGGTCCCAGCCAATCTTGGCTGTCATTTCCGTCAGGATGCTGTATGCATGCTTAAAGGTCCCACGGTAGGCGGCTGCGCGGAGATTCAACAGGCTCGGATCCACCTGCTCGGAATAACGGGACTCGGGTTCGCTGTCGATTTCATCCAACCTGGTTTCCTGAAGCGTAGGTAGATGAATGTCTCTCGGTTCCGGCATGATGGGCGCGTCCTTGTCTTGGTAGGTAAACATGGGACATGAGTTGAGCGTGGTGAGGGCGTTCTCCCAGTCCTCCATGGTTACATACACCTCGGCTAACCTGGCCCACGTCCCAAACTCGCTGGGGGCGGCAATGGTGCTTCGGTCCGCACAGCCAAGGGACATCCGGAGTCTCTCGTCTTTTTGTTCCGGAGTCGCGGCGGTTTTGGCCTTTTTAAGCAAGAACTCAGCCTGGGTGTCCAGCATAACATAATCCATCGGCGACTGCTTCAAAGCGTCGTGAAGGATACGTATCCCCTGAACCTCTTCGTTGCCCATAAATAAGACTTTGGACAGCAGAGATGCCACCTCGACGTTTTCTGTCCTCAGTTTCTCGAACAGGTTGATGCCAGAGGTATATCTGCCGGTAGTGTGGAAGTATCTGAGTAGACCCGCCGTGAGGTGGTTCGAGACCACGTTCGGAACCTGCACGATAGAGTCGGATCCTAGCTGCCATCCTGCGCGCGTGCCGTTAGCCGATCCGTAGCCGCAAAACGCTGGTCCTATATCTCTTACCCCGAAAGAACAAATGCTCGGCCGCACTAAGGAAGCGATGCTCGGTCTCGGTATTGGTTACGGGGTTGAACCGTCTCACGCCCATAATCTTTCGAATGGTGTCGCCCGTGCCGTCATCTGCATACGAGTATGCGCGCAGCACGCTGCACAAGTATGTCTCAAGCCAGAGCTCGTCGGTCGCCTTGCGCTTCTCGCCTCGTTCGTCGATGCAGAAGCTCTCCACAGATCCAGGGAATGGCGCGTGCACACGCATGTCGACGCGCGAGAAGGCATTGTAGCAGCTAGAACCGAGTTAGCGGCTAGAACCACACCAACGAGACAAACCCAATTACCAGTATGTGCCTTCAAGGGTCTTGGTGGTGGCAGATGGACCGAATTCCTTGTAAGCTAGTGTGTTGATGTACGCCGCGAGACTCGCTGACGAAGAGGCATCGACGCCGGTAACATGGTGATAGACGCCTGTCTAAACACCCCAAAGTCAGCGGTAGGACAGGCAATCGAAGTGAGCCGAAGACTAACGTGTTTCCCTCCACTTCTCAGCGGCTGCTTAATCAGGTGCACAAGGTCGGGAGGGCCAAGCTCGCGCAACGAGGCCAATGAGTCGGTACGGGCATCAATTGCTTCGTGAAGCACCTCCTCCGTCAACCTACGCGAAGACACATTAGTTTAAGTCCACCTTGGGAGGGCGATCGCGGGGGGCACGGACTCGGGCACTGCTGGCGCAACCATGGCGACAAAACAGCTGCCGTGGCTTTAGACCGCAATGCGCTGGCGGGAAGCTCGATAGTTAAACTCAATTCGAATAGTTAATCGTAGATCCAGAAGGTAGAATAGGGGTGAGCAAAGTTCGGAACCGCTGCTGCTGGCTGAATATGTCTGGGCCGTCCCCGTCGTCGTGTCGTCCAAGTCCCCTGCCCTTTCAATGTCTCGGGGCGGTTTTGGCTGGCTTGCTTGCTTGTCTGGGGGGTCTGGGCAGCTCC
Source organism: Chaetomium globosum CBS 148.51 (assembly GCF_000143365.1). Lineage (NCBI taxonomy): Eukaryota > Fungi > Ascomycota > Sordariomycetes > Sordariales > Chaetomiaceae > Chaetomium > Chaetomium globosum. The sequence continues at coordinate 1,809,160 of NT_165979.1, forward strand.
CAGCTACCTAGTCCAAGGTTGTTGCGCGGTTGTGCTTGGCGGCCAGGGCGGGCACTGAATGGCATTCGCAGAAAAGACAGCCCAGTTGGAGGAGCTCGGGCCACATAACGTCAACTTCTCAAACGACAGGACTTGGCTCTGGCTTGGCAGTCGCGTCTCCCGCGGCCATTTCTTAATGATGCGGGTTGAATGAAGGAGTCTGGAGAAGTTGTGGCACTGACCACGGCAATGCTGCAACTCTCATTCTCCAACAACCGCGCAACTATATGATACTTTGACGGCTCGCGACAAGATGGTGATTCCAGATCCAATCCACATTACCCTTACTTTCCTGACGCTAATTGATTCCTCTACAGGCCGCCTTCTCGGCCATCAACGTCGAACCGGAAGAGAACATCGATGAGGAGGTTGACACAACGAAGGATCTCCAAGTATGATGCACTTGTGCTGAAATATCTGCTCTGCCTGGTTCTAATTTATCTCCAAGGTCGACGATGCCCTCAAACTCTTCCAAAACGCCCTCAAACTCCATGCGCAAGGCCCTCAGTCCTTCGACCAGGCTGCCGACGCCTACGATGCGCTCTTCGAATCCGAGATCTTCAAATACCCAGAAAGCAAGACAGACTACGAACGCTTCGAGGCAGGGCAAGATGGCACTCTCGCTACGGAGCCTGTTTTCGCCCAAGGCCTCCCTCCTGTCGGCGCAGATGTCGACGGGATCGGCAGCAGTCTCCCCCAGGCACTCTACTTGTCTCACAAAAACCACGGTCAATTCGTCATCGACCGTATCAAACACAAGGTCCGAAAATCTACGAAGAAAAGAGAACCACTTCTCAAAGACGCCGGAGTGCAAAAGGACGCTCAGAGGGCTTTGGACGACTTTTGCGTAGCCCTTGATCGTGACCCCTCGGATGCCGAACTGTGGAGGAAAACTGCTCGGGTTGCCGCATTTCTAAAGAGCGCTCGGATCAATCGTTATAGTCTCGAAGCCGCCATCGAGTTGGAGGATGACCCGGCTGTGGAGGAAGTCGATCCGCCGTCGCTGGCCGAGGGATTTGCCGGCGAGCAGCTCAAGCAACAACTGCAGGTTCTGGGCGACGACATGGCGCTGACCCACCCAATCATGAACCCCTTCGTGCACCGGGAGATGCCCCCATACTTGGCCCGGTTTATGGACCCCATGCCGTTTCTGCCGGACCCCACCAAAAGGTTAGCTGTTAAGGAACTGCGCGATACAGAAATTGAGACCGCCCGCTCTGTCCTCCCGATTTCGATTCCATCCTGGTCTGAACTTGGCGCTGCTATTGTACGCTTCGTTACAAAGGAGGGGCTTGCGGGTCAGGGGGTCCTAATCCAACTACCCGATACGGACGAGCAAGAAGACGTCCAGATGGAAGTCGACATGCAACTACAGCCAGAGGAGCCTTCTTCACAGTCAGGTACCCCGGACGAAGTGGTGGAGGCGGAAGAAGCGGTTGCAGAGCCGCCGAGCGAGGAAGCAACGGTGGAAGGACTGACGTCTGCACCAGCACCCGAATCTAGCCCGACGGACGAGCAGGCGTCTAAGGACCCGAATAATTCCATATCGACGAGGAAACGCTCTCAGTCCGCAGCCGGCATTCCTGACGCTCTTGAAGACGATGCTGCGGATGTGAAAAGGAGCAAGCGAACCAGACGGCGAGACACAGCCGTGGAAGAAGTCATGGACTCGGCCACCTTTCTCGCGAGCCAGCTCCAGCCGCTGCAAGCTGCCGACCAAAACCTGTTTCAGACCACCAAAAATCTTCTGGAGAACCTTGGGGTAACAGACCAGGTAACCCTCGGGAGAATTGCCGAGGTGCTCGACTCGTGTGCCGCCGACGACCGGACGGGCAAGATCCAAAATCAGGCCACGGTTGACCTCTCACATTCGATAACACATTTTGACGAAGATACAGGCGCCGTATTGTTGAGCAAGAGGGAGCTACCTCAGCTCAGCCTTTCTGCCTTCCTAGAGCATGCAAAGACCGGCTCCCAGCGGGCCCAGGAGGCGTCAGCGTTTGACGATTCTCGGGGCTTGAAAAGCTTTGTGGAAAACGTCAACCAAGGCTGGAATACCATACACGACATCGCCTACAAATATGTGAAAGCCCTGGTTAAGACTTACACTGAGTACAAATGGCCAGACCAGTTGAGGACGGCCGTAATAGACGTCACCGGCCGCCTTGAGGGGAGCATCTATGACAGTTTCGCCTATGAACTCGAATTATCTCCCAAGGACGTACAAGGCGAAACAATCAGCGAGCTCGCAGGCCTCGCCCAGACGCTTTTTGAGCTCCACCTCGATGTCTACGATCACATCACGGATCCTAACAGCACCGCGGATCAAGAGGCAAAACTGGAAGCGAAATGTCGAGTGGACAGGTGGGCGGATATGGCTGGCGAGGTCATTAGACTTCGAACCCTGGAACCGGACGATCCCATTGCGCTCCGCTTTCTCTGGGCATCCGTAGCCTCAACCACGATGGCAAAAGGCACACCAAGAGATCATGTCCTGAACTGCTGGCATAGCCTGCGTGACTTTCTTTTGGGGTCTGCTGCGACGGAAGTCAACCTCGTTAACAACACTACTATGCCGGAGATATCAACGGCTGCCGCGGAACGTGAAATATCTAAGCTGACAACGATGGATTTCTTTCTGGGTCTGTTCCAGGAAGATAATGGCAACCCAGTGGCCGTCGTGGAAAGTCTGGAGCCTGTCCTTAACCCCGAGGGCGTTTACATCACCATACCCGCCACCCTCAAGCAAGCTGACGCTGGCGGCGATGCTCCCAGTGATAAGCCGGGAAAGCTGCCTATCGCAGAGTGCGCCAGCCAGGAGCTGACAGACCTGTGGAAGTTCCTCAAAGGCAGTAACACGGAACTGCGACTGCTGCTGTGGTCAAGACTAGGCGAGGCTTACGGGAAAATCCAGTATACCACCAAGCAGTTCTCGTGCTTCCTTCGAAGTATCGAGACCGTCATATCAGACCTTGAGAGTGACGACTACCTTCACTCCACTGATGAGCCGAGGCGAAACCAGTTCATGAGTCTGCTCAAAGCCCTCGACGACCTGATCATCCAGTCACTGCACCTGGCCTTGAATGACAACAGTTCGTTCGACATCATGGATGATGATCACTTGAGGTCGAGCATGTCTGCTCTTGCCAAAGTCAGCTGCATGTTACATGTAGCCGCCATGTTTGAAGACGAGACGCGGATTGGCATGAAACCTGCACCAGCGAGCACCTCCGACCTGAGATCCTTCCTCAACAAGCTCCAGGAAATGCAAGTGCGGACCTGGTCCCTTCAATATACCATGCTGAAGGTCGGGCTAAACCAACACCCTGAGCTCTTCCCAAAACCCGAAAACGACCTCGCCGATTACTTGGCTGCGGTGCATCAAGTGTTGGGTCTTCGCAAGTGCTGCAAGTCATCTAACAAGATCTTCCTCAAAATGATGCGCGTGGAGCTCCTGAAGCAGAAGAACATTGATAACTGGGAAGACTACCTCGGCCAGGTACTCTACGATCTGCACGGTCTGAAGCTCGGGGTAGGAATCTGGGAGGTGCAAGACCACGGCTGCGAACCTGAGAACCTGGAGAAACGGCAGGCACTACAGTTAGTCGGCAAGGTCACCATGCTGGCAAACAGAATGTCGATGAAGGACTTGCTCAAATCCGACCTCAAAACGACCATCGAACGTATGCAACAAGCTATCGGATCTGCCAAGTCGAGCCCCCAAATGGCTCACAACCTCCGCAACTACTCCGAATATCTCAAAGCGCCGATACATCCGCTGCATCTCTACCAGGCTTTGACGGGGAGCGTAGATCTGGACGCTGTCACCATCAACACCCCCGAGAGCGCGCCGGCCAAGCAGGGCTGGTTCTTCCTTCTCGGGATGATCGCTCTTACCAAGTTCAAAGGCGTCGACTTGAATCGCCGACAAACGCCGGGGGCTACCGACGACCTGCGTATCGGGGCCACCTTCTTGCGCCTGCAACTCCAGTACACACCGGACCGTTGGGATGCTTGGTTTCGCCTGGCTGAGTGTTTTGATTACGAGTTGGACGAGTCAGTCCTATGGACTGCCGACAAAATGAACAAGGAACGCGCCGAGCTTGTGAAATTCCAACGGAATGCCATCCATAGCTACATCATGGCGCTGTCCCATTCATACGCGTGGGCGTCGGACCCTGCGGTTCTCACATCGTTGGAGGACGATGAAGAAGCGCTGTACGACATGTTCCACGAATTTGGGATGCGCATGTACTCGTCAAGCCGCAGCCCATTTGCCATGGAACCCTTCCAGCATGCCGAGCAGAATAGGTTCTTCATCGAGGCGGAAGGGGCGGGCACATATAAGAGGATCGTGCACAACGAGATGACCGACTATCAAGTCTGGAAGTTTGCTGCTCACCTTTTCCGGAAAGCGATGGTGGGGAAACCCAAAGATTGGAAGAACCCCTACATGGTTGCCAAGTGTCTCTGGAAGATGTACCAGAAACCGCCTGAGGAACTCGACGAGAAGAACCGACTGCGCCGTCCGACGGTCCAGGCCGTCATCGACGCACTGGAGAAGACGATCGAAGTGGTCTCATCGCTGCCGAAACCCCGACATGGTCAGGATCCGATTTTAGAGCCGCACTACAAAATCGTGTCGGTTGTCCACAAACTGGTCATGCGGGGCGACATGGAGATCCAAGCGGCCGCAAACGTTCTACAACACCAACCATACGCGCCAGACCGTGGGCAGGAGATATCCGTTGTCAACGCCGAGGACTGGGAAGCGTACGTGGTGCGGTGCTTGAAGTACCTGCGCGATAAAGACAAGTCCAATTGGCAACACCGCATCATCATGCGCCATGCGCGCATCCTGTTCGACGAAGATACCGACCCCAGCGATAACGAAAGTTCCGCTGCTGCTAAGGCCGCTTTCAACGTCCTACGGGAAAGCATGTTCACCAAAACCATGGTAATGAACGTGTGGAAATGCGACGCCGAGCGGCCGGGCCGCCACCACGTCTACACGGAACAGTACATCCGGTATATGGTCAGGGTGCTCGACGTCATGAAAGACCGCGTCAGCCTCGAAGCCGTACTTCGCCGCATCCGCAAAAAGGGCGCCGATTTCTACCATTTCAACGAACTGTGGCAGTTTGGCGTCCTGGCTTATGTCAAGCTCCTCCGTCGGACATTTGAGGTGCCTCTCACGGAAGAGGATGCCTTCAAAACACTCAGCCAGGAGGAGTTCGACACGGTGGGCGAGAAAATAACTGCTTGGTCTACCACCCCCGCAGCAGAGGACAACGCCGCCCTCACGGCCATGAAAGAGGCCGTTGAAATCAAGAAGCTCAACTCCAACCTCATGAAGGCCGGCCCCATCGACGACCTCATCACAGACTGTTATTCTGCCATCTACCTACACGTCAAACCCGACCTCCTCGACTCCGACCAACAGAAACTACCCCACCATCCCCCCGGCGACCCCGAATCCAAACCAGACAGCAGCAACCCCAAATCCACCAGCCTCCTCCTCCACGCCCTCATCACCCGCGACAAAGACAAGGACATGACCCCCTCAGCACTAAGCTCCCTACGCGCCAACTCGGAACAACCCGACCGCGACAAGTCAGAACGCCACTCGCTGGCGGGCGATGCCCCACCACGGGCTGCGTCGGGCCGTGCGGGCGGCGGCATCCGCCGGCCCAACATCCTGCGCAAGGCGGAACAGGCCGTGCAGGCCGTGCTGCGCGCTGCCGAGATGCCGCCGCGGTCGGTCGGCGGCGCGACGAACGGGGCTGCGGGGGGTGGCAAGACGAGGTCTAGAATGGGCAGTGTGTCGAACGCGCGGGCGGGCGGGCGCGCTGCTGGGGAGGGGAGTGGTGATGAGAGTGGGGAGGATGAGGAGGAGGCGGAGGAAGGGGATGTGGAGATGAAGGATGTGGGTGATGATACTGGGGGCGGCGGCGGCCGTCGTGTGGTTGTGGAGTGACAGGGGGCTGCGGCGCGGAGGGCGACGGTGCGTGGTGGGGTTGGTGCGGAAGAGGGGCAGTGATGTCTCGAGCCCGCCTGGCAGTGTGCATGACTCTGCGGACGATGAGAGTGACCTCAGCGACGTGCCGGCGGGACTATGAGGACGATATACCGCCGTCGCTGTTGTTTCCCTATCTTAGGCGGAGTGTGGATGCTGGGACGGTGAAGGGGGCGGCGGGTGGGGATAGTTCTTATGAGGAGAGTGATCCGGAGGGGGAGGGGGAGTCAGGAGACAGACATGACCATGAAGGAGAGGGTGAGGGTGAAATGGAAGTCGAGCAGGAGGCCGGGCAGGAGGAAGAAGAAGGTGGGGTCGGCGAGGAACATGGCGGAGATGATGAGATTGGGGACGATGACGAGACTGAAGAAGAGCATGAGGAGGGCGACGAGGGGCGGGAGGAAGGTGCTGCGCCTGCGCTGCCAGAGCCGGTAATGGAAGATGCTGATGCCACGGAGGAGGAAGATGAAGAGGATGAAGGGGAGTAGGAGGCGGGGGAGGAATATGCTTGGGTCGGGGGGAATTGAACCGAACACAGACGTTGTTATTGCTTTAGGGAAATGGGGTCGTTCTCAGCCTCCATCGCGAGATGGTTTGAGGTTTGCGGAGTTACAAGGACAGGCTACCACTAGATTCTAAGGGGTAAGGCGTTTCGGTATCCATGGAAGAAGCATGCTCCTAGGATTTGACAACCGCGGGGCCTGCCCTGTTTTACATCCACGCAATATGAGTGTCATGTCATGCCCCTCGCAAACTTGGCACCCCTCCCTCACATGGCGGAACCAAGATGACGGGACCAAGATAGCGGAACCGTCTTCGATTGTTAGCTCGGGTCCAGAGCCGGAGCTTATCCTTGGCAGCCCATCCCGCGCGTCACCCACAAGCTCAACCCCACCTTCCAGGCTGCTCCCTCCATGAGCTTGTTCGCCTGACTGGCTGACTGCCCTGCATCAAACGGCCTCCGTCAACACCGACTGCTGGGTATTTTATCCCAACTCTCACCCATAACCCCAACTTCAACCACTTTTTTTTTCCCTAGATTTTCGACGCGACCCTTCCGCTCACCACTTCCCACATCGCTGTCTAGCACTGCCCACCGGCTGACCTCCTTAGTCCAACCCCGCCATAACCAACTTCAACTTCGCTTTCAGCAATATCTTGATACACAACACGATCTAACGAGGAACAAAGATCCCAAGATGTCGTCCCAAAACAAGCGTATCGCCAAAGTATGCACATCTCCTCACCTTCGCCCAAATTCCCCCATACCCAACCCCGTCGTAAACCCCACTAACCCCCACCCCCGCAGGAGCTCGCCGAATGCACCACCAACCCTCCAACCGGCATCAGCATCACCCTCCCCGACGACTCCGACCTCCACAAATGGCACATAACGATGGACGGCCCGGAGGGCACCGTCTACTCGGGCGGCAAATTCGGGCTCGTCGTCACCCTGCCCGTCGACTACCCCTTCCGGGCGCCGACGGTGAACTTCGCGACGCGCATCTACCACCCCAACGTGACCAACGACAACCTGGGCAGCATCTGCCTGGGCCCGCTCAAAGCCGAGAACTGGAAGCCGTCGACGCGCCTCGCGGGCGTGCTCGAGGCCGTGCGCGCCCTGCTCGTCGAGCCCCTCCCCGACGACCCCCTCGAGGCCCGCATCGCCGACGAGTTCCGCGCCGACCGCAAGGAGTTCGATAAGAATGCCCGCGCCTATGTTCAGCGCTACGCTAAGGGGCCGGTTCGGTTTGATGTGCCGGCCGCTGCTGGGGAGGGGCCGGATGATAAGAAGGGGGCTGCTGCTGGGCCTGCTGGAACGGGGGGGAGTGGGACTGCGGGGCCGTAGAGTGGCTCGGGTGTTGCGTATTGCTTTGCCAGGTTGGGTGGGTTCATCTGGCAGCTGCTCGTTCGGCCGGTCATCGCGCTCGCAAGGCTCCTGTGGGGTACTAGGCAGGCAGGCGTTGCGGAGGAGGATTCCGGGATCGCGAGGGATACACAGAGAACAATGCCAACAAGGAGGCGCACCAAGAGGCGTCTCAGACCCGCGGCATACGGTGAAGCGAAGCTGAGGTGGAAAGGGGGTTCCTGATGGGATATGGCCGACCAGCGCAACTAATCGGTGAAAGTGGTGGAGAGGAACCGTGGAGTCAGGCCCGCCAACCACGTCAGTTGAACGTCAGACTCAGTGCATACATAGCAGAGTTGATGGGTTCATCAATAGTGCAGCGGATACAGAACATGGAATTGAATAATGTCTTTTGCCGCCTTCGCGACCCCCCATCGCTGCACCTTGTTCTCGCCTGTCCGCTTCCATATCTCTTCCACAGAACGGCCATGTAGAGTGTTGGCAGTACATCCACAAGAAAAGTCACACAACAAGCTTAGGGAAGGTCATGACACAGGCCCGGCAAAGGGTATATATATCTTGTTTGATTGCTCATCTACCATGATCTGTCGCCGCCATCTACTGTGCGATGTCGCCCATTTTCGTCCCCCGATATCTTGTATCCAGTTATAACCCCAACCTTCCACACATAGGAAATCTTTTGAGTAAGTAGCCTTTTCTTTTTCCCTCTCCACCAGCAAGGAGACCGGTGCCTGTCTTCTCCGCCCGCCCAATGCCATGCCATGCCATGCCATGCCAATGCCCATAAGAACGCTACCAGATGATGAGAAAGCTCGCTAGATGGGGGGACCCGTTCCAGGAATAATAAAAACACATTAAAATCACATGAAGCATTCACCGGCCCTCCCAATCGCCGCAGCCCAGGTAATCTCACATGTTGCTGTCCAGAAGATAACAAAAGGAGCGGGACCAAGGACGGGGGTCTGGTGGCAGCGAAGAATTGAAAGCGTCCCCGACGCGAGCCTTGTGACAAAGGGGAAAGAAAGAGATGGGTAAATGACTGTCAGTTGAGCATCAACGGGTCTCGGGGCATGGTCGACAGAGGCCGAGGTGCACACTAGGCCACCTCGGCAGCTCGGTCCTGCTCGCGATCCTTTCGCCGCCCGAACAGCGTGGCCTTGCGACGCACCTCGTCCAGGTCGGCCGCGAGGTCCAACCCCAGCGCCGCCGCGCCGAACCGGTGCCTGGTCGAAGGTCGCGGGCTGTTGCTGTCGCTGGCGGCGGCTTCTTGTTCCGTCTTCCACCGGCGGATGCCGTCGCGGCGTTCCTGCCTCTTCTCCTCGACCGACTCCTGGCTGAGGTGGCCGATGCCGTTACGCCGCTTGTAGCAGGTCTCCATGAGCAAGTTGCAGTCGACCAAGCGGCGGGGAAAGGTTTGCACCACGCCGAACATCTCCATCGGGTCCTGCACCGCCTTGATCTCACGCTCGCCGAGCTTGAAAATGGTCAGGGCGATGCGGAACAGTGTGCGCGAACCTTCGTAGAAGAACACGTCCCAGACGCGGAGCACGGCCTCGATGGGCAGTGTGCCAATGAAGCAGGACATGAACCAAGCCGTCATGCAGAGCGTTATGGCGGGGAGGCGGTTGGGGTCGCTGATGCTGCCGGAGTTACCGCCATGCGCTGACTTGTTGCCCCGCCGTCCCCTGTTCTTTTTGCCCGCCTCAAGCTCGTCGCCACCAATTTGTTTCCACACACCTGGCATGGAATCCTTCAACGCAACCATTAGGACGCCCAAGTCAACCTTGGACCCCTCGAGGCTCATCTCGTGCGTCCCTGGCAGGTAGACGCGGGTGATGATGTTCAACAGCCAGAAGGCTTGTTCCTCGGTCTCGACAAATAGAAGCAGCAGTCCCGCGAGGAAGTTCAGGGACTGGCAGTAGCCGATGCGCGGGTTGTAAAGCGCAAAGGCGTGTAAGACGCGCCGAAGCGACCCGATAATCTCGGGCTCAATGGCCGGCGGGGACGTGGTCGGTTGAGGAGCACTTTCTCCAGCGGGTGGTGGCGGCGGTTTGAACCGCACGTTATCAGGAAATGTCCGGTAAAGGTCCTTCTCGATATCCTCGACAATCAGAGGTTTCACCTCGCCAAGTCGACCAGCGATCACACCTGGGCCGCTCGGGTTCAAGCCAGCTCGCTGCACCAGCTGGTCATAAACCCCACGGTGCTTGCTCAGAATAGCAGGTCCCCCCGCGTAGTAGAACCAGGCCGCGCCCCTCCAATCTGGCGGGATTCCTTTCCGGATAAAGCGCTTCGTCTTTGCGCTATGTGTGGGGAATCGATTTGGCCGGTCCGTCATCAGAGAGTTGTCCTTGAGAAATGCAATCCACTTCTTGCGTCTCCGAGCAAGGTATTCGCTATACGTGCTGTCCCAGGCATCATATTCCTGGCGACTGACATTAGCACTGGCTTTTCGAAACCCGTACCGATCACGGCTGCCCGGCTCTTCTGGGGGTTCCTGTGGGAGGCGAGGGATGGCCGCTGGCGTGCTGGTGTGCGGCGAAGGCAGGTCGGCGTTTGGGGGTTGATTCTGCGCTGGCGAAATTGGCGAAACTGGCGAAGTTGGTGTGGGCGGTTGGGTAGTCACTTCCTGAGGGATTACCGAATCTTCATCGCCATCTAGCAACTTGGCGGAGTCGTGTTTCTCTACGGTATCCGACTCCGCCTTGTCCCGTCTAGGGGTCTGTTCGCTCATAAGGCCTAGGCCGATCTCGCTCGGTAACGAACTCGGCAACAGTGAACGTCGGGTCCTTGACTGCCTCGCCGTTGAGCAGCCTGATTCGGGTATCGGAAGTGGTTCGGAAGTCGGCAGGCTGTCGCTCATCGCTTCTAGCATCTTCGCCCGCAACCCGCTCGCGTCGGAGTGGCGGCTGGCCGGACGCGAACCTCCTATCGCCGGCACCTCGAAATTTGGATCGGTCTCGGGGATGTCGTCTTCGGTAAATCTCATGCTACGACGGAGGCTCTCGATGTCCGAGTCATTGAAGCCTCTTTCGTACATGCCCATCACGTCCTCCAAGCTCGGGCCGTCATCCACAGAATTCGCTCGCCAACTCCTCCGTGCATATCCGTTGATGATAGATTGCTCCGTGACGCTGCTCGCTTTCGTCAAAACGCTGTTTCGCTCGGTCCCATTTGCGGTAAAAAGGGTCCCTTGTGCCGTGGAAGAAGTAAATTGCGACCGGAAACTCGACCGAAGCTCGTCACCAGCCGCCAGCCACGGAGGGATCTCGCGGAGATGTGTCTGAGAGGGGCCGCCGGGGTTGTGGTGGGCCGGCGGTGGTCTCGGAAAAACGGGTGTCGGGGCGATGATACCTGCATTCGGGTGTCTTGAATAATCGTTTCTCGGTGCACTGTTAAGGCCGTCGTTACTCGGACGGGGCGGGATCGAGGAGAAGGTGCTGGAGGACTGGGATGAAGAGCCAGAAAGCCGACGGGTTCTCGGCCACGGATTTGCGGCCGAACTGAAACGAATTGGTCCTTGCGGGTTGCTGGTTGGCGGCGGCGGCGGCTGATCCAACGGCGACGGCTCGGCATGGAACCGATGTGCCACCATGCGCCGCGACAAGGCACTGTCTGATTGCTGGGATCTGACACTGGTTTTCCGCGGCCGGGAGAAATTTTCCACCACGGGGCTAGGTCGATTGACGTCGTCTGCGGCTCTCGACGGCGACTCAGATCGAGGCTGGGGAACGACGGCTATTTGCTCATCTGTCGAGCAGCAGCAGAAACTTTCGCATTTCGGAGGACGATGTCTCTGGCTCGGGCGACTCTGGGATGTATGGATTGGACGACAAGCCCGGGAACGCGCTTCGGGGCGGTCTTTGCATGGGTGACGACTCGGCCCTCGTTCTATGGACGGGTTCGAAATGCGAGATGGTCGGGGTCGGACTCGGGCAGGGTCTGGCCGGCCTAGAGTTGTAGAAGAAGGAATCGCTGCGGGCGGAGGCGAGGTCTGGAGGCACATGCATGTTGGATTTCAGCTCGAGGGTCGGCCTGCGCGAACCTGAAGGACGCATTGGGCCGGGAGGGGGGTTTTGGAAGCGGAAAGGTCGGCGCTGAGGAGAATACTCGAACGCATTTGCGGCATGAGCGTCATCGTGTTTCGGCCAGGGTCCGGTGGTCGGCCACTGCGGCCTCGACTGTAACCTAGGCGGCGGTGGTGCATATGGCCCCGGTCCGCCGCGTCTTGGGTTTGACCGTTGATACTGCTCAGCGGGATAGCCCACTCCGCCGCCAGCAGCGTCGTCGGTCGAGTCGTGATGGTCCAACATTGCCGGGGCCGTTGCGAGAGGAGGCGGACCAACGGAACGGGCGGAGGACCGGTGGGAAATATCATCGGGCGGCGCCTGGTTTTATTATTGTTTTTCTCCGGCGCGAGGTCCGATCTGCGCCCAAATGAGTCCAGCCAGGCCCGGATGCAGGTCCCAGCGGAGCGATGGAGCGTTGGGAATTAGTGCCGGGGTTGACCTGGGATCCTAGTCGCAGCCCGCGAACTTGATTTCGGGTAGCATACCAGGGAAAAGGGAATTTGGGATAGAGCACCAAACAAGACGGGAAACGGGACGAGAAACGGGACGAAACTGCTCGTCTCAAATGATGATTGCCGAAATGTTCGGCGTCGCCATTGTCGGTATCCCGCTCGGATGACTTTTCTTTTCTCAGCGTCCAAGCTCAGTGGGCATCTGCATCGGATGTTGGAGCAATCGGATGCCCTTGCAGCAAGATAAATTGCTGCACGCCCGACACAGGCCTCCTGGTTGGTCGCACGGGGACGCGGGCGACCGTGTCTGTGCCGATGCAGCGATGCGGGCGAACTGCCGCTTGTTGGGTGTCAGCACACTTCACGCGGCACGGGGACAGCCCTCAGGAGGGTAAAAGAGGTAATCGAGTGGCAGGGATTGCTCCTCGGATGAGATGTTTAGGTCCAGCGACCTGGGACGGTCAGGTAGATAACTGGTAGTTAACTGGCCGTTCTTCTGCGGCGGCGGGAGTGTTAAGGGAGTGAGGGGAATTTCAAAGGCCCAACCGACGGATGGGATAACTAACGAATCAGGTTGGGTTGCGCGTCAAAAATACCCTCAGAGTGCCTGTGTCAGTTGCACTTGCCTCCGATTGCTTCTCTCTCGGACGGCTGTGACTTGAACGAATTGAAGCAATTCTTGTGAACAACGACACAGCGCACCATTGGCTGGAAGCACAATTTGCGGACCAAAAGCAACAACCCAAACGACCGGAACTGCCCAGGCGCAGCTTGGACCTGGAAATCTGCCAGTTTCAGGGGCAAAAACAAGAGCATCGCACAGCGATTGGCGGGAGAAACCTTTCTGCTCCTCCGGAAATGCCAAAAGCCAGGAAACCCGACAGCTGACGTGATTGACTGACAGCAGAGTTGCTACCTCAGTTACTGTCACCTCCACTGGTTAGTCGGATTGAAAGGTTGCTTGCTGGCTGAGCTTCAGCTTGTGAGCGAAGCTTCCGGATGGCTTCCATGGTACCCAGGTTCAACTAGTCTCGTTTGGGCAACCGGCTCCTGGCGACCCCAAGCTGCCCCTTGTCCTTGCCCCAGCCCTTGCTGGGGAAGATTCGATGAAATTTTCCAGAATTGAAATGGAGCATTTCGGTTTGCAGCACCTAAACCTTGGCAAGCGGGTGCAGGAGTGCAGCGGTGCAGCCAGCGTTGCAGCACTGCAGCGTCGCACCCCAGCCCGGCCAAGCGTCCCTTTTTCCGCGGCTCAGGCCCCGGTCGGCGAGCTCAGTCTCCAAGACTTCCTCCAATAACCCGCTTTGTCAGCTTGTCAACAACAAACGACACCCACAACACCCTCAACACTCAACACCCCCAACGCCTGTCAGTAGAGAGTTGAGGTTGTGCTTGGCTGTCACCGTGCCACATTTGACCGCAGGCGATGTGATGTGCCTCGTAAATGGCTGCTAATCATCTCAAGTACTTCGTACGGGTTCAGTTATTCGCAGATCGACTCTCCAAGACGCCATCACCGATGCGACATCCTTGCATCCGCAAACCGAACTCCGCAATCCCATCGCCAACCAAACGACCACGACCAAAACCAGCCGGAAGATTTGGTTAGATCGGAGCAGCCATCATCAGCAAAGGCCATTCCCTGGTTGAACTCGCGGATCCGCGGCCATACGCAGCGGGTTGGCTGGCCGCGTCTGGCACGCCCCTACATCGGCAACTGGTGAAGCTTGAGGATGGCTCCCGAATACAGGCGCCTTGAATGAGCAGAGACTGAACGGTAAATTGAACATAACAGAGCAGGCGAAGGTTTTTCGGTCCCAACGTTAAAATAATTGGCCGTTGGAGGATCGAAACGGAGGGACAACATAGCGTTATGTTGCGTACCTGCTTTTATTTTGTAGGAGGAGGATACGGATATACGGCAGATACCAGACCAGGGACAAGCTTGCACATACCCAGGCGTGTATGGAAATCCCGACAGCCCCATTACATCGACTCTTTGTTCTTTTGGGCGCGCTGGGACTAGAGACCCCCGCTTCTCAAGCCTCCGCGCCTCTGCTCCATCCCTTGATGGACTTGCCTCCGCTTCCCGCGGGATTCTGTCGACTCCAATCAAGGAGCACTCAATAATGGCGGGTAATCGGGCTGTTCTAGAACATATGGTCTTGTCACGAAACTCCCGCTTGTAGAAGAAGTACAGTGAGTGGTGACCGGCCTGTGTTTCCGTTACTCTCTTTGTTGTGTTAGGAGTCCTTTATGTATAGAAATGTTTTCTTCGCGACACTTCTCCGACCTCCCTCGCTCTCATACTATTAATTCGATAAACGATTCAACACCGAGCCACGCCATACACATAACTGACACGATGCTTCGGGCGTTCATCAGTGCCGTGGTGGGTGCCTTTGGGCCAGCCACTTGGATGGTCGTACTGTGCGTCATCCTATGGACTTCTGTTAGCCGCGCCCACAACAATCCCGTGAGCGGTGGTGCTGCCGGGACGTCGACCCTGACGGACCTACGGGGGGCTGTGACGGCCGGCGAGTTGCTGTTAATAGAGGCCGCCGCCGCATTGGAGTCTGCTGCATCTGCAACTGGCGCCGCTCCGGCTGTGAGGGTCGCCTTTCCCACCCTCGCCCCCGAAGATCTAAAAGTCGACCGCATTTTCGTGAATAACTGGCAACGTGCTGCAGGAAAGGCCAGCAAACAAAGCAGCGCCATCATGGAAGAGTTCTTCAGGGAGGTGCAGTCCACGCACAGGCGCCTCGTCTACATCTTGGGCTCCATTGACGGTGCCGGCAAGGGGCTCCGCAACCCGGATAACAACACCGTGAAGGACGAAGGGTCATGATTCCAGGGTGCCGGGTCCAAATTAGGACCGGAGCTTCATTTGCTCCAGCGCATGGTGCGCGCGTTGTCGGATCTCCTACAGGAACTCCAGCAGCAATCCTCTCGCTTCCAGAAAGACATCAGTACCGTTGACCTTTCCGTTCTGAAACACTCGCTTCAAGGGGGAGAGACCAACGAGAACCCTGTCCATTTCTTTGGACAAGGCATCATGAGACTCAACGCGCACTTCGATTGCAAGGCTGCCAACCCATCCTCGGCGAGCTGCGAGAATGGCAACGAGGCCATCTCCCCTGACGACCCCGAGGCCGCATTATTCATCCGGAATCTGCACTCGGCCCACGCCGCGGAGAGCATGATGCATGGTTCATTCCGGAATGCCAAGGTGAGGCTCGATATGTTGACCGAGGCCATGGAGACGCAGGCAAAATGGGCAGAATCCACGGAGCACGCTCTGGGCAAGATCAATAGCTCTTTGCGCGACAAGATCTGCCAGAAGGAGCTCCTGGAGGCCACGGAGAAAGTGGCGGGGCTAGCTGAGGAATGGCGCGTCATGATCCAGGGCTTCATCCGCAAAAACAAGTGAGAGACCAAGGCCCAGAACGCGGAAGCCAAAACCGGAACGGGGACGAGGCAGAAGCGGAACAAGGGCAAAGACGGGAGAGGGCGAGGTGAGTGTAGAATACCAAAATGTCATCTTAGAGTTAGCTAGCGCCGCTTCGTTTATTTTATCTCCTGAAATGTAATAGATCGACTTCCATGTGATAGATTGACTTCCACTTAGTTGAGCAGCTGTTATCGGGGGTGTGTTTCTCCGCGCTCTACCGTATCACGGACAGGGCCCTGCCGCATGCTGTCAGCCAAAAGTGGCGATTGCGATATGTTTGTCGCCGGATCTGGGTCGCGCTGCCCACTTTAGGGGTATGGTGCTGATTGATAATGACTGTCTTTGTCTCTGTAAGGCCTGCCTCGCATTTCCCTCTCGAGGCCGCTCCAGCACCTCGACGGATCTGGCCTTTTTGCATTCATCATACCGTTTCCCCTCCTGTCTTTTTAGGTCCGGGACATCCTGTTCGACGGATTTCTGCCTCATACATCTGTGACAACACCCGCCGTTGCAGGCTCGTCCCAACACCCAGAATACAAGCTCTGTCATGTACCCCGCCACTCCAGGTCATCCTCGTGGCCGTAGCCGTCGCCGTCGCAGTGGTCTCCAAGATGATGCCGCCGCTGCACCCGAGCTCAGCAGCGGCCAAGAACCTCGAGGGCATGCCGAAACCCAGGGCAACAACCGGGATACCACCGGGCCGTGCAACGGCCGGCAGCGTGCTGCTTTTTTCGGCATGTCTCCTGCTGCCCTCCTATCCATTCTGTTCGCCGTTCTCTACGCTAGCTTCTTGCTCGGCCCCGCCCCCAGCCCCATCTCGGGGCTAAGCCCAGACAAGGTGGTGATCAGGGCGGCTACCTCTCCAGCCGACGACCTGGCCATGGTTTCTGAGCTCTACGCCAACGCGTCCACCGCCATCAACATTCCTCACCACAACCTCAACGTCACCCTCGCGCTCGACGCCCCCGGCCTCATTCGGGTCAACGCCACCTCTCGGCTCCCCGAAACAACGCTCTACTTTGAGCGCAACTTGTCGAAGTATCAGATGAGCCGCGAGGAGGGGAAACGCTTACCGGCCGAATACGCACCCTTCATAGTTGATTCTTTGAACACCACCATCACGCTGGAAATGGCGAATACTTTGTGGCCGGTGGTCATCCACGCGGCCACAGATCTGCTGACCGCCGGACTGGGCCCTGAGCACCCGGAATACCCAGCGTTGAGGGCCCCCTTGGTTCGCCTCCGCAAGGGAAATGGGGACAAGATCCTCACTCATGCCAGGAGATTATGGCTTCTTTTGCGTGACGTGGCTGGCTCCTGGCCGTACCACGCCCAGCACGACAACTTAGTAGTCTGTCTGAAAGCAGTCGCCAGAACGACGAAATCAAGAACCGCTGCTCAGAACGTGAGCAGGAGCGAGAACCCTCCCCAGTTGACGATTGGGGCGCAAGTCCCTACTTTTCAGCAACTGCTCGAACACGACAGGGGTCGACACCAGGCTCTCTCAAAACTCCTCGCTGGCATTGGACTCTCAGAGGATGCCTTTTCGCAACTGAACAAGATTCACGCGGCTCTAGACTTCGGCGTTGGCATGTCAAAGCTCAACCCGAGGTTCCCAGGACTATGCTGAGGCCAAAACGCGCGTGATCTGCTGCGCGCCGTTGTCGAAAGTCGATGTAGCGGCAACTATACGTCCAAGGAGCGGCGTTATCCTATCAGTATGAGCCTCTATGACCGGGGCGATACCGAGGTCCTAGGGGGAGTCTGGGATGCTGTGTGTGATGCCAATGCTTTGTTGTCGGACGTGCAGGCTCTGGCCGAGGGAGTGAGAGACCGGGTCAGAGGGACCGTCGCGGAGCGGGGGGGATTTCGCTGCTTGAGCGCATATCCGGCTACATCTCCAACCATAGCCTCGTGCGCCGCATGGAAACGCTCGATCGCGCTCTCCACACCCTTCACTCTCTCCGCCTGGGGCTGAGGCCGCAGACATGGATGCTGGCCAACTTGGCCTCGAACATGCTGCGCGCCTGCGTGCTCCAGGACGAGTTGCGGCAGCGTGTTCGCGCCCTCCATCGCAGCCAGTCTGCATGGTGGGATCTCGAGTGGGACGATGCCCGGGAAAACGTGAACTTGACCTTGCTACCTTTCTCCCGGCCAACGAAACCGCCAGGCAACTTCGCGTGGCGATGCAAAGATTAAAGGACCGGTGCGACCCATTGGTGGGGAATTGGGTGAGCTGGAGCGCTGCTACCGCACTCAAAGAATTGGTGCTCCCGGGATGGATAGATCGGCTCGCCTTGGGTGGTCTCCCTCTGGAGCCGTGGAAGGCCGACGCCAAGTTTGACTACCCGCTTGCGAACACCAGGTGGGGTAATACAAGCGCGAGTCTCGAAGCCCGGAGCAAGAAACTCAAAACTGGTACGATGGAAGAACCGACTGGCAAGAGTGTGTAAAGTACTCAGATACTTTGTAAATCGGCTCGTCTCATCTCTTCGTTTAGCATGCACAACGACAATACGGCGTCACGAGTAGAGAACCGGGAAGGCTCTAACGAAAGGGTGACAAGAAATGACCGGCATTCGTTCGTCACGGGCGATTGAGATGATGATGGATGATGGCGAGTATCGGAGCTTCCGAGCTTCCATCCATTGCTCCCGCTTTCGCCCTTGGGAATAAATTTATGGCCTCAGGCCACAGTGTATTTGAGCCTCAGGCCAGAAAAAACCCACGAACGAGAGCTCTGAACCTATCCCCATGACTGACTTTTCAGATTGGTAGCAATTCGGAAAGTCTGAGTATGGCGCCGGCACTCATTTCCCAGAAATGTGCGATTGCACGCGAGGGCCGCAAAGAACGAGAGAGTGTGCCGCCCGCACAGCGCCCCCAACCTTCCTTCAGAATGGATTTTTGCCTGAGGCGCCAGGTTTCCAGGTTTCCAGGTTTTGGTAACCCCTCGCCCCTGCCGCAACCAACAGCTCCCACGCTCGAGCCATCTGTGCTCAGCTCAGGTCGCTCCCCGCTCCCCGTTCCCCGCAGCAGCTCTGCGGCGCGCAATGCGGTTTGGGCGAAGCGGTACCCGGGTACGTACCGCTTCGCCAGAGCTCCCAGCTTTTGCCCGTCCACGCCCCCCGGAAAAGCGCCTTCCTCGTAGCCTTCCTCTTCTTCTCCCTCCTCCCATCCCAGCGCTATCCCGCCCATCTTCCCATCTAACCCTGCCGTTCTGCGCCATCAAACATCGACCTACTTGGCAATTGACGCCATTTGAGCCGTATTCCGATAATGACGGGCCGCAAGAGAAAGCAAGAGGAGGAGGAAGAGCTCGTCTCGCTCCCCAGCGGCGATGAGGAGGAGGAAGAGTAAGCCAACCCCCCAGCCTCCCCAAAACACACCCAGCGACTCTGTGTTTTGTGTCTCCTGTATGGGTGATTGCGAGAATAACCGCGGCATTTGGGCATCCGCTCGCTTGCTGGCGCCTCGCGGCGCAAGCTGTGCGCTCAACCTGTTCCCGCCGGCTCTGTCGGGATTTTTTTGGCTGGCGTGCTCTGCGCGCCTGGCAAGCATCTCGCTTGACTTCTATGACACGCCCTAGAAGGAATCGCTAACGATTGCCTAGGTATGTAGAGGATGAAGATGAAGATGAGCTCGACGATGAGGAAGAAGAGGAAGAAGAGTTCAGCGAGGAAGGTGAAGGTGCCGAGGGAGACGAGGAGAACGAAGAAAATGCCGTCCCAGGTGAGTTTCTTTTGGCAAGCCTTGACACTCACCACACCCCCTCTCGAGAACTCGGCCGAGTTCATCGGATCGATCAATCCCACACCCTTCCCCTTTAGAATTGTCGTCCTTGTACATCGTGCATGCCTGGCTAACGACTTGTGCAAAGCAACAAGCTCCCGCCCAAGAAGAAAGCTAAAGGACGGCCCCCCGGTCGTCGAAGCGACCCACAAGAACGGCCACCGCCTGCGAACGGCCATGGAAGAGGGTTAAGGCGGCCGAGGGTGAGGAGGAGGAAGAGTTTGATGAAGAAGATGAGGAAGACGAGGAGGCCGAAGGCGAGGAGGACGAAGAGGAGGAAGATGATGCCGAGGAAAGAGGAGGTGCCTACAAAGGGCGTCGGTAAGGTCGCGGCTCATGTCGCCGCCAAGGCTGATGCAAAAGCCGTTGCTGCCGGCAGCGACGAGGAGGACTAGGCGGCGCCGCATCCCATCCGCCCCCGTGACAAATCCCCCATGCCTACCACCCTCCCCCTCCCCCAACCCCTAACTCCAACCCCTCCGCCCATGAATCTCTGCGCCCGCTGGTTGAGCCGACATTCTATCCTACCCTTTTCAACACCAAAACGATGCGTGTTCTCTGGTGCGTGTGATTATGCGCCGAGGAGACGACCTTATGCGAATCTGTCTGCGGGTGATTTGAGTTAGCAGCTAGCTTGTCGCTTTTGGGGGGTTTGGACAGAGCAATAAAAGAGCACCTTCATTCCTTCGAAGTATTTAACGTCTCCCTGCATGGCCCTTTGTTGCTGGTGAATGAAGCAGGTGCTTTTTCTCCCCACCGGCGTGCGTCTTGGCCCGAGTCGCCGGCCACACGTATCGCCGGGTCCGGACGGAGGTCCCGTCCGGGCGTCCGAGGTCGTCGTCATGGATCCCGGGTTTGACGATTTGACAAATGCTCACATGTTGCCAAAAGGCTGCATGTAAATTTCAGAGGATCCAATGCCTTGAAAAAATCGCACTGCAATCCCAAAGGTTGCCCCTAATGCCTCTTTATCATTTGGCCCAAAGGGCTCTACCCCCACCTTTCTTCCCCTCTCATGCCGACCCAAAATGTCATGTTTCTGGTGCCCAACAGCCCACTTCGAGCATCGCGCATCGTGCATCGCGCATCGCGAGCTCGACCCTTTATTCGCTCTCGAATGGTCACCAGCCATGCCTTCACTGGTTGGAGATTTGGGCTTGTTGATGTCCGTTGAACTAAGCACCACCCAGATGCCGATTGGCGAGGGGCTCAGGCCTAAGTCCGAGCTTCTGACTCGGCCCAGGTTGAAACATGGCGACGGAGAGTTGGAGGTATCCCGATCGAAGCACCGTCTACTCGATCGTGAAGATGTTGGCCGAACCAGCCACCAACGGCGGGCAGTTGGCTTCGACCATCCAAGCATCGCCCGCCGTGATTTAGGCGCGCTCCAAAACAAAACACGAATGGATGACTCGGACTCCTAGAACCGGCCAAGTCGCCGTCGGAGGGTTGGTGAGTTAAGCGAGTAGCAAAACTCACCAATGCGCCATGTTTCGCGGCGGAGGGGTGAGTGTCATCACTGGCGGGAATTTGCTAAAGACGCCGCAAGGTTAAGACTAACCCTATTTTGCAATCCTCGCCTCAACGCCGCCCGCATTTCGAAAGTCCGGCGGCCTCGGGTCCGATCCCGGCGGCCAGACCGCATATGTTGCTTATGAACTAGGCTGCTATGTAGGCACACCAGTAGACAACCCGACAGTAATACCGAGCGAGACCACTACCTCCTCCTCCTCCATCATGCATACGCCTACGATGCTCACCGTGCAAGCTAACCGAGCTGTCATTGTGGAGAGTATCACTTCATCCCGGAGAGTCTGACTAAATGGCCATGGGGCTGCAAACCCGTAGCCCTAAGTAGTCGTGTAAGACGGTGTTGCAGAGGGAAATGCGAGATGCCGCGATGATGAGCCCCTCTAATCGATGATAGGGGTTGGAAAGCGTTGCGCTCGACTTATGAGACGCCGCGGTATAAAAGAAGCCTCTTCCTCCCCTCTGCCCGGTCTATCTCAACAGGTCAACATCGCATTCCACCATCACAACAGCTCATCATCAGCCTTCAACATCAAATCAACACCATAAACAACCAAACAACACATTCAAGATGAAGTCCCAAATCCTCCTCGTCGTTGCCGCCGCGCTCGTGCCCCTGTCGCTGGCTGACAAGCCCAAGCTGAACCAGTACAGCAGTCTGGATGACTGGTAAGACCTACTTCCGGCATCTCCTCGCTGCACTTACTTTCAGGGGACACACCTGCTGACAAGATCATCTACAACGCAGCCAAAACGACAAGAACATTCTCTTCCACGCCGCCCCCGTCTCGGGCCGGTGCTACAACCTCGACGACGCCACCGCCGCCTTTTTCTGGAACACCGGCGGCATGCTGAACCCCAGAGGTAAGTGATGGCCCGTCTATCCGTCATTTCTCGCCAACGGGCGAACCGAAGATGCAGAAGCTGACCGTGTTGGTGCTTTCAGTCTTCACTGGCAAGGACTGCAACGGCATCGAGGACCCGCTCTCCACCGATGGCCGCTGCATGGAGAAGGGCAAGTACAACTCCTACCGTTGCTCGTAGAGCGGTTAGTTTGGGCCAGCGGTTGAGTTGAGAGGGTTGATAGCCGCTATGATGGGGGTTGACAGGTGTTTCTTTTTCTAAAACTGTCTCCGAGCGCGCCGGGGTTCAGTACCATTCCTTTTTGAACGTGGGGGAGGGATGTGGTTGGGGGCAAAGGATTTCCTTTATAGACAGCATAGAACTTGGCAATGAGCAGGCACTCTGATGCATATCATTCGGGATGCAGTGTGATTGTGTCCTTCAGCTTCAATTTTTCTCGACGAAAAACATGTTGAGGGAGAAAATGGAAACAGCAGACAGTGAGAGCTAAGAACTTACTACCGCTTTAGACGCAGCAGAGTGTTGAAGACAAGTAAATGGGAGCCCTGGCGTATGTCCGACCCCTGGCGTGTATCTGACCCCCTGAAGATGATCATGGGCGGCTTGTGTCAGCGAGGGAGAGAGTGGGTTCGACATCAATGGTGAGAGATACGAAGTGCCAAAGAGATGACATGGTTTGGGTACATATTCGCTCTGCTTAGATTCATCGACTGTGAGTTGAGATGAAGTACCTCACTCCCAACACCATCAAACAAGCAACCAACATCCACTACATCACAACAACCGATAAGCCTCCACCGCCACCCCAAAACTCTGATCAATCGGCGCCACCAACCCCCTCGCCAACTCCCTCAACTGCTCCGGCACCTTCCCAATCACCGCCTCACTCATCTCGGCCGTCGCGCGGCGCTGCAGGCCCAAATTTACCGCAATCAGCGGCGACAACAACAAACGATCAAACTTGCCCTTCGCATCCACAATCGCCCCCAGCGTCGCGTTGACCGACTTGACCAGCGCCCCCGTCGCCGTCGCCACCGCCAGCGTCCCCGGCACGTCCAGCGGGTCGCTGGCGGACGCCGCGTCCGTGCCTTGCTTGACTTGGATGAGGAGCGCGGTGCTCTCGGCGAGGATAGGCACCGTGCCGAGGATGCCGCCGTGCCAGGTAAGGACGGAGGTGCCGAGCTTGGTGGTGGTTTCGTTGACGGTGGTGAGGGCGGAGACGATGGTGGGTTGGTCGGTGGTGGTGGCGAGGGTGGGGGAGAGGAGGAGGGGGAGAACGGGGAGGAGGGTGCTGAGTTTCATGGTGTGTTGTTTTTTGTTTTCTCTTTTGGGTGAGTTTGGGGGGGTCGTGGTCGACTGGTCGGGGGACTTGCTCGGCTCGGGTTGAGAGTATGGAGAGTGTTCCCTGATGGAGCCCCCTGAGACTGAGAGGGAGTGATCATCGACCTCTCTTATAGAAGATTTGCCCGGCTCCGGTCTTTCACAAGCATTGTACATGCTGACACTCAAGCCTCCCGTGGCCGAGGTAGGCAAAGGCAGGAGCCCAGCACGTTGTAATATCCCCCTCCTCCCCGCTCTTCCCGCGCGCGTAGAATACAACCTCCCAGCAACCAGATCCAAGTGTAAGCTCCATGCCGCCCGGGAGAAACTCACTACGCGTTGCGAGCTCTTCCTGGTCGGATTCATGCGGGTAATGGGATCTACTGTCATTGTTTCCCGATGGGGAAGGTATACTTAGGATGGTGGGATGGAGTAGCCATGGCTAGATGTACCCGACGAGCCGACCTTGAAGATGGTGTTGAGGTGAGTGGACCTAGCCAAGGGATCGGCCAGTGTGGATGAGCGGGCTGGCAGGCACCGTTGCTTGATTCGCGGGATCAGAGGTCTGAGCTGGGGAAGATCCCATGTCAAGACCTGGGGAAATGCAACCCTGTCTATCCCTCGGCGGTTTACAAGGAAATGAAGTGACGCATGTGAAAGAGCCCTGGTCAGAACTTCGCGGGTCCTGTTCGTGCAATCAGCGATTGGTTTTTAGTTTAACAGTTGACCGACCGGACTCACAACCAAGTCTTCGCAGGGTTACATACACTGGCTTTTGACTGCTCAACTATCACGTTGATCGGCAGTCCCAGGCTGGTTCAGGGGTCCGGTCGGCATCTGTGGTGTTGGACATGGACATGGACGACATCGTAGTCGAAAAAGGACCCAAAATTGCCCGCCACTTCAATGCTGCCGTAATTACATTAAAATTTACATAAGACGCGACATCTCCCTCAGGTCTATAACAACGCCATTATGCCCGTCGCCCCGTAAACGCCGTCTCGAAATTTATATCCCGGCTACGTGTCGAATCGAATCCGCCGCCCCAAAATTAAGAGGCAAAGACTCCCGCTTAACTGGAGCTTGGCCCTGATACTGGAGGCGCCTAGACCCGGGGCTGTTCCCGAGGGACTGTTGCGGGGGCGGTGACTGGGGCTGGTGCATAGTATCCTTGAGCCGGTGCTTGGTTGCTGCGACGCTGCGACGGCGCGTTGTCGGGCGTAGGCGCATAGTATCCGGCATACGAGGCTGCCGGCTGAGGAACAGCAGGGCCCGGTTTGACCACCCGCCGCTGCCGGTACTTGGGCCATCTGCGCGGGCGGGAACGGCGCTGGGTACGCACTTGGGGGCCCGTAGACGGCATATTGACCCCCTGGTCCCGGGTATTGGGCACCGACAGGGACCGGCACCCTCACGACGACCACCTTCTTATTCGCCCTCTCAACCCGGTTCGTCTCAACGCAAGCGCCAATGAACAGAATGAAGTGGATAAGCAGGAGGGCGCAATCGAACCCCAGCAGGACTTGCTCGTAAACCTGGGTCTGGCTGAACAGAACCAACTCGTCGGCGCGCGGGTAGCCGTACCAGTCATCGGAGTAGGAATACGCCCCGAACAAAGCGGTCATGACGACGGCCACGACGGCCATCAGCCAGATGATGAGGTGGAAAGCGACCAGTGCGCCCGGATGCATACCCTGCCGCCGGCTGGAAAACATGGTCTTCAGGAACTCGATGACGGTAACCACAACGGCAAGGCCGGCCTATGTGGTGGATTAGCCTCGCATGCGGCCAACAGAAAAGACAGTTCCAACATACCGCTGTTCCAGAGATTCCCAACTCATAGTCCACTGGGGCTGTGTCATAGCCGGGCCGATAGTATGGCGCGTTGTGGACGCCGAGGGCTATGCCGACGCCAAATATTACCGCGGAGACCAACAGGGAGAGAAGAAGCAATGCCAGTTTTGCCTTGTGCCAGCGGGGATAGAATGGGCGCTCAGGTCCGACACCGTCGGAGGGCTGTTCAACTGGTAGATGGGCAAAATGAGTGCCGTGCAGTGGAGGAAGAACTGGCTGCTGTTTCGATAGCTCCTGGTGTGCGACGGGCAAAGGCCGCGGTGGTAACGGCGGCGATGGCTGCGTTTCGGTTTGTTGCTGGGCTCCACGTTCGGACTGCCGTTCATTCCCCTCATTCCCAGTTTGAGCATTCTCCAGAACCCGGCCCGACTCTCCTGCCTTCGGTTCGGTGGCCGAGCTGTCGTCGGCCGCCATTTTCGTCCTGTTCTCACTTCAATGTCCAGAAAAAGTCGATGGTACGTAGGCTTAGATCATATGCAAAACGCAAGGTCCTCCAAATTTCGGGGAAAATGCTGGAAAACGAGTGTAATTGGGAAAGCAAAGTTCAAACGAGTGACAACGTCAAAAGAGCGAAAGTGATGGAGAAACGCGACAAACAGTGGATGGCGGCGATGGTGTTGTTTTTAAGATTGGTCTCGGTCCTTGCCCTCAAAAATAGACCCCAAGGCCAGTGCTGCCTCCTTAGCCGGTCTTGGCATTGGACGGGGAAAAGCGAAAGCGGGAAGGCCGCTTGCCAAGACATCACGAACCCCTGTTACTTGGTGTTCATTAAACACGACCATACGATGCGCTAACTGCCGGAGTGTGAGACTCGTCGTGCTAAATCAGAAGATGAGGAATCAAAGACCAATGTCAGGAGGCCCATTTCTGAAGGATAGAAGTGGCCTTTCGACGAGAATGAAAGGGAACTGTTCGGCGAAAGTGACTTGGACGACAAGGCAACCGTCCCACACACAAGTTCCTTGCAGAGACCAGTCACGGGCAAATAAATGTCAACCCCTGGCGCGAATCAACCGGCATCTTGTTGGAAAAATGCATGGTGGGGGTTGGCGACAAAGGGTGCCCTTGGGATCATGGAATGACGCGCCCCTGACATCTTCTCGTGCGTGGTGGAAGCAGTGAGCTCGGACAGATGTGGTTGGTAGACTGTCGATAGTACTACTCGCGCTGCAAAACGACGACTAACCCCATGATACCTAGCATGACCGTCTTCAACCACGGATGCTCCGACAGCATGATAGTCACATACCCCACGAATGGCATGTACCCGACAACGCTCCTGTTTTTTAGTGTCAGCTTCGGTAGGCCGCTGTGGATTGGGGAGCGTTTCGCCTTACCCGACGATATCTTTCCTGTTGAGATAATCTTGGCCGCGCGCATAGAGCTCGGTGTCGTCCGCCGCGTTGTTGTCTCCCTTGGTGAGAAGCTTTGCGTCTGGCCTAGAGGGTAGTGTTAGCCTGTGGTCGACTAGCATAGCAAACCTCCCGCAACAAAACTAACCCAACGCCAAACTTCCGAACTATCCGATGGACAATCGGAATGTCTTTCCCCTTCACATTATAAACGACAATTTCGCCGACATTGGTTTCGGATATGAGGTTGCGGTTCCAGAGGAGGAGCAAGTCGCCGCGCTGGAATGCGGGTTCCATGCTCCCGGAGAGTACGACGACGATCGGAGAAGGCGAGTCCGTGATGACCGAGAGACCTTTCCACATCTACCCCATAGAGTCAGCATCTATCGAGGAGGAAGGACCGGCGCTCGCGATGCGCGACGCTGGAAACAAGGGCAGGGACACACCATGAAGGCCGTCGAGAGAATTAGCCCAAAGTTCATGAGCTGCGCGGCGGCTTGCCGCGGATTTTGAAGGCTGGATAGCATCTTGAGAGTGTGGGGTGGTTGCCGTCGGAGACTCCGCGTGAGGTTACTGTGCGAAGCTGTTGCGGCTCCCAAGAGCTCTTGACCGAAGATGAAGGTGTTGTGCTGCGCTGCGCTCAATGGGCCACGGTGTTGAATTGACGAGTGGTGATTGGGACGTGTTTAGGTCAATGTGGGGCGTCGGACCCAGCCAACCTCGCTCCTAAGATGCGACCCATGCTGCCCATGCAGAAAACCGAGCCAAGACAACAACAACTTACACAGGGGAACCACCTCCACACCAAGACACTTCTACGCTTGTTACACTAGGATTCCGGAAAGTGCAACTTCCAATCAATG
Organism: Chaetomium globosum CBS 148.51; assembly: GCF_000143365.1. NCBI lineage: Eukaryota > Fungi > Ascomycota > Sordariomycetes > Sordariales > Chaetomiaceae > Chaetomium > Chaetomium globosum. Next base: position 1,836,633 of record NT_165979.1, read on the forward strand.
CCGAGTGATTCCGAAGAATCTCAGACCCTGAGCACAGATGCCCCCTACCGCGAGTCCGTTTGGTAGCAGCACCAACTGGAAGTGCGAGCTTTCTCAGTTCCTGGCTCTCGTAGCTTCATCACCCAAGACTCCGGGTCTCTTTTGTCCTCGACTTTGAAGACTTCCTTACATGTACCCTCGACTTGCTTCCCCTGTCATATGGCCATCTTGGACGGGTTAGCGAGTGGTGGTTTTCGCCGTGGTGCCATCATCTTCTATCTCGCAGCTCTCCCTCTCCTGATCCGCAGTAAGCTGGCAGAAAACGCTGCCGCCAATCAGGCATCGTGGAGCGCCCTTTTTCATTTCTCGGCCATTGTCCGCTTTCTCTAACTGCTTTGGCATCTCGGCAGCTTTATAAGGCATGGTTTCGCCTGTTCTAAGTTGATTACCCAAGATGAACAGCATGGACCGCTAGCCCTGGAGCTTCATGGATTACCATTGCGGTACCAGCGACAACGATGACCAACGTTGATGGGCCGGCGTGGTGGTTGATTTTCCATAGTCGGAAAGGGGACCAAGCATGACAAACTTGCATTTTAATCAGCGCCACACTCCCAATGCAATGATGGGCAGTCTCCGGTCATTGGCTAGAGTTGCAGCACACAGCCGGAGCCATTGATGGCTGTGTGGTTGGGTTGCCTTGGCCCTTGGGACCAGCGCCAAAGAACCCCGCACCTCCGGGTCCATCACGCAGCGCAACTCGACATCCCAAGACTCAACACTTCGTTATGTACCAGACTTTTGACCACCCACTGTAACAAGCATGGAGCCTGTTAGCGCGGTTGGTGTAGCAGCCGCTGCACTCCAGTTCCTAGATTTCGGCTCGCGGCTTCTCTCAACGTCGCGTCAAATTTATCGGTCCCCGTCTGGACGAACTGCGAGACAGGTAACACTGTCCACCATAACCAACGATCTCGCACATATTCTCGCTCATGTCGAGCAAGCCACTGCCAGTATTACTCCCACTTCCTTGGCGTACCATCAACTCGTTAGTCTGAGCACAGAATGCAAGGACTTGATTGCACCGCTGAACGACGCTCTGGCAGCGCTGGGAAAAGACGGAGACTCAGTCTTCATGTATGACGAGGGCAAGAGAGTAAAGGAGAAGAGTGTACTAAAAACGCTCCGTTCCGCTTTAGAAGCAATCTGGAACCAAGCTGAGATTGAAGAAACCATTGCCAAGCTGAGGGATATGGAAAGGCGAGTGACGACAGCCGTAATATTTGCCATCTGGTACGCGTTTAGTCTGGCTCTTGGCGAACTTCGACTCGCTGACTTTTGTGGTTAGGGATGGCACGAGACAGAGTGAAGAACGACAGATCCAGTTCAGCCGGCAACTCGACGAAATGACCACCCTTCTGCTGCCGACTGACCCGGAAAGTATAGAAGCCGATGATGTTCTCCCAGGGGACCCGCAACCGTTAGCGACCGCCGTTCAACCTGAGATTGTTACAACCGCCATATTCAACAGAGTGGTTGACACACTAAACGACAAGACATTGCCGGAGTCTCTCGAAATCTACAACGAACTGGTTGGATGCTTATGGAGCCGCAAGCAACTCCCTACGCCGCCCGAGTGGATCAGCAGCAACTCAAGCCGGGTTTTTTTTGCAGAACCGGAGGCCATGCGGAGGCTCTTCACATTTACCATACTCAATAGTCTTGCGTTTGAAACAATGGAATTTCGCCAAGAGGCCATTCCAGAAGCATTTCAAAGGACTTTTACATGGATCTTCAAGGGCGGCGCCAACCTGCCCAGCTTCTCTGAGTGGCTCGAAACTGAAGTCAAGAAACCGTACTGGATTACCGGAAAGCCTGGTTCTGGCAAGTCTACGCTGATGAGCTATATTATTCACCATCAATCCCTCCTCAAACATCTCCATGTGTGGGCACGAGGCCTCCCCCTTATCATCGCACGGTACTATGCCTGGATTTCCGGCGCACATTTACAAAAGTCGCGCGAAGGCTTGATGAGAACCATTCTCCACCAGGTATTGAGTGAGGAAAACTCTCTTATACCTTGCGTAGCGCCAAGGCGCTGGGCGTTGTTCTCTACTCTTCGGGCCGCCGTCGAGGCACCGCCGTGGAGCACGTGGGAAGTACAAGAGTCGTTTGACGCTCTCCTTTCCGAATGTGACAAGTCTTTTAGGCTCGCAGTTTTTATCGACGGACTTGACGAATTCGATTTACTTCCAGTTGATGTGATTGAACTTATCCAACACATCAACGCCCGCGATGGAATCAAGATTTGCGTCGCTGGCCGTCCATGGATGGAATTCAATGATGCTTTCAGGGGCAATCCTATGCTCCTGATGCAGGACCTCAACATGGTGGACATTACGCACATTGTGAAGACCAAGCTAGAAGAAAATATTGGATTTTCCGAGCTCCAAAACCTGTTTCCCACAGAGGCGGCGCACTTGATCGACGAAGTGGCAAGAAAATCAAACGGCGTCATTCTCTGGGTTGGCCTGGTGGTCAAGTCACTCCTTGTTGCGCTAAGCGAAGGAGACGGACTGGCCGAGCTTCAAGTTATCATTGATGGCCTACCGAGTCGTCTGTCCGATCTTTACGATGCCATTTGGGCCAGTATTAGCCCGACCAACGTCACGAAGTCGGCCGAGATGCTTGCTATTTTCGAAGCATCGCAGCGTCCACTAGACTGTTTGACGCTTTGGATCGCCGACGGAAAGTTGCCCCTGAGCTTTAACATCTTATCCACGCCGCTCAGTCAAAAAGGGAACCCAGGGGTCATTGACATCATGAGGCGCCGACTAGATAGTCGGACTCGAGGTATCCTTGAGATTAGCAGCTCCTCTGGTACCGTCGATTTCCTCCATCGGTCCGCAAGTGACTGGGCGTCCAAGCCGGAGGTTTGGGAGCGCATTTCGCGCAGCATCTGCCATCGCTTTGACCCAAACTTATCCCTTGCCAAAGCCGAGGCTCTCAAAGTGCCGCTAGCTACTTGGGAGGAGATACGGAATGGTGGTGACTCGGACCCCGTAAGAAGATGCCTATGGTACGCGTCTCAAGTTGTTGATACGGGCGAAAACCGCATCCTACTCACGCGAACTCTGGACAAGTTTGACGAAAATGTCGCCAACATGTGGACCGGGTTGATCAGAGGGGAGCACTGGTCGTCTCGCAGCGAGGCGTGTACGAACACCTTTCTCGGGTTGGCGGCACGGTTCCACATTCTGCCGTACCTGCGGGAGAAGCTGGCGTGGGACCCAAAATTGATCTCGAGGAAAACACCAAAGAAACGCATCTCTTTGCTCGAGAACGCTGTGTTTGATTCGCTTGGCTATGTGAACGAAAGACGGGTTACCATCGACGCAGAGCAGAGGTTATCAACCATTGCTTTCCTGCTCGAACACGGGGCCAACCCAAGGGAGAAGACGACAGAGGGTCTCAGCGTTCTCGAAACGGTACGAAAAAAGGCAGAGATGCGTGGAGCTGCTGGGTCGGGTCCCGACGAGAATTGGATAATGGGAAACTGGACGGAAGTCGAAACCATGATGCTGGCAGCAGGAGGGGAAGGTTCAATTAAGAAACTATTTGGCTTTTTCTCGCGGAGTTAGTGGGCCATAGGGTAGTTTTTTTGATCTGAATTTGTAGGGTGGGTACGATGAACAAAGTTGGCTTGTAGAAGTCGTCCTCAAAGTCGAGCCCCTCGAGCTACGGCTGGGGGGTTGATCGTCGGCGGAATTCAATCAAGGTTGAAAGTCCATCTGCTCTAACTGACCGCCCTTGAGATGCCCTGCCTCCTTCGCTTCCAGGGCGCCAAATAGTGGGCCCAGTGACCCCTTGTCGGGGACCCGCTGTGTGTACTTCGTACCCGCGTACATCCCCTCCTCGGTACCCCACCCCTCCGACAACTTTATCACCTCCATGCATGTTTCTTTCGGAGCCTGACTGATGACGGAACAATTTACGATTGACGAGGGCGAATGTTGTTCGCCCTCTGTCCGCATAATTTTGTATCCAATGGTCGAGAGTCAAATGGGGCTGTGCTCTGCAACAAGGCCGTCTGCTCGGTTGTCAATGGGCGATCATTGTTCACGTGCCCCCGCTCAGGGCAGAATACTGCTGCAAAAGACTGCTTCGAAGCGCCGCCCAACCGAAACCTGGACGACAATGTCAACCTTAATTCGTTGCGTTGGCAACAGTGTTGACCAATCCCCTTTTCAAGAACCAAAATGCGGCCCAAATGCTGGCTGGCCTCATCGGAACTTTGATTCGAGGCTCGCCCAACTTTTTGACCTTCGATTCCACCGAAGCAGGAGGACTTGACATGGGACCCTGGCTTCGTTCTCGAAGCTTTCGTGGCTTTCCACAGGGCGAGAGGTACCCGGCGGTTGGCTTGCACGCCTGTTCACCGTCAAGTGAATGGCCAAGCAAACGAGGCGCTGACGCCAGCAATCGCACTTGAAGCAACGTCAACTCTTTCCCTGGTTGGAAGCACTCGCAAGCTGGGTGGTCCAATGAACAGGCGCCAGGGTTCAAGACAACCCGTCTCCCAAGCCCTGCTTGTTTCTCGTCAATCTGGGGCGTTTCCCAGGCACAACACACCCTTGTGCTGCCCCCACCACCGCCGATATGCTGGGTTAAATAGATCAACGACCCCCCCCCACTCCTTTGTCTTTTCCTTTCTTTTCTCCCCCCCCCCCCCCCCCATCACACAACCAAAGGGTCGCAAAGCTGTTGCTGGGGTTGTCTCATGAGTTTCTCGTTGGGATAACACCGCCCGGACCCGTCAATCCTTTTTGTGCATCACTCTTTTCCCTCTTTTTTCCTCCATTCCTTCCTTCTTTTCGTCACTCTCTTATCACCCTGGGAATAGCGGCGACACTCTCTCCTTCCGCTGTTATCCCCATCATCCTGCCTTCTCTCAGCACCTGTACGAAATAACCTCGTCATCTCTCGATATAAATACCCCCCACGAACTGCAGACCGCCACCATGTTCAAGCGCTCGTTTCGAAACCGCGACGCCAGCACCTCCCAACGGGAGGCTGCCTCGACGGCGATGGATTCGCAACACCGGGTGGACAAGTCTGCGAGACTGACGAGGAAGGGTGCCACACGGGATGCCCAGAAAGTATCGAAACTAAAACGGTCGCTTAAAGGCGAGGACACCTCGCGCATGCAGTCAGAGCAGGCGAGGCCAGCCGACAAGTCCCTTGCCCCCTCGCCCATCGTCACCCTCGTGGTGGGCAGGGAGGTGCGGCTGTTTGCAGCGCACGAAGACGTGCTGCGCCAGGCACCTTTTTTCGACAAGGTCCTGCGCAGCAACTACGTCGATGCGCAGAATAGGAAAATCTCGCTCCCGGACGAGGAGCCGGAGGTCTTTAGCGCAATTCTCGAGTACCTCTACAAAGGCGACTACTACCCGCGTCTGCAACACAACAAGCAGCGCAACTCTTGGGAACTCGAGGATTCGCTCCCCCGTCGGGCCACACCGCAAACCTCCCCGACGATTCACGAATCACCAAAAATCGGAGGTGGTCGCGCAGGGCAAACACCCCAGACCCCTTCGGCTGTCGAGGCGACCGTGTACCTCTCGAGTGTCGGCCAGCACCTGCTCCGCGACACGGTAATCTACTGTGCCGCGGAGCGCTATGGGCTGGAGGAGCTCAAGAAGCTGGCGCTGCGGAAGCAAGGATTGCAGTCGGGCATCGACGTCGGCACAATCCTCCGCAGCGCGCAATACTGCTACGCCAACACCCCCGACTCGGATAGCCGCCTGCGCGCTCATTACCTGGCGCTCATCATCCGGTGCCGCAAGACCTTCAAGCGTAGCGGCACCATGCAGGCCGAGATGGAGAAGTCCGGCAGCGACGTGTACGGCGAAGGCAGCGGGAAGCTCTTCTTCGACCTGTTCGTTGCCATGTGCAACCACCTCGACGACGTCATCGACGCGAGCAACGTGCGGACGCCGAAGACCATCTGAGAGGCTGGGCTCCTTGCACATAACGCGTAACGAACAGGTTTCAAGTGTTTTTCTTCAGGTGTAAATGGGGAACTTTTACTGGACAGGGAACAGGCTCATCAGGGGTTGTGCCATTGTTTGCTTCTCAACATCTGGCGTTTGGGTCTTTTCTCATTGAAACTCCTCGCATCTTCCGTCAGATTGGAACACCATTTGGAAGATCTTTCACCCCCTTGAAACATCTTCACTTCTCATGAGGTTGGCCGACCAATTTTGGCTTAAAGATCTGCGGAGCGAGAGGGGCTTAATGCCGATACACGATGTGGGTATGTGCAAAGAAGACACGCGCAGCTCGCTGCCCCTCTGGTGTCTCAGTTCTTGGTTTTCTGTTTTCTGGGGACACTGGGCTGGTTGGGATTTCACGGAACCCTGGCGTTTTGGTATTCTGAATTACATCAGATTGATTGGCATCGTCGCTCATGGAATGGGCCGCCAAATAACAAGACACGAGGGGAAAGGAGGTCGCACACCAGGAGGATATGGGTTTCTCGCCAAATTCGACGTCTAATAGCCGACAAAACACCACACGTCGTGTTAACCCGCCGCACTTCGCACTTCGACATATTTCCCTCCAACAACCATGAATTGTGTTCTTTTTCTTGCTCTGTCTGCTTATTTTAGCTGGGCTTCTTTGGGACGGGGACGGGCGATGACTTGTCAGCTTTTCTGTCTTTCCCTGGCGTTTTTGGAAACATACAAGGCTGGAGTCGGAACCACACACACCACTCAGACTGAACAAGATAGCAGCGGGGACTACCATCCTCGCTGCCACGCATCGACACCACTCAGACGCGCTCGGCCGCACCCCCTTTTTTTTGTCGAAAAAACACAAGACAGTTCGGATGATCATGGTTGAGAGGGAAACAAAAGGGGGCTTGCAACACCCCCGGCCAAAAAAAAAAGGACTGCATGGTTGCCTGCAATATTTCGCCGCGCAGAGCAGGGCGGTCACTCGTTTGTAACAACTGATGATGATGACGATTTTGACTTCTTGACGAACCGAATTCGGGCTTTTATATCATCGGGACGGGTATGAGATGGATATCTTTCTGCACGCCCCTAGAGGGTGTGCAGCATGCTAGATAGCCTCCCGCCTGTTTCCGCAAGGCTCTACGCCACCCGCTTGAGGGGCTAGGTAATGGGACGAAAAAAAAAAAAAAAAGAAAACACATTCGGCCACCTCAAAAGAAAAGTTCATCTTTCCCTACGTGACATGTGAACAAAACCCCCCCTCCCATCCACACCTAATCACCTCCTGTCCGCACCTAAGAAGCCCACTTGACCTCCAACCCAGCAAACTCCACCGTCAGCGCCCCCTGCGCCTCCTTATTCGGCCGCGCCGCCATCGCATGCACTTCAACCTCCCACGTGTCGGGCTCATCCCCAAACACCCAGCAGATCTCCCGCAGCGGCACCTTCTCCTCGCTGCCCTCCGCCACCCAGTACACCCACACCCCGGTCCCGTTCCCGTCCTTGTCCTTCTCCACAACCACCGTCGTCCACCCCGTCTCCCCCTTACTACCCGAGGCAGGGGCAGGGGCAGGGGCAGAGCCGGGCGCGCGCAGATCGGCCACGGACCAGTCCGCCCAGCGATCGCAGGCGACGGTCGACACGCGCGGCGCGCCGTTGTACAGCTCGATGCCGGCTTTGATCCATTTGGGTGGCGGGGTGGTGGTCGTGTTAGTGGTGGTGGTGGGGGTGTCGGTGCGGCGGCGGAGACTCAGCAGGATGCCGCCTTGGTCGTATTGCTCTTGCGGGGTGAAGTTGAGCGAGAGGCGCGCCGAGAGGAAGGCGTTTAGCGGGCCGGAGGTGCGTTGCGGGTGGGGGGTCGTTGAGGGGGGCAGGGCGGTGGGTGCTGGGAGGGAGGGGGGAGGGTTAGTACCGAGGGGTTTGGGTGTGTGAGGTTGGGGTGGTCGGGTGGGCTAGGTGTTGAAAGGGGTGAAGGGGGTGCGTGGCTGTGGATGGGGAGGGCGCAGGGCTGGGAAATTGAGGTTTGGGAGGTGTTACCGTTGAAGACATCGGTTGTGGGAGGCTTGCGCCAAATGTCGGTGTCCGGGTTGGCAGTGATGGTGAATGTGTCTGTGGGAGCCATGTTGGAGTTGATGTTCAAGGACGGGCGGTTGAGGTCTTTCGTTGGAAGGCTTAAGGGATACGAGAAAGATGGCCGAAGAATGAGTGAGGGGCGGCACTTTTTATATTGAGAGGCACCCCTCATATTCCATCGTGAGGTGTTGGACAGTCTAGGCAAAAGCTAAGTGGTATCCGACCGTTTCCATTCCCTTACCACGATCCTACGGCCATTTACGGCAACTCCGCCAGGAGTTGCTCTCACGTTGGAGCGGAGTGCACTTCCTGAGCAGCCTGGAAGAGGGGTCTTTCTTATGAGGTGCCATTGATATCCGCATGCGGGCCGCAAACCCGCCCTCTGCCGCGCTTTTGCCGGCCATTTCCCGTCGAACTGAATTCCTTCCAGTTTGGAAAGAAGGAATTCGAAGACCAGCAAAAGGAGCGATGCTTGCTTGGCAATGTGAAGCGCGGGGTTTCGTGGTGTGGGGTTGGCACGTGGGGTAATTGCGGATTTCATAAAAGATCGGGCACGACAATCGAGTCGAACCTGTACCCTTTGACCCTTGTTATGCTGACTCATCGGCTGTGAGGATTTTTCGCTGCTCCGACACACCCCGCTTGGCTACTCGCGCGTTCTTCTTTCAACAATTGCGCCCAGTCTCGAGAATCATCCCCGTCGCCAGTATCCCAATCCTTGGCCCATTCTCACCAATGACATAACACCCTTTTTTCCTTCAAGGGGATTCCTTTCTGGGAAGCATTCATTGGGGGGGGATTGCGAATAAATCGATAGCAGCCCCGACCGAGTGCCTAGCAGAGCACCGTCGAAAACACCGGTGGGGGACAACAGGCCTCGTTGTCATAGGCTGCTTGTCACTGCCCGCTTCACTTACTTCGTCACAACTCCCATGACGGATGCCAATCGCACCTTGCCCGTCTATCCAGAATCCAGAAGGCTAGCACCCTACAATGTCGTCCGCGCCTATGATTAGGGCCGGTGGGGGCTCCGGCAAGGCCAAATCCAAACGAAAACCGAACGCCATCCGGCGTATCATGGATCACGAGCAACGCGTCCGGGAAAAGTCTGTAGCGTCGTCCCCATCAACCAACGCCCCCACCGTAGCATCGGCCCGCTCGGTATGCAAGAACCCCCAGTGCGACAAGTCGGACGTCCGTGACGGAGCCTGCCAAAACTGCGGCCGCGTCGTGTGGGAGAGCAACATCGTGGCCGAAGTCACGTTTGGTGAGAGCGCCAACGGCGCTGCCGTTGTCCACGGGAGCTACCTGGCTGCAGACCAAGGAGGCATCCGCCCCACAGCTGGCGGGCTCGCTTTTCGCCGTGTGGCTGGCGCTGGTGCGAGTGAGGCCCGCGAGCGGAGTCTCAGGGAGGCCAAGCAACTCATGAACCAATTCGCCCACCAACTCCAGATTGCACCTCTCGTGGCCGAGAAAGCCTTCCAGGTCTACAAGTTTGCCTCCAACAGCAACTTCATCCAAGGCCGCCGCAAGAATACCGTGGCTGCCGTCTGCGTTTATGCAGTGTGTCGAAAAGAGGACAATAATAAGGTCATGCTGATCGACTTGGCCGACATCATCAAGACCGACGTCTTCCTGCTTGGTCGCAGTTATAAAGACTTGCTCGCCGCTCTTCCCGACATGAAAGATGGTACCAAACCCATCATCATCGAGGACCTCATCTTCCGCTTCGCCACCAAGCTGGAGTTCCTCCACGACACCAACAAAGTGGCTCTCTCCGCCATCCGCATCGCCCAACGCATGCGTCACGACAACATCACTCATGGCCGTCGGCCGGCTGGTATCTGCGGCGCCGCCTTGATCATGGCTGCTCGGGCGCACAACTACCGCCGTACGGTCAGGGAAGTGGTCTACATCGCCAAGGTCACCATGACCACCTTGCAGGAGCGTATGGGAAGAATTCGCCAACGTGCCCTCGGCGCAGATGACAATCCGTGACTTCCATGAGGCCAAAGCCCTCCCGGAGCTTCGCATGATCCGCCGTTTGTTTACAAGCAGTCAAAGGAATGGCAGGAAAAGCACGCTAAAAAGGTTCGGAAGCGAGGCACAGCCAGTAGGAGAGCAGCCACCCCGGAGACGAATCGGGGATGCAAGAGTCTGCAAAGCGGCAGAAAACAACAACAACAACCGAACCCGAAGTGCCGCCTGTTCCTATCGACCCGGCACTCGAAAACGGGGGTGCTTCGGTCGAGACTTCCGGGACCTCGGCGCAGTCCGCTCCACCAACACCTCAGGCGGGAGACGCGCCCGCCCCGGGCGTCGACAAGGATGGCTTTGCCGTCCCTTATCGTAAACCTACCCAGGAGGATCTGACCATCGCCAACGCCGCGACAGCAGAGGTTGACGGCCAGCTCGAGGATTTGGCGGATGAATTCGGCGACTCGGACGACGAAGAGCCCGAGGAAGTCGACCCAAGTAGTGAGATGGCTATGGCTGCAGCACAAGGCATCCAGATACCCGGCATGGAGAACATGAAGATCAAGCCGAGGGAGCCGGTCCCCGGCCCGGAACATGGCAACAACCCGCCCCCGAGTGGCGATGAGGCGAACAACCAAAAGCCGGAGAAGCCGGTGTTACGAATCGACGACGAATGGGAGCTCGACGAGAACAATCTTGAACAGGAGATGCAAGGGCATCTCAACGACCCTGTCATGATTGGTGCCTCTGCCCTTGTCACGAGAGATATCGAGCAGCGAAGAGAGAAAGAGACCACGGCCCACGCCAACTTACCGCCAGCGCCTGCTCTGCCCGAGGCAAATGCAGGCGAGGCCCCGGGCCAAAGCAGCACCGAAACGGCTGCCCAACCCCTCACTAATGGGGCTGCCCCCAGCCTCACCCCACAGTCTAATGTCTCGGACGATCCCATTGTGCACGAAGATGAGTTCAAGGACGACCCTGAAGTCATGTTCTGCAAGCTCTCGGAGAGGGATGTGTTGCTGAAAGAGATGATCTGGGCCAACCACAACAAGGACTACATGCGCAAGGTGCAGCAAAAAATCTTCGAAGCCAAGGTATTGCAAAACAATCCGCCGAAGCAGAAGCGCAGCCGAGCCCGGAAACCGCGCATCGGCGAGGGGCAAGCATCGCCCGCCGGCTCTGCCACCGAGGCTGCCCAGAACATGCTGCGCACGCGGGCGATCAGCACCAAACTCGACTACTCGCGCATGGGCAACCTCTTCGAGTTCTCCAAGACGGGTCCTGGCAGCACATATGGCGGCACCAGCTCGGTGGGCAGCCGCAGTGCGATTCCTAGTGACGCTGGAAGCGATGCCGGTAGCGACGTCGGCAGCGACGACGCCAACGGGGTCCAGACCCCGACACCAGCTGCCACGGCAGAAACTCCTCAGGAGAGGGTCGCCAGGGCGCTTGCTCCTCCCGAGGAAGAGGAAGAGGAGGAGCAGGAAGATGACAATGAGTTTGGCGGTGAGGAAGGCTTCGGAGAGGACACTTACGAGGAGGAGGACTTTGATCCGTTTGGTGACAACAACGGCGGCGAAGATTTTGAGGAGTGAGCCGCTCAGCTTGGCTAGACGGATGTATGTATTTTATGTTATGTAAGAGCGGACAGTGTTTGCGTATGACGTTAGTTCCGGGGCGGGCTGTGTTTTCTTTCCGATACCCAACACGCATGAGACCGTGTCAGTTATAGTTAGGCGTGGGCGACCACAAAAGTGATGTGATCCCGTTCCTTTCCGGCTTGATACATCGTAGGAAGGGCGGGTGATAATTGTAAGAACCACTTATTCTTGGTTATTTCTACCGCACTTTGGCAATCTCAGGGGCCAGGCTGCATGGACGCTTCGACGCACATGTGAAACACGAGTCGAGAACAGCGGCCAGAGGCAGTTGCAGCCGAGATTGCCCTCCAATATGGCCGATACACACGGTGAATGGCATTTGCAGCCGGCAGCACAGACCTGAGTCCTCGTTTTACGGGTGCATCACAAATGTCGCACCCCCGGGATTCTAGGTTCAGCTCTGCTAAGTCGCCGAGACACGATCGACAACAGGCCTCTATAAATACGACCTTCCCGTTTCCTTTCTCTTGGCACATCGTCCTTCCCCAACGGTCAAAAGGCTTATCTGTCTTGCCAAGATGTCTTAGATGGCCGGAGCGCGTATCACTTGCCGTTGTCCAGGTCCGAGGGTCGTGGTAATTTGGTCCTCGGTCGACAACGTCAAGTCTAGCCGCAATGCCATTTTACCCTCGCCGTTTTAAGCTTACGCTAGTATCGGCATGGATTTGTGCTTGTTCTGGAATGGGGTACTAAGATGCTCCGGGGGCTCGTCTCAGAACAACCCCAAGACACGGAGGCGAGGGAGAGACAGTTCCCGACCATCTCATATCTAAACGTCCCTCCATCAGTCGTACATACAATGATGCTCGGCCCTGCCCTTACTCTTCGTTGACTCTTTCCATCACCCAACTTCCCTCATCTGCCGCCCTCCCGAGCTGGACTCGCCCCATCTCTTCTCCCACCTCACCACCCGGGTCAGGCACCCATCCGCATTTACTACTACCTAATAACCAATAACCCCCCACTCTCACTCCCACTCCCAAACTCACACCACCCCGCAAAACCAACCCCCAACCCAACATGTCCCCTCCCCCAACCCCCCACCCCCCCAACCCGACCACCACCACCATCAAATCCACCACCACCCCCCTCACCCGCACCCTCCTCCTCCTCTCAACCCTCACCCTCACCCTCACCCTCCTCACCGCCCCCCACCCTCACCACCGCCCTCCCCCTCCCGTTGAACATCAACCTCGGCGCCTACTCGCCCGCCCTCGTCGTCGGCGACGGCGCCATCTCCTTTGAGGGAGCCGAAGGGGCCGAAGGTGCGGGTGAGGCGGGTGAGAATGGGGTGAATCGGGTGGTGAGCGCGCTGCAGGGCGCGGCTGTTGCGGGTGCGGGTGCGGGTGTGGTTTCGTCGGCGGGTGGGGGTGGTGCTGGTGGTGGGGCTGGGGTGCAGGTTGCTACAACGCCTGCTACGGCTGCGGCGGCGATGGTTGGGGTGGATGTGGTGGATGTGGGAGGGGGGCAGGGGCGGCCGACGCCGATTTTGAATGATCCGGTATGTTGTTGTGTCTTACCTGGTTCCTTACCTCCACACCCTTCCTTGGAGTTGGAGTTCGCTGGGTGCTAACGGGTGTTGAACAGACAGCTGCGTTGCCGACGCCGGGCTCGGTGAAGCTCCTTGGTCCACGCTTGGAGTGAAGATCCTCCTGGTAGTACATGGCCAACTCGCGAGGCTGTTGGTGGGGTTCCGCATATTAAACTCACTCGACCACTTTGACTCTCTGCGGCCGGTCCTAGGTGGAGTTCAGGGCGTCACCGGGGAAAGGAACTCTTGATACTGCGGGGGTGGTAACATTGATTATTATTCTCTATGTTGTTTACTGTTGGGTTAGAGCAACGGGTATAGCTGGTCAGGTGAGGGAGACGTGGTGATCTGGCTGGCGGTGGTGGGGGATTAAATGGGTTGCCGACCAAGTTCGGGCGCTCCGGCCCGGCATCGGCCTTCCCGGACCGGCCGGCCCACATCGGACCGCATGTCCCGATCGGGCAATGGGCAAGATCTAGATGGTTTCCATTTCCCATTCCTTTGGTGCATATATGCAGGTCACAATCGTGTCATGTCTGATATCTCAAGAGGTAGCAAACGTGCATTTGATTCAAGATAACCGTGACGGCGTCGAGGCTTAAAATAGACGACTTCTCTCCCTTGCCCGAATAACCTCCGAATGGACCACAAGCCGGATCCACTTGCCGACCTTGAGCTGTGGGGCCGGCTGCCACCTTGTTCCCAATTCTGGTCTTTTTCCCTCAAGGCATCATCCGTTTAGCGAGCGCGTCAGGAGCAAAAGAGACCGTATATTCGAGCAAGATGGTGTGTACCGGCTCCTTCCTTGATGCTTGATGAGCAATGCGACAGGCTGAGACATCATGGACCGTGACCAATAAGCGTCCGCAAATGCAAGGGATGGTGAGATGCTCCGGGGGAATTGGGGAAGATCCGCACCCGCCGAGAACCACCCCCTATGCCCTGGGCTCTCATGATCACTGCTATAGTAGGCGTATAACAATGAAACAATGCGGTCAAATTGGTGGCGATGTGATCGTCTTCAGTTAAAACGGCTATCGTCATTCAATATCGGACGGTATCGTGATAGCCTTATCAGAAGATACAGTCTTTTAGGCTCAAGCGAGGGCACCCACATGCCCCCCCAATCACACCGGAGTTTCGGAGTTGGATTGCATACAGATTCGGCAAAGACACCGGTTCGGAGTCCGGCAGCCCCCAGCACCCGCCGAGCCTTCCTTCCTTATCAGGGCATCCCCACATCTTGCCGATCTATGTAAGTCCGACCCGCCCGAACACTGATAGAACAATCTTTTCACCGGACGATCGCCCTTGCTCCCTCTCACTCAACACTCCAACGACGAATTTCCAACTGATTTTGCTCAGCCCCCAAAACCGGCCCCCGAACCGGCCCCCAAAACCACGTTACACCACCCGCCTCGCCGCCTCCTACCCGTATCACCACATCCAACATGACAACAACAACCATCACCACCACAGCCACCCCACTCTACCCCCCACCCTCTCGAACAACCGCCAGCACCAGCGCCCACACCAACAAACCCACCACCACCACCACCGCCACCACCACGCCCCTCCTCTTCCCACCCGCTTCAATCCCCCCGCCACCCCTCTCCACCCTCCTCGGCCACCTCCTCCCAAGCCCAAGGGGACCAGAGGACCGCCCTCTTACCCTCGGCAACCTCGCTACGCCTGCGCGCCACCTGGCGCTGTGACACGTGTGCGGAGCCCTGCACAGCGAGTCCGCGCTGCTTGCCACGGGCACCACGGGGCCCATGGTTCATGGTGGATCGAGAGCTACGAGTCTGATAGCAACGCCTAGCTCCGACTCCAACTCTAATTCCGATACGGACGCGGATGCGGAAGATGAAGATAGAGGTCGGGAGGGAGGACCGGCGTCTCGTCCGCTCACTCTGTCGGCCGGGCGAGGTCTGGAGACCATGTTTGGCCAACTGGGCGAGTTGTATCTGTTTTTGGCGAGATGATCCGGCTGTTGGCGGATCTGAACGTGCCGCGCATGGCGGACGAACCGAGGTGGCGGGTGCGAAGGGCGGGGGGGGATGGGTGGTGGGTTGGGGGGGTGGAGGTGTGAAGGGGTTGGGTGTGGTTTGTGATGGTCTAAGGTGGTGGGCTGGGTCGTGTGGTTTTCATTTTCTCTCGGGCTGCTTGCTGGGCTGGTTTGGCTGGGTGGGTTGGTTGGGACAGGTTGCATTGGGATACCCGGCACTCCTTACGTCTGGATGATGGAAATAGGGCATTTACGTATACCTGGAGTTGGGGGCTGGCATCGGATGAGTTGATTCAGGATATCAAAGCGGAGAGCGGAACAACATCACGTTGTGTGGTCAACCCACCAACGAATTTCTAGCGACAAGGCTTTACTCACGCTCGGACCTGCCGGGAGAGCCCAATAATACACTTGATATTCTCTCTTTGATATAACATCGTTGTTACCAGCTTGTATCGGGCTCGTTACTCACGAGGGAATGTGGTATAATTAAGTACGTTCTCGCTCGCTTCTTCTTTTCTGTCTACGACTTCGACAGTATCCGAGATACCATTCCGCTTATTCCAAAATCACATTAGGAACTAATTTCATTACATCTAATTCAAACGTAAACCTATCCAAACGTCGCTGTGTTCATCCAACGCCAACCAATGCACCCCCATCTCCCTCCCCCTCCACTACGCCGCCCCATCATACCGGCACTCCCGCCACCGACTCCGGCGCCTGCAACCAACCGGCATCACTGGCCGCCACCAGCCCCTTGAACCAAATATCCGCCATCTTCCTATACCCCGCATCATTCGGATGCGTATCATCCGCCAGATCCGCCGTCGTCGGCCCATCCGGCCCATGCATATCCACCAACACCAACCTCTTCCTCTCCCCCTCCCTCAACCTCCTCGCCAAATCCACATACTGCGCATTAATCACCCTTACATTCCTCTCGGCCTCCGCATTCTTATTCACCAACAGCGTACTCAACACAACCACCGCCCGCGGACTCGCCGCCCACAGATCCCTCACCAGCCCCTCCATCCTCGCCCCGGCGCCGTCGACGCTGAAATTTTGCGTCGCGTCGTTCGTCCCCGCATTCACCAGCACGACGTTCGGCCGGTAGTGCGGCACGCACCCGGGCGCCATCGCCTTGGCGCGCACCTCGGCGATGCGGAACCCCGGCCACCCTTCCACGTCGCGGTCGCGCATGGAGCCGGATTGGCGGGTGCCAACCATGTTGACTTTGTTGCCCGGGCCTGAGACGAGGTGGTTGCGCAGGGCGGCGCGGTAGCCGTTGCCGTCGGAGGAGGCCGTGCCGTAGGTGATGGAGGCGCCGAGGGGCATGATGCGGAGGGGGACGCCGTTGCCGAGGGGGGTGGTTTGTTGATGTTGGGAGGGGAGGGGTTGGGTCAGGGTGAGGGAGATGGCGAGGGTGGTGTTGGTGCAGATGGTGGTGTCCGGGTTGGGGGCGGTGTCGGTGTTGGTTGGGGTCGGGGTCGGTGCCCCGTGGATGGTGAGCGGGGCGGCGAGCGCTGGGGTGGTTGGTTGCGGGGTTAGTTCGGGGTATTCGGGGTCACGGATTGGGTGAGGAGGGAGAGGAGGGTGGGATGAGAGAGGAGAGACGGGGTAGGAGAGGAGGCAGGTTAGTTACCTAGAAGAAGAGTGCTAAGGGGAGGGGAAACCATGGTGGGCGGCGAGCTTGGTGAGGTTTCGTCTGATTCAGGAGGGTGGGAGAAAGGGTGCCGTACGGCAGGGGCTACGGGAGTCTGTGATAAGGTATATATGAGCTACTTGTCCTGGCATGGCTCTGTTCTTTTTCCGCTGCGGTGTGATGTGATATGCGGCTCGGAAAGGGTCAAGTTGGTACGGCCAGTCTTCAGCCAATATTCCTTTCCCGGACGGTCTTTGTTTGGCGGCGCGGTTGG
>NT_165979.1:1853900-1855942 GCF_000143365.1 Chaetomium globosum CBS 148.51
TCACTCGATTACCGTATGAGGAAGAGAAACTGAGAAGGCTGAGAGCGGCACTGCAAGGAGACCAAAGCGAATACAAGTGACCAGCCACAGCATGTGCCGCGCCGCAAGCAGAGGTTTTCTAAGCGTTGGGAAAGGTCGAACGAGCTTAAGAGGGCATGATGCCGGCAGATGGGATCACTGATCCGCAACGACTAGGGCGCAGTTGCCGTTGACCCGACCAGCTGGAGGGCCTAAAACTGCTGTGCCGCAACCGCCGCAACCGTCGATCCAAGCCCAGATGCATGATGGATTCTATGAAAAGGAAATAAGGATTGGACTTTAGGGGCCAACTTGCCGGACATGCTTTTGATTCCGTGGGAGCCACTGGGGGCTCGACACTTGCGGTCAGCGAGCACAACATGGCCTCACAGTGGAAAATGATCGCAATGCGTGACCTTGAATTGATCTGCAAATGGTAGGTGGTTAGGTTGTGGTGGTGGTTGTTGGGGTCAACGGGGAATGTGAGTTTGTGCTGTTGTGGGACTCGTGGACGGTGAGTGGTGGTGAGTGGCTCCTTTCCTTTGGGTCGGTTGGTCGTCTGACTTTCTCCTCAGCAGTCTCCACCCGAGAAGGCCTGGGTCTTGAAAGTGGGTTGCTTCAGAACCCTATCCAAGCTTAGCGTTGATCAAGCTTAGCGTTGATCCCCCGCTTGGCATCAATTTAGCCCTTGCATGGATGGCTTGTTGAACATTGACGAGCATATTAACGTGACACTGCGCCTACCATCGACTTGGCTGCTTGGCCACGTTTTGGTCTGTAAGACATGGTCCGCGAACAACAATCATGCGGCATTAGATCATTGTTGCGGGAATTACTCCGCTGGAGTTTGCGTTATATTGAACGCCCTTCCCGACGAGGTATGGCTCCGTGGCACAACCACCAAATGCGTCGTTTGTTTGATGCAAACCGGTAAAAGGAAGCGAAACCTGGAATGTTGGAATGGGTGGATAGGAATAGTTATGAGCAAAAAAACGCAAAAAAAGAAAGTTGAGACTCGGATACCGGGAGTCGAACCCGGGGCTGTTGAGAGAACAGTCACTGCTGAGCAGTGAGAGTCAACGATGTTACCGCTACACCATACCCGATGGAGTCGAGTGTGGTTCCGACCAATTGTTGACTGCGGCTCCGCAATGGCATCCTTTAGACTTATAGGAGTGACCGTGCCCGCTGCGCGCGGGCACGCCAAAGGAAGCCTGGAGGAACTTGCCGGCTGCAGGTAGGCCCCATAGCGGAGTCAACGATGTAATTGTCTTTTTTTTTTTTTTTTCCATTTCATGATGGTTATTGTCGAATGCTGGGAAAGTCAGGAAAGGTGGTTTCTTCAGCCAGACTAGCGTCTAATCGTATAGTCGCGCCCTCTTTTTTTCCCGCTGTAGACCTCTTGCTTCTGATTGGCTCCGGAGAGGGTTATCACCCGTTTGGCGGGATCCCAATGGTCCTGTTCTTCGGGGACTTCTTCCAGTTCGACCCCGTCCTGCAGACCAGCCTCCTCTTGCCGGCGCCCAGGGACCGTGGCGGACAGAGACCGGAAGGCTTGGCGAAGCATCTCGCAGCGCACAGGCTGTTCCTCCAGTTCACAACCGTTGTCATCCTCCAGGAGCAGGTTCCGCGCGGCATGGTTGCCCCAAGGCTTCGGGGCTTCCTCGGGCGCCTGCGCAACGGCGAGCAGACCGAGCTGGACTTCCAGCGGCTCAGTCAACGCCTTTATACACCGTCGTGCAAGGCGTCCTTCGTAGACGGTCTGAGAGTCATCACGCCCCTGAACCAAGACCGGTAGGACCTGAACATGGCAGCTCGTCGTCCAGTGGGCCCGTGCCCACGGCAAACACATCTCCATCTTTGTAGCCAAGCATGACACCGAATCGGCGAAGCGGCTGCGCTGTCGAAGAGCTGGGCGACGTGCTCTCGTCACGAAAGACGACTCGCAGCTGCCAACCCTGGGGCTGTTCTTCTACGCCGCAGGGGAATGTCCGGTCGTGGTGACTCGCAACCAGTTTATTGGG
>NT_165979.1:1856724-1902726 GCF_000143365.1 Chaetomium globosum CBS 148.51
TCGCTGCTAGCACCATTGCGCTCGCCAGCGACGTGACTCTCCACCTTGGACCGCTGGTGGCCGTCCTCCTCGAATTGGACGATAGCGCGGGCCTCGCTATTCCCGGGCTCCCCAACGGCACCATCTTGATCAAGAGCAAGACGGTCGCCATCCCGAGCCAAATGCGGGGCAAGGAAACCAGATGGAGGGGCAAGCCGGGTTTTCGGCGGGTTACCCATAGAACAGGACCTCTTTGTACGCCGGCCTTCGCCATGACAGATCAGAAGAGCCAGGGAAAACAATTCTCGGACGTCCTCGTCAACCTCAAAGGCGTCACTTTGGCGGCACAGCGACTCGACCCAGCTTCATGAGCCTGTACGTGCAGCTGTCGAGGGCGCAGAGCTGGGACGGGCTGCATCTGTTTCGGAAACCGGCAAGCAGTGACTTCATCGAGCCGAAGAACGTGCTTGATAAAGTCATGAGGGACGCCATCCTCAAGCTAGAACGACAGGGTGACGGAGACCAGACGGCGGTTCGAGCAAGACCACAGGCACGAGTCGTGGTTTCAAGAATGGGCTGCCATGCCTGAATCTGGCCAGGGTACTGAAACCGATGACGTAGAGGACGCGGCGCTCTGGCGAGACCCTGGGGTTTCTGAGCTCAGATCGTAGCACAGATCTCCACCGTTGCTCTGTTTTGGAGCTCTTTTCCAGCGGAATAAGCTGCTTCAATTTACATTTTCCTTCTCACCTCGTTGCCGTGTTGCCCTCTGAAGCCCTTGTAAACCGGGGGCGGCCCCACAGCTGATAGGCCGTCGAGGCCCCAACAGACCGTCCGTGCACCACCACTGCCAAGCCCAACTTCGAGACACTCATCGTCAACGGCCAGTTCCTCCGGGCAAAGCAACATGGCTGCTTCCACAATCGTTAGGATAATGACATTAAAACTTCACAGTTTACAGGGAGAAATGGCACGGCTTTTTTTGATGGGGCGTTTTATGGGGCGGAAGTGGTCCTGCTTGGAGCATACCATGGTTTTTCTCGGAAAAGGAACCTTTCGGAAGTACTCGTTCCTCGTACGTTCCTCCAGGCAAATCTGTGCTAGACGCGGCCGGTAACATCCTTGTTGGACTTAGGACACCCGTGGCTTGGAGTCACAGTGGTAGGAAGAAGATTGATGTTACTGGTTTGAATTGTATGGTGCGGCCCTGTTATTCGGGAAAATGATAGCTTGTTTTCGTTGCCCCTTTTTTCTTCCTTCGGTAGAGGGATGATGTGAGCGGTTGGGATGACTGCGGCCTAGATGGGTGTTCCCAAAAAACAATAAGCAGTATTTACAGTGTAATTCTTCAAGGGGCGCGGGTCCGAGTTCGCGCGCCTCGGATCCTTCATAACCATCCTAGACATCATTTCGACATTAGACATTTCTACATCATGTATCGTAGGATGTAAAGATAAATGTAAGATAGAACCAATATCCTGGGAGCCAAATGGGACTTAGCAGCTCTGGCCTAGAAGTCCACCCCTAGACTATCCCGCTACTACTTTGCTCCTACTCATCAAGGATATACCTAGGGCAATATCGACGTTCTCTCAGCAGTACATCTCCTCCTCACCACGCCCCAATAGATCCACCCGTCCGCCTTTCTGGCCCTACAAACAACTAACAGTGCCGCCCCCTCTATATCCGAAGTATCGGACTCAAAACGGAAATTGGCTCCCGTTGGGATAGTGTATCATACTTGACTTGGCTGGCCAATTTCAGGACATATTTTTAGAACATGACCCGTGTGTGCATCTCTAGGAATCTAAGTAAGCTAGTAACAGGGGCTCTCTGGTAGGAAGGTTATTGAAGGCGGTAGGCGCAGAACGGGCTCGAGGAAGCCGAATGCGCGTCGTGATTCGAGAATGTTCGATCTCCCTTCCTTCATGCTATTTTGCTAATTTACCAAGTGACCACCCGGCCTTCGCAAAGCTCCTGGTCGAGGCCGGTATCAATTCGATTTCTGTCAGCCCGGATAGCTGTCTTGCCGTGAAGGAGCACGTGGTTGATGCCGAGAGGGCATAATTATCAGTGTACATCATACATGTATATGCCGTGGGCTTTGCTAACGTTATATATCTTTACTATGACGACGTGGTAATTCGCTAGTGGGTATGCCGCCGAGACTTCATGTCCGTGGACAAGAATGTGTACCTATCTTACTTACCTTTTGGGACGCGGCGGTCCGATGTGGGAAATCTCTCAATGGAAGATCTCTCAATGGGAATTACATAGGTAGTATAGGTATTCTACTTCCACAAAAGCTACGAATCCCCTCACAGCACCGCCCCCTCAATATCCGCCGCCGAACTCATCCCCACCACCTGCGGCACCCCCTCAATCGGCCTCTGCCACGCGGCCCTATTCTCCACAAACTGCTCGACCTGCGGCCTTAACTTCGTCTCCGCCAACGAGAAGTCGTCCACCGTCCCCGTGCGCAGGATGGACAGGCCCGGGAACTTCTCGCCGACGCGGTACATAAGCGTGCCGCACGTGGCGCAGAAGTAGTTGGTCATGAGGCCACCGGAACGCACCGTCGTCGACTGCGCAAAAGTCCTGAGCTCGGCGCGCCCCCGCACGTGCCGCAGGTGCGTGTCCGCCACGGTGATGTTGGACATGTACAGCCCGCTGCTGATCTTGCGGCAGTCGCTGCAGTGGCAGACGTGTCGGTTGATGAGGCCGGGGCCTTGGATGGGCTGGGTGGGTGTTAGAGACATATTGGAAGGAAGGTTTGTTTGTGTTGGCTCAGGAAACGGGAGGACTCACGAAAACGAGTTGGACTGCTCCACAGAAGCAAGTTGCTGTGGCTTCCTCCTCGGTTGACCAGCCGTCACGGGCGAGGCCGGCAACAGGAAAATTGGGATCTGTAGCTGCCATAGCTTACTCTCTTAAATCAACGATATGATGGGAGGTGTAAACGGTTCGAAGAGGTGTTGCGTGGAACAATACTAGGAAACGTTGGTGAACCCTGGTTTGAAATACGTGAGGATAGTCTATGGTTTGTTTTGTGTCCTTTTTTAAGTATATTTATAAAAAAAGAACGCAGGTAGTTATGCAGCGTCTTGTGACGTTTATCATTCCGTGGTGATGAAAAGACCGAGATAGATATCCATGATGTAATACGTTGATTGCAAAGCCGGGAGTTGATGAGGTAAGACGCTGCTGCTCACTAGTTAATCATAGTTATGCTATTCTACAATTGGGGTCAACATTCGCCCGCCAGATAATTTATACGAAAGACGGAAACAAAGTGCCTAAGCCAGGCTGCATAGGTATGTACATGTATAGCTCCAGAACCTTCTCAGCATAGAGGCACCGACGAGCCGACTCACAGAAGAATCCGTTGGCAACCATGGATTGACCGGTAGGTTAGAAAGAACTGAATCATATCCACTGAGCTGTCATGCGCAACATCTAGGTATTCTACATCTATTCTACGTAACTAGACACCACCTTGCAGTAATGGAAATTATGTCAAATATCCTTGCTCTGCAAAGGCAAAGAACTCCCTATACACCGTCACATATTAGCTAGTACCCTCCCCAGATCTATCCCCTTCTTCGTCTTTGCCCTCCCTTCCGAGCTCAAACTTGCTCATCCTACACAGTGTATCCCTAATAGCCGGATCCTGCTCCATTACCTGCCACAACTCCACATCCCACTCCTCCAAACACCCCTTATTAATCCCCTCCTCCGACCACCTGGCGCCAGCGCCAAGCGACGGCGACGACCAAAAAGCCGCCTTCCACGTCGACCACCTCAGCCACTTCCAGCCTCTCTTCCACAGGCCCGCCACGATAAGATTGCGCTTGACCGCCTTATAAGCCAGCTCCAGACAGGCCAGCACGCCAAGCGCGCCAAACAGCGCCACCCACCACGCCGGGTCCGGGCCGAATGACGAGAAGAAGCCGTTCTTGACCGCGTACGGCCACACACCTGGGGCGTACGCGCCGGCTAGGAATACCTGCCACACCCACCAGCCGGCGACCGTGATGACGAAGGAGTAGATGACAATGTCGTTCTTGTAGTGCGTGTCCAGGATTCTGCAGCCGATCGGTCAGTCTATGCTCCATGATCCGGCTTCGGTAAGGGGTTAAGGGGTAAGGGTGTAAGAGAATAAGGGGGTGGGCGTGTAGGGGGGGTTACTCACAACAACTTCAAGTTCGTCCAAACAATATTCACCGAGAACACCAAATTCCCCAACGCAAACAACCCCCCATCCCTTACGGGTCCCACGGTGCCATACACCGCCCAACACAAAAACCACACCACCACCCCCTCCCCCGCAGCTGCCACCATCCACGCCACATACATCCCCTTATCCAACCCGCCATCCCTCTGCCCAAAGACATACAACTCCGGCACAGCCAACAACGTCTCCGCCGCCAACTCCTGTTCCCACACCGCCGGCACGATCACACACAAACTCGTAAACAACGTATTCAGCGCCGTCAAACTCCACATCTCATACAGACTCGTCCCCGTATACCCCACCCACCCCTGGAAAACCGCCGTCGGCAGGTAGAACAGCATCTCCTTCCAGAAGGTGGCCAGCACGAAGCGGGCCGTGCGCGCGTAGTTCCAGCGCCCGTGCACGAGGAGCAGGCGGGCCAGGAAGCGGAACTGCGCGATCGCGTAGTCGGCTACCCGCGCGGCTTGCAGGCCCTCGCGGCCGGAGATGCCGACGCCGACGTGCGCGGCGGAGAGCATGGCGAGGTCGTTGGCGCCGTCGCCGATGGCGAGGGTGAGGGGGGTGGGTTGTTGGGTGCGTTGGGTGGGGAGGAGGTGGTGCAGGCGGTGGAGGAGGGGGGGGTTGGTAGAGGTGGTGGTGGAGGCGTTGCGGACGGCGTGCACGAGGAGGGCTTTTTGAGCGGGGGAGGCGCGGCAGCAGATGACGGAGTCGATGGTGAGGATGAGGCGGTAGAAGGCCGTTTTGGCGGTGGCGGAGGTCGGTTCCTCGAGAGCGGCCAGGGTGTGCCCATCGATAACGATTACTGTGTGGCCAGCGGCTCCAGAGGCGTTCGTTTCGGCTTGGATCTGGAGGTCTTCCATGATGGTTAGGATCTGACCTTCTAGGCCGCCCTTGGCAGCATCCAGAACGAAGATGTCAGACCCGGGCAGGCAGATGCGCGCCGAGTGGGCGATGTTGATGGCTGTTTCCCGCTTGTCCCCAGTAAGCATCCAGATCTTGATGTTTGCCCGCCGGAGCCGATCTATCGTTTCGGCAACGCCGGGCTGCAGCTGATCCTCGATGCCGGATGCGCCGATGAGGTCCAGAGACTGTTCAATCATCTCCCCTGTGGCTTCGATTCGGTCTTGACGATCCACTAAGCTGGTCTCCGCTTCACGGTACAACTTCTTCCAGTTGTTGTACTCCTGCTCGCCCAGGAACCGGTGAGCGAATAAAAGCGTTCGAAGTCCTTCAGTAGCGAAGTCGTCGATCTGTCTAAAGCAGCGGGTGAAGATGGCGGCATCATCCGACAGGGATGGGTCTTCGAGGAATTCAAACTTGCTCGGCACTGCCTCCGGCTCCGCGGATGAGATCCTGCTTGGGGTCCGGCGAGCATCAAACGAGGCTGTGCGAGCGTTAAGTGAAGGACGAGAGCGGAGACGGGCAATAGGGTCAAGATGAGCAACCTCAAACGACTTGCTCCTGCTGACATCTAGTGACGTGCTTCCAGGGACGGCCAAGAAACCCTGTCTGGTGAGGGCGAGGCTGCGCCTGATAGTGAGGCTGGGCCGCCCACCAAAGCTGTTGCGTGGTTCTTGAGCCTCGCTTTTGCGCCGCATCTGATGCTCAAAGTCAAGGCTTTCGCGTAGTTCCTTGGCCTTTTGTGTTGCCAGGTCTGCCATTCTCAGGCGCGGGAGAATGGCCGAGTCAGCGCCTTTTGTCAAGAGCCAGATTCTTCCGTCTGGGCAGCGTACGATGATCGACATGCGCTTACGTTTACTGCTGAACTCGAGCACATCGAGGATCTGGTAGGTATGGTCTGTATTACCATAGCTGGCGGTGATTCGGAGAGTCACGGCTTGTGCGGTCCGTTGAACTACTAGAAAGCCGAGGTCCTGAGCCGCTCTTACGAGGGCAAGCTCATCTGGTGAAGCGGCCTGGAAGTCGACCTTTCCGGCCTTTGTTTCAGGAAGACAAGTATGGCAGAGTGCCATTACTAGAATGTATTGGGTAGCACGCCTCGAGAAACCAGAATTGGGACGTAGCCAAATGTACTCCAGGAGATCCGATGTGGTTAAATCTGGTTGTAGATGGTCAGGTCGGCCCGTTGACCGCCATTGGGAGGAGGAACGGCGGCTAGCAGGGGGGCGATTTGGTGTCGGGGGAGATAGAAATCCTGAAAGCCTGCCGCCGGCAGTTGGCGCCTCCGAGGGCTCGAGTTTTGTCTCCAAGCCCTGTTCGTCACCGTCCCGAGTCTCCCTGATATCCGGCGTGTCGTGTCGTTTAGCAAAGTCGGTCTCGTGCAACCAAGCAGTGCCTGCCACGCTCATCTTGCGAAACCTCATCACATTTTCCGTCAACGTCCCCGTTTTGTCTGAAAACAAGTACCCAACCTGGCCGAGGTTCTCGAGGATGGTGTTCGTGTTGCATCGTGCCGGGGTATCCGATGCCTCGTCGTACATTTCGATATCCGAGTTCAGCAGCAGCATCTGGCAGATCTTGACAATCTCCAGACTCACGTACAGAGCCAAGGGAATGACATTGTTGAACTGGATGGCATAGCCCACGATGATGTGCGCCAAGGGGACCGGGATATCACGCAAGTACCACGCAGCTCGCTCGTAACTGTGCTGCCAGAGGACGTAGCCCCCTGACAGGCCAGCCACGAGGGCAATGAGGTAAATGACGAGGGCGATGACAATCATGTTGGCCATACGCTCGAGAGCAGGCTTCTTGGCACTCGGGTGGCGATTAGCGTTCCGTCGGATTTTGGTCTCCTCCCCGGTGTTGATAACCATCCCGATGACGCTCGCAGTATTGCGGATGGTGCAGCCCCGGTACACGACTTCGTTCAACGTTAGAGGCATCGTTTCCCCGTCTACCGTGACCCGGCCGTCGAAACGATATAGATCCGGGTTGGGGTCCTCAATGACAAATTCGGCCCCACAACTGCAGAGACCCTCGACAGAATCACACCCCTTTAAGGTTACCGATACTTGCTTGCTCTTGAGATTTGTCTCGCCGTCAAGGGCCATGGTCTCGACATAAGCCAAGCCTTCCTCGCCCTCGGCGTGCAGGAGCACAATGTCGGCCGGTACGTCGTCGTCTCTCGTCAGCTTGACAACATCTCCAACCTGAAGATCCTGCCACTTGATCGTTCGCCATTGCAGCCCGAGGTGAGAAGTCCGCCCCGTTTCACACCGTTCCAGAGCCCTGGCCTCGTCGTCTGTTGATGTGGCGCCCAACAGCGACCGCCACCGCTTGCTCCCTCCACCGGTCTCTCTGCTTCTCAGGACGGTCGTTAACCTTGCATTCTCGACCTTGTCAAGGCGGTGCCTCCGCCAGTCATCGTAGCCCTCTTTGGCAATGGTAAGGAGGACGAAAAACAACAGCGGTAGTATGGTGGTGAAGTTGCCAGTGGTGCTAACACCGGGGATGGTCTGCGGGATGCCCACACAGAGGAAATAAAAGTTGGCTAGGCGTGTGAATTGGAAGAAGAGCTGCTTCGGAAAGAAGTCATAGAGAGTGTAGCGTGAGGTCCGTATGGAGTTGGAGATGTAGGGATATCCCCGCCTTTCGTCGATGAATGGCTCACTGCGGTCCGGCCGCAGGGGTATGCATCGCCCGTCCTTGGATGGCGGAAGAGACTCGTGGTGGAGGATAAAGTCGACGAAGATTCGACGGCACCACTGGCGGGCTGCAGTTGCGAGTTTGACCGCCTTCGGTGTCGCGGGATTCCCGGACAGAGGAGAGGTGGCGGTCGGGGTTTTGTTGAGATGGACGCCCTTATTCCCCCCGGCTTCCCCGGTCTCGACTCCATCAGCACCACGGCCGTCCATAATGCCTTAACCAACAAAGCATTGTCCAACAGAATCAATGCCTCGGCTGGCCGTTTCCGTACCTACCGAACGGATATTAGTGGACAGTGCAAGTCGACGAGGTGGTTGGCATCAACAGTCCAAAACCCATGAGTAAGCAACATGGCACCCAAAACCAAGTCAAGCGAGTGATAAAAATAATTGTAGATGTAAACCAAGACCTATTGGTGTCAAAAACGTTACCGGCATGAATATGTTGACCTGACTGGACGCGATGTTGAAAGAGGGAAAATCGCCGAGCTCCAAGCGAGCCGTGCCAGGTTTCGTGCCTGCATCTCTTTTGTGCATGCCAATGCCATGCCCAGTGGAGACGAACCGTGATGAGATCTTCTGCATCTATTGGCCAGTCCGTTGGCCAAGGTCGGGACTCGGAATGAATATTCCTAGGCCCGGAAATAACCTGTGAGTACTTTGTACCTCGAACCTGCTGTTTGGTGAGAACAAGAATCAATTCAACCTCTGCTCAATTGGGGACGCATGTGGTAGTCGAGAGGCAAAGCGATCAACGCGCCCAAACTTGTTTGCGGAACAGGCGGCGGACGAATCCTTCGCCACATAGGGCAGATTATGGATGAAGGGAGCGTGGGAAAGGGAAGCAGATGTTGGGATGTTTCGATCCCAGGTGCTACGGAAGTAACGAGATGTTTTTAGCTTTCCAGACCAGCAGCGTGAAAATTATTCACTGCTCCGCAACAACCCCCCCATTTCTGCATGGTGAACCTGGTTTGTTGTGTCATTGCCTGCCTATTACAATGTCATCCTGGTGTACCTGTCATCGTGGTGCCCCATTCTCGTTGTTACTATGATAGTATTTGAGTGTATTCTGACAACTGAGCTGTGAGTTTACATGCACCATAAGCTCTCGATCTACCAACATTCCTCCCCCGGTAATTCCACACATTGCACACTATCACCCTGATCGGCACGTCAAACCGCAACTGCATCATCAGTCGCTGGCGTGGCATGCATCCCTAGCCGCTTCAGCTCGAACATGGCGTCCTCCAACACGGCCAGCTTCTCGGCAGCCTGAGTCCGCTCAGCCACCGACTCTGGGCTCTCGCTCGCGATGCGCTGGACGGCATCATCGGTGAGCTCGCACACAATTTCTGGGGAGAGGATTGCCGAGAGCTTCTGGAGCAGGCATCGTGTGACGAACCTACTTCAGGACCCTGTCCTGTTAGGGTTCAGCTTCGGTTGAAGGTAATCTCTCAAGGGTGCTTAGGTTCGGTGCAGCCAAAGGGTGCACAACAAAGACTTGTCTCAACAGTGGGCTTCGAGCTTGTAGCGAACTGTAGTTGTGATTGCTAACTGGAGAACTCCCAGAGCTCTCCAGAACGGGTGACTATATACTATCTAGGCTTCCTAGGTACCGGCGTACCTTTTGCTGGGAACGTGAGGAACGGTGATCGTTCCTCTCGTTCCAGACTGGATCCTGGGAACGGTAGCCGTTCCCTTCGTTCCTCTGCTGATTGGTCTGAGACCCATTCTTAATGATTGGCTGGGAACGCTTCCCGCGCGTGCCCTCATCGGGGTGTGGTACGCGACCATAACCGTGACACATCGTTCGACCACCAGTGTGCTGATTGCATCGACAAGCGATTTGAGCGCGACCTAATCAGGATTGAACTCGTCTCAGCGAGATTGTTTCTACTCACAATTGCCACAGGGGGAGATCTCACCTTGTAGTATGCCTCCATTGTATCCACTGCCATCGTGCAGGAATACGTATCCATGTCGGGCTCTGTGTTGGTGGTCAAGTCGTTCAGCAAAGAACGCATATTAAACGTGTGGCTCGTCATGCTAGCGGGGATTTGGCTAGAAGAGAAGAACGACTTTAGGCGGGCCTCCATTTGGTGGCGTCTACGCTGGGCCTGTGCTTTCTGCACATTCTCGGTGAGATAGTGATTGTACGTGATGGGATGGCCTGAGAGGTGTGGCTCCAAAATCTCATCCGCCTTGTTGCTCAACCCCCTCTTGATGATTTCCATCGAGGGCTTGACGACAGCGCGGAGGAGTGACTCGGTAGTCTCCCCATCAGCAACATAATGGAGAGCATTCTCGACCATCCTAGTGGCTGACTGGAAGGTGCGCTCGAGAAGGTTGCGCATCATGCCCTGCCAGGGCTTGCACTGGTTGCTGAAAAGCTCGGCGACAATGAGCGGATTATAGGTGCCAGGAAGTTCGCGGCCCTGGCTCTCCATCATCAGTTCCTTGACCTGGGCAACGTAATCCGACCGAGAAATGGAATCTGACTGGCATCCATCACCAGGCTTCTTAGCGGTGGGCCCATCGACAATCGTGGTGGCGTGACCTTTGAGACGCATGTCCTGGGCAAAGTCGGACAAGGTGTTCTGAATGACGGCGCGAAGGCGCCTGTCCTTGGACGCCTTGAAGAAAACATTGGTATACACGCCATCGACGGCTGCCTTCACAAGCTCCGAGAACCCAGCGCTGATCTTCAGAAGGTAACCGCGCTGCTCTGAAACAGTGGCTCTGGAAGCCCCCAGCTTTTCCAAGGTGTGCTTGCACTCAACAATCCCGGCGCTGACGTTCTCGATGACGCTGGGGAGCTGCCAAAGGATCTGATCCCGCAAGACGTGACTCAAGCGCACACGGAGAGTGGCGACGCCGAGTTGCGACGGCTTTAAGCACCTCCAGACTCCCTTGGCGAAGAAATCAACTTCGGCGGCATCACGAGCAATCGTTGACTCATTGCGTTCAGCGAAATTCCGGTTCCGCAGGACATGCCAACCCAAGCGGAACTTTGACGTCCTTGTTTTGGGCGAGTTTCACATAGAACCGTTCGCTATCGGATCCTTGGTCTAAAGTATCCGGCTTGGTGATGAGACCGAGGGTACGAATACCGTTGGGATCCAGAGCCCTGGCGTGCAGTGTGACTTGTTGAAGGGCGAAGTCGTTCTTGGCCGAGACGACGGCGAGGATGATGGTGCGGGGGTTCTTCATGTACGACAATACAAGGTTGTTGACAAGCGCAGCATCTTCCTCCGATTGGTCCTTGTTGCCGGCAAGGAACAAGCCGGGAAGGTCAACCATGGTGAGATGCGGTTGTGATGGCCCTGATACCTCCACACGAAGAACGTCGGTACTGAAAACCTTGTTGGTTCCGTTCAAGCCCATGGAATTCTTGGCTTGTTCAACAACCTGGCCAAGGTCCAACGGAGTATGCCAGTGTATTTGAACTTCATAAGCGTTTTCTTTTTTTCTTCAGTTTGCTCCGAGCCCGGAACGATGCTGAGATCGATGCCGGTGGTCGGGGTTCGCCGCAGGATGAGCTCAGTCGCAAACCGGGTGCAGAGGTTGTCCTTCATGGGGAACGACATACCCGAGATGGCTTCGAGGGCCGAGCTCTTGCCAGATGACTGCTCTCCGCAAACGATGATCTGGGGCAGATCAACATATCGACTTAATCCTTGCAACCGCAGACGATCAATGACATCGAGAAGGTCGCGGTGGTCCTTGGACTGTAGGAGAGTCTCCTTGCCCCGCAGAGGGCTTTGCACGTCGCCGTTTGCAACGCTGCTCGGTGCATCGCTCGATGCGGTGTTCGTTGCCGCCATGTTTGTGATGTAGTCGCTGG
Organism: Chaetomium globosum CBS 148.51; assembly: GCF_000143365.1. NCBI lineage: Eukaryota > Fungi > Ascomycota > Sordariomycetes > Sordariales > Chaetomiaceae > Chaetomium > Chaetomium globosum. The sequence continues at coordinate 1,868,393 of NT_165979.1, forward strand.
CTACAAGGTGATTGTTGAGAGTTTGGTATGGAGAGAATGTAAGGGAAAGTGAAGAGAGCTTGGTCTGGAGAGGATGTTAGGGGAAAGTGAGGAGAAGAGAAGAGAACTGGTAAGTGTTGACACCTAGAATTCAGTACAAGGAAGGTTCGAAAGACAACTTGCATGACACTGTTTGAACACAAGTGCTCGCAGTACTGTGCTCTTGTTTCTAATTCGATCCACTGAAAATAAATTCAAACAAAAGGTGCTTGTCTACCTAACCTAGAAAGTGATCAGGCTGTGACGCCACCGCTAGCAGCAATATACTGCCCTGTAATCCATCTCGCAGCATCGGAGACCACCAACAAAACAGCATCCGCTATCTCCTCCGGGTCCCCGGCGACTTTGCCGAGTCTAGCTCCAACAGCTAGTTTCTGGGAGACTTCATCCCTGAGGTCGTTTTCGGGAAACCAACTCGCCGCATCTGTATTGGTGGGGCCGGGGGCAACGGTATTGACAGTAATTCCCTGGCGAGGACCCAGCTGGACACCCCGTACCGTCAGCATTGCCTCAGGGCTCTGGAACATGGTTGGACTCACCTCGGCAGCGAGTGCGGCGGTCAGGTACTCCTGGGCGGCTTTGCTGGCACCATACACCCCGACACCGGGCATGTTGTTCATCCGTGAGACGACGGTTCCGATGTTGACGATGCGGCCCCCGGATGGCATGTGCGGCGCCGCGGCCTGGGCGACATACAGAGTGCTGAAGGTGTTTAGGGCGAAAGCCTGCTGCACCTCCTCGGGTGTCAGGTCGACCAGCAACTTGCCCTGACCGGTTCCCGCGCCGGCGTTGTTGACTTTTGGTGGCGGACATGTCAGCACAGGGGGAAGAAACGAGAAACGGGGGATGAGGGGAGACAAACTCAAAATGTCAATCTTATCCGTCTTGAATCCAGAGAGGGTGTCCTTGACGAGCTTGGCTGCGCCCGCGGGAGTGGACACGTCGGCTTGGATGACAATCACTTGACCGCCAGCGGCTTGAAGGTTGGCTGCTACCTTGGCGGCTCGGGGTGCAGAGCTGTCCGATACATAGTTGATGGCCACGCGGGCGCCGTTTTTCGCGAGTGTCAGGGCAATGGCAGCCCCGATGCCGTTCTCACGGCCAGAGCCGGTCACGATGGCAGTCTTGCCGGCGAGGGAGAGAGTGGTGGGAGCCATTGGATGGGTTGGTAAGGGAGATTGGTCTGCTATGGGGTGAGAGTGTTGATATGTTGATGGTGGGATGGTGGTGGGAAGGTGGTATGGTGGGAACGCGGTGTTGGAGTTATCCTGTCCGGAGGACAATATTACGGCCAAACTTTTATACTTCTGAAGCAGCCCTGTGTATACCCTTTACTGTCTACGGTTTTCGGACACTTATCCTGCTGTTGTGGTGCCGTCCCACTTGCTCGGGCGAACTGCCACTCCATCGTTGCCCCTGATGGAATCAACTTGTACAGAACAAGTCAAGTTACCGAGCCCGCGAGTCCTACGTTTTGCTTGCATTTGTAAGGCGGGGCTCGTGATGTTTTTTTCTCCTTCGCTTCTTGGGAAGTGTTGCATGAAAATTGCACCATTTAGAACATTCAAGGCATCCAAACCCGGCTTGGGAGTCCTCATTCGTGTATATCGAGCTCTCGTTTTCCCAATACGGCAGTTGCTCACTCAGCGACACTGGTGCCCAGCCTGAAGTGGGAGCGCGAACAAAGGTTGGATTTGTCACCCGCATACCGCATTGGCGGGCCGGCAGCAGGCCGCCAAAAAATGTCGCCGAACGACAATTTCTTTAGAATCGGGATCCCATCGTTGCCAAGTTGGTAGCGCTAGTCGCCGCCTGACTTCTAGAAAGATACGGTTATCGAAAGTCAAAAAGCGTTGGATACATATTTTCTTCGTTACTAATTGTAAGCGGCAGGCTTCGTCGAGATTTCATTGGATATTGAACTGCAGCTCGGGAAGTTGTGGTTGACAATGACGGCAGCAAGATGCTCCCAGATGAGAGTTACAACAAACTTGGAATCGACGTCGTTTTTTTCCGCGTCCCATGAGAATGAATCCCTTGCATCTTCGCGCGACGCGTTGTCATTTGGCACCACCCGTTCACGTGCTATGGTGGGGCAATCCATGGCACAAGCCTGTTATGTAATCTGACCCCTGCTGCAACTCCAGCCACTCTTTGGCTTCTGGCTGGTCCCTGACCTGCTGCTGTATTGCGGAGCTGTGCCGCTGCTGGCGTCGTCATTCCCACGCACAGCCATAGGGACCGACAAGAGCTTCTTGATCCCACATCGGCACTTCCTTTGCGCATAACCCAGAGTTGTAACCTACCATCCGACATCCACCGTTTTAGCACACCACGGGCGACATTGAAACCAAGGTGGCAACAACACAAACGATACCATGACGACCCCCGCGCCCCCCGAGGACCAATCCCGGCTCCTCGAGGATGCCCTCATTGCCGTGCGCCAACAGACAACATTGATGCGCAAGTGTTTGGATACGCCAGGGAAGTTGATGGATGCGCTCAAATGCTGGTGGGTTCAATTCCATATTTCCTTGTTCTCGAGATTGGCTTTGGAGAGTGGTCTGGGCGGGTCGAGAAGATAACTCGCGCCATCGTGCCGTGGTTGTAACATGGAAGTTGTTGACGCCATCCCTTAGTTCCACCCTCGTCTCCGAGCTTCGAACGAGCAGTCTGGGGCCAAAGCAGTACTACGAGCTGTACATGGCCGTATTCGACGCCTTGCGCTACCTTTCAGTCCACCTGCGCGAGAACCACCCAGTCAACCACCTCGCCGACCTCTACGAGCTTGTCCAATATGCCGGCAACATTGTCCCCCGCCTCTATCTCATGATCACGGTTGGCACCGCATACATGGCCATCGAGGGCGCACCAGTTAAGGAACTGATGAAGGACATGATGGATATGAGCCGCGGTGTACAACACCCGATTCGTGGCCTCTTTTTGCGCTACTACCTCTCGGGCCAAGCCAGGGACTGCCTCCCGTCCGGCGACTCGGATGGGCCAGAAGGAAACCTCCAAGACTCGATCAATTTCGTGCTCACCAACTTTGTCGAGATGAATAAGCTCTGGGTTCGCCTGCAGCATCAGGGGCACTCGAGGGAGAGGGATCAGAGGACACAGGAGAGGAAGGAGCTCCAGTTGCTGGTGGGGAGCAACGTTGTGCGGCTCAGCCAGCTGGTGGATCTGCAGGCATACAAGAATGGCATCCTTGCGCCATTACTCGAGCAGGTTGTCCAATGCCGCGACGTTCTAGCCCAGGAGTACCTGCTCGAGGTCATCACGCAGGTCTTCCCAGACGAATTCCACCTCCACACTCTCGATCAATTCCTCGGTGCCGTCTCGCGGTTAAATCCCCACGTGGATGTCAAGGGAATCGTCATAGGCCTCATGGACCGTCTCTCCGACTACGCCGAGCGCGAATCCCAGAATGAATCGGAGGAGGATAGGGAAAAGATGGAAGAGGAGGCTTTGGCGAATCTCCTCGAGAAAGTTAAGCTGGGTACAGAAATCGCGGCTCAGACCTCAAGCGCGCCCGCCGAAGAGCCGCGAGCTCCTGAAAACGGAGACAAACCCGCGAGTGACGCCGAGCCGACCACAGACACGCCCAAGGCAGAGGACGAGACGACCCCGTCCATAGCAGAAACCGAGGCGACGGCGGTCAACGGAGATGAGACAGAGCCGACCACAAAGCGGAGGGGGATCCCGGAGAATGTACCGCTGTACGAGGTCTTCTTCGGGCAGGTGAAGAACCTCGTTCAGGCGCAACACCTCCCAATACAAGACACCATCGCCTTGTGTGTCTCGCTGACGAACCTGGCGCTTAATATCTACCCCGAGAGGTTGGATTATGTCGATCAGATCTTGGGCTACGCCCACAGCAAGGTCCAGGAGCATGCCAACAGCGCCGATCTGCACTCCCAACCAGCACAGCAGAGCTTGTTGGCACTTCTCCAGAGCCCTCTACGGCGTTATCTGTCGATTTTCACGGCCTTGTCACTTCCCACCTACGTTCCCCTACTCCAATCCCAGACCTACCCCACGCGAAGAGCGGTAGCGGGGTCGGTTGCCAGGACGCTTCTCAAGAACCAAACCTTCATTTCTACACCAGCGCACCTCGAGAATGTCCTTGAAGTCCTCAAGGTCCTCATCAGGGAAGGATCACAACCACCAGCCGGCTATCCCGGTGTCGTACAGCCCCGAGCTCGCGCCCTCGAGACGGACGAAACAATGGAGGAACAAGGTTGGCTGGCTCGCCTTGTCCACCTGGTACATTCCGACGACAACGATACCCAGTTCCGTCTCCTACAAATGACGAGGAAGGCGTATGGAGAAGGCAACGAACGGATCCGCACTACAACGCCGCCACTTGTTACCGCTGGCCTGAAGCTCGCCCGCCGTTTCAAGACCCGCGAGCATTATGACGATAACTGGTCATCACAGTCCTCGGCGCTCCTCAAATTTCTACATTCTGCCGTATCGACTCTGTACACCCGCGTCAACGGTTCGGGCGCCGCCGAACTATCCCTCCGCCTGTTCTGCTCTTGCGGGCAGGTGGCCGACATGACCGGCTTCGAGGAGGTTGCGTACGAGTTCTTCGCGCAGGCGTTCACAGTGTACGAGGAGGCAATCAGTGACTCCAAGGCGCAATTCCAAGCCGTCTGCGTCATTTCCAGCGCGCTCCACCGGACAAGGAACTTTGGCAAGGAGAACTATGACACGCTCATTACGAAGTGTGCCCAGCACGCGAGCAAACTGCTCCGCAAGCCGGATCAGTGCCGCGCCGTTTACCTGGCCAGCCACCTGTGGTGGGCGACACCGATCGCCGCGAATGGGGAGACAGAGGAGACAGAGGTGAGCCCTTGCTAGTCTTTCGTACCGACGTAACTCAAGGTACTAACGTGGGATACTAGCTCTACCGGGACGGTAAGCGCGTCCTCGAGTGCCTCCAGCGCGCTCTCCGCGTGGCAGACTCGTGCATGGAGACGGCCACGTCGATCGAGCTGTTTGTCGAGATTCTCGATAGATACGTCTACTACTTTGACCAAAAGAATGAATCGGTAAGTAATTCCACTGGCAGAAGTGGTTAGTCGTCCCATTTGCTAACATGCTCCGTAGGTCACCACCAAGTATCTTAACGGCCTCATCGAGCTCATCCACTCCAACCTGGCCGGCAATCAGCAGGAGTCGGCGTCCGTCGAGGCCAGCAGGAAGCACTTTATGCAGACACTTGACATGATTCGGAGTAAGGAGTACGAGGGCATTGTTCTTACGCCAAAATAGTTGGTTGCTTTTTTGTTCGTCTGGTGGAGATGGTAATGGATCTGTCTGCAATGGAGTGACAGGGGGCCTCAAGGTTGGTCCTCGCGGACTGGGCGCGCAGGCAGACGAAGATAGGAGAAAGAGATAGCTCCCGCTACACCCGCAATACCGCATGGAGGTATTCCCTGCATGTACATTTACTGTATATATGTACACCTTCCCTTTATGTCTATGTGTCTTATCGGAGTTTGACCAGACGGTTTGTTCCTTTGAGCCAGAAGCCAATATATTGCTCGTTGCTGTCAATGATGTTTCATTTCCGGCTTAGGTCTTCGCCCTTGACGAAGAGCTGTAAGCTGCTCAGGTTGTTCCAGGGAGGGTTCGGGAGGAGCCGGTGAAGGAGGCATACAAGTAAGGTGAACGACGAGCACGCAGGAGGGGGTATTAAAAGGCCGTCACCGCGCAGGTACAACCAGCCCCTGTTCATAGATGTCGACAAATGGAGATCCCCAAGTTTGGAGACCCTGATATTCCACTGAAATAGCCTGGTCCAGGGTGTACATAGACAGACAGCGACAGGCAGGTAAACTACAGCCCATGATGCGACGAGGTCACCGTCGGCGCCCTCCAACAACCCCAAAAAAAAAGGAAATATGATGATGGTGGCCGGCAAGGACCCGAAAACAAGCAGGTAGGTAAAGTGTAAGCTTGATCAAAGCAACCCAATGCGCCGATGCGATGCAAAAAATAAGATGGCAAGAAATCCTCCCCTCTCCTGGTTTACCCTCCCTTCCGAGCTCCTATTTCGGAGCAGTCTAACATATGACTTGACAGTAAAGTAAAAAAAAAGGAGGTACGCAGTGTGAGCGAGTGATGTGCAGGCGGAAGGCAAGCTGAGGCTCATTTCTCCAGGTTAACAGCCGCCTGTGTCAAAATGGCAGCGACGCCGTCCACGGTCAACTGTGCCTCTGTCACGTTGCCGGAGATGATGGCGTCCCGGATAGAGGGGAAGTAGGTTTCGGGGTCACGGGACCAGGCCTGCGGGCCGAACACGACGTGCTTGAACTGCGTGCGGCCGGGTATCTATTCACAAGCTTTATTAGCACAAGAATGGCGGAGATTGTGGGTGAATGACTGGTCAACTTACCCCTGCGAGGTCTAATAAATCTGTCTCAAACTTGCCCATGCGCGCGTTGTAATCGCACCGCCGGCTGCCCAGACCCGACGGCTCCCACCCGCTCGATGCAAGCACACTGTGCTCCCAATTGGCCTCCCATTTGATGAACTCGCGGACTGATTCTATCACCTCCTTGACCGCGAGCTTGAGCTTTTCGAAAGACGGGGCTTTGCCTTTTCGGAGGCCAGCCCAGGACTCAAGTTCTCGGGTCCAGCGGACAAGGTTGTTGGCGTACGCGGGAATATCAAAGGGCAGGATGGGGCGGTTGGACAGCTCCAGAATCAGCAGGCCCAGCACCTGGCCGAGGAGGTCGTGGTAGATGAAACCGGGGTCGCCGACGTTGTCCATCCAATGGAAGTTCTGGTGGATGGAGCGATGAGAGGACTTGTCGCCGCCGAAATGGATATCGAGGGATGAAGTACCGGCGATGCTTTGGAAAGGGACGTAATCGGAGTCGGTGCCAAGGCCTTCAATCTCGCCCTTGCGCCGGTCCCAGCGTTCCCGCAGGGTGCTGTTGAAATGGGGGTCGGCGACGCGATTCAGGATTTGGAGGAGGAGCTTGCGGAAGACGGGCGACCCAGCGGCGTGGAAAGTGTCACCGGAGACGGCCTTGTCGAGGTTGATGTAGGCGAGGGCGTCTCGGCGCAGCGCTTCGTCGTTTTGCTCAACGTACTCTGTTGACCCTATCAAGTTGTACTCTTGGGCATCCCACGACGCGAATTCGATGGTGCGTAGAGGGCGCCAGCCGCGGCCAACGAGGTCACCCAGGATGCGGACAACTTCCAACATGATGGCGGTTCCCGAGTGGGGGCCAACCGCGGGGAACGCCCAGGAATCGCGGTGGTTGCCGATGATGACCTTCTTCTCACCCTGCTCAATACCTGTGATCCTGCCGTACACGTTCCAGATTGGCTGCTTTTCAACCTCATCCTGCACGTTCTTCAGCCGTACAATGGGCGAGGAGCTGTCCCCAGTCCACCACTCGCTCACATCAGGGACATCCCCGATCCACTGTTCGGGAACCCGCTGACCGGACCCTTTGAGGCGCTGGAGCAGGGCCTGTGCATCGCGCCATGTCAGGGGAAGGCTGGGGATTTTGACAAGGCCTTTCGTCTGGTCCAACTTCATGCGTGGCAGATTATCTTTGCTGCCCCAACCAGGCGTCAGAACGTCTCCAACAACCCAGCTCAGCAAGCTCACGGTCCCATTCTGCACGCCATCGATCGGCAGGGACCGATCCCCAGATACCGCCGTCCCCTTTAGAGAGCCGTCATCCGCGGGGTCGCTGTATGTAATGCAGCCCACAGCGCCAGCCTCCTCGGCCGCCTTGACCTTCAACGCGATGTCGTGTTGCGGCCCATAATGCCGGACCAACACAATAGCTCCGTTCAAGTTGATGCCACGGTCCTTGAGCAACTGAAAGTCTTCCCTCAACCCGTAGTGCGCGTATATCAACCGCCCTTTGACATCCCCCGATTTCGAATGTCCGTGAAACGCAGGAGTGGGGCGCCGAACGCCTCCGACCCCCTCCCCTTCCCACTTCGCGGACCACGTCACTTTGCCGCCCTTGCCCAAAACCTCCACTGCCCTGCCCCCATCCTTGGGGTAATTCAGATAAACATGGTAGACATCCCGCCTGACATCTTCCAGCCCATACTTCCGAAACAGCATCTCGGTATCCTCCATCAACGCAAAATCCCCAGCCGTCCCGGCCACATGCGCGTAGCCCGTGAAGTGCCTCAGGTGGTCGCGTATCTTCCTCGCGTCGATGCTGCCCTGCACATGGTTGCGCACGCTCTCGGGGTCGTACATCTGGCTGCCCATCCTACGGGCCATGTTGTTGAACATGTCGCTCGAGAAGACCAAGTACAGCAGACCCAACACCACAAACACCGCCAGCGTCCTAGCAACGAGCAGCAACAGGGCGGGGCTCCCAAACTTTGGCAACGCGGGCGCGCGCGCCAACCACGACGCCGCCCACGACGCCCGCGGCCCCTCCTCCGGCGCCGGTGCACCACCATCCCCTCCACCTCCACTCCCACTCCCACCAGCACTCCCACCAGCAGCCCCCGGCCGCCGCAGCGCCGGCAATCGCCACCTCCACCGCCAGCGCCACTGGGGCAGAGCCAGGCCGATGCGCTTGCCCCAGGAGGAACGACCCCGACCGCCGCCGTGGACGCGCGAGTCGTCGATCTCGAGCTCCTGCATCTCGCGGCGCACGTGCTCAGCCTCGCGCTCGGCGTCGGAGTCCGAGTCCGAGTCCGAGCTGAAGAGGTTGCTCTCGTCGTCTGTCTCGACCGTCGGGGGCCGGTAGCCGCGGGGTGGGCGGCGGGCACCACCCGGCGCTGTTGTGGGGGTCGGGGTGGTGGTGGAGGAGGAGGATTCGAAGGCGTGTCGGGACCGCGTTAGCAGCGATTGGCCTTCGGCTTCGGCTTCAGTCGTGTGTCGGTGGTCGGGGTCGGGGTGGTGCTGGTCGGTGGGGGAGTCGGCGACATCGTGGTGCCAGGCGCTGCCGCCCGCGACGGCTTCATCGTAGGTCGGTATTGGCGGGACGGGATCGTACCGCTGGTCTTGGGTCGGCGCCATGGTAGGCGGGTTTGTGGCCGTCGGCTTGTGGGGGAGTCGTTCTTGTCGTCGTGGATAGTTTTGGATGGGGGACGATTTTAAATGTGTCTCGGAAAACGGCGACGCTGAAACCAATGCGGTTGTTGTACGAAGTACGAAGTAGTTAACGTTATTTATTGCCAGAATCACAAAGGAGTGTGGTGAAAACGACGAAATAATCAGCAAATTGCTAAAAACGAAAGCAACGTAACGCTCATCAGGCCAGCGGCTCCGTGAGCCAACATTGATGGTGTTTAGTCGGTGTTGTTGAATGAAGTCGAAATTGCCGATCCGAAGCACACGACAAGGAGACGAGTCGCCCCTTGTCGGCTCGGTTGCAGGGGTTCTTGGCGGCGCGGCAGCACCATGCCGGATCCCCAACAGGCGGGGCCCCTGTCCCCGCTGCTCCCGAACAGTTAATTGTTCGAAACACGGTTTTGGGTCCGCCAAAATGATAAACATGATAAACCAATCCCACCCAGGAAAAGGGAGTGCCTCACTTTCACAATTGAGAGCTTCCTAGACAACTGTGCTAGACATGTTGGTTATGTTGTTTTTGTTTGTTCTTCACACGATATCGACTTATATCCACTCATGGTCATGTTCCTTCAAGCGCGGAATAGGGGCGACTGCCAATGTTCCCAGCAGCTTGGCTTGCGCCATCCAATCCATTCTCACAACGGGCACTTCCTTGAGTTGCTCCGCCTTCTTAGCCGATCCACCACAATCTCCTCAGCTCTCAGCCGTTGTCTTCAGGTTATCTGTTGTTGCTTTTTTTTTCTTCCTCTAAAGCAAAAATGTTGCCTTGGTCCTCCTTACGTAACATCACAAACAACACCCCACCACCATTAGTGCCACCATGCCCATCATCACAGACTCCACCCCGACCCCATCTCGTCCGGCCCCGGGTCCTTCTTCCGCAGCACCGCGCGCCACATACGTCGAAAGAGATAGGCCCAGATGATCCACTCGGACGGCTTCTGCTGTCCGCGCTCGCTCCGCTCAAACACCTTGAAGCGGTCACCAAACCACCGCCACCTCAGGCTCGGGTCCCCCTCCATCTGCTCGATCAGCGTCCGCCGCTTGGGCCCGTATATCTTCTGCAGGCCGTGCACCGCGTTGTTGAGGTTGAACGTGAGCGCGTACGTCGCGACAGCCACGACAACCGTCACGATCGCCAGGTTGGTGCTGCTGTAGGACTCGTTGATGCTCCAGATTGCCTGTTGGTGGAAACGGGGGAGGTATGAGCGAGGATTTATGCTGCAAGAGAGTCGCGGTAGGTAGAGGGAATGGGGTTGGTGCTTACCATGCAGAGGCCCAGAGGAAGGAAGAAGATGCTAACGAAGGTGAGGAGCTTAACGTTCTCGCCAAGCTGTGTGGAAGCCCGAGATTCCATCACCGCGCTGGCATTAAAGAGCTGGGGTTGTCAGCAGAGCAAGGCGTGGGGGGTTGTTGTACAGCGCTATATCCAGATTGCGCTTTGGGCAGGGCAACTCACGCCGTCTCTCATAATGGTGATGCGTTCCAGCTTCTCCTGAAACTCCTGCCTCAGCCTCTTCAGATCCTCACACGACTCCTCCGCCACCTGGTCCGCTGTGGCGAGCACCTCCTGAGACTTCTCGTACCAGTAGTATTCCCGGTCGCTCTGCAATCCCATGGCGGTCCACGGCGTCACAGACCGTTTTCGAAACCTAACCCATTGTTGGATCGAATCATCCAGTAGCTTGTCCGCCTCGTGGATGAAATTGATAGCCCAGAAATAGCGCTTCGAGGTCGAAAAGGCGTCATCGTCAAACAAGATGTCCTGGAGTTGATCAGGCTGGCGCAAGACGCTGTCACTATCCACGAGCTTTTCGATGGACTGAAGGATCTCGCGCCAGCCGGCTGCCACTGTTCTAAGCGCCTCGGCCACATAGTATGTTGTCTGCGCCCTGAGGGTCGGCGCTGCGCACGTTTCGTATATGAATGGTGCCCAGAAGTCTTGAGGTGTCAGGCAGATGAGCGTCCAATGGATGGAGCTGGCTAACGACGGAGATTCGTTTACCAAGGGCACAGGAAAGATCTATAACAAAGTAAAGTCAGTTGTCAGCCTCAGTGCTTTCAAAGTTGCAACTGCTCAGGGAACCAAGATAGAATTACCGTAAAACAGCCCTTGCTCATTCCAACCGTAGGGGCATTGAAGAATCGAGTCGTGTTTCGCAGGTCTCCAACGTACCCGGTCTGGAGTGTAATCATGTGAAAAAACGCGATATGAAACTGCAAATCGGGTTCATCCGTGTTTCCGAGATTCTGATTCAACGAGTCCAGTCGAGTAATGGACGCGACGGGGCCGAACGACTCCAATGTGGTCGCCTGAACATGGACCTCAACGAGACTATTTAGAGAACCGAAGCAGGAAGCCAGGGACACCGACGACGGTCGATCGTCATCACACGCTCCAACCCATGGTATATGTTTTAACACCAAGCGCTCATCATTATGAGGGATTCCCTTCAAGGCTCGACTCGCTTCTCTTAGAATCGTTGGAGATATGCTTGAGAGTCCTTCCAGGAGGCTAATTCGTTGTCAGCATTTCTAAGCCCTGATTGTGAAAAAAAGAGTTGAAGCGACTTACACTAGCCTCCTCCAAGGACCGCCGGATTTGGAGTGACCGTGCTCCTGGCTGTCGATGAGGTCGGCTAGCCCAACCGTGAATTCCGCTCGCTCCCATTCCTCGCGGGGGTGTTTAGTATCAGGGTCTATCCATCGATACAGTCCACTGGGCCTGTACGCGCAGCCTTGCATTGGGTACCATATTCCTCTTGGCCAACCCCAATCCACGATCCACATGCTGCCAAACTTTTGCAGCTCTTCAGTGGCTTTTTTCAGGGCGCTTGCACCTTGAAGCGCGGGATCCGACGGTGCTCCGGAATAAAATGTCTCAGAAACAGTAAGTGGTAGCCGCCCGTCGTCAGGAAGCTTATTCCAGGAACTAAAGGTATCGCGTAAGAGCTTGGTCACTGCTGGCGCAGTGGTCCCCTCTAAAACCTGGCTGCTTCCATAATACAACGAAGTATCGTCCACCAGGCTCCACTCATTCGGTCGTCCGGTCGTCGTCGTGTAGGCCTTGATAAGGCTACTCAGATTCAATTTCCGACTGCCCCTGTCTGCATGAGCTGCAGCACGCTGGAAAATGTCGCGGAACTGGCGAACTGACAGCCGCAACGTCGTAGCCGTGGCCACTACCCAGTTCACCATATCATCTCCCTGCTCCACAAATTCGGGATCCAGCTGGCTCAGGTAGGATGTAAACATTTTCTTGATGTCTTCGGGTAACGGAACTGGGAAGGGAACCTGTCGGATATATCGCACGAGGTGACTGTCCAAGGAGGGTAGGTCCTCAGAGAGAAAGATCATGGCTCCCCCAAAGCGTTCGAGGGTCTGCGCGAGTGCTGCAACTGATGAGCAATTTATCTCACATACTGTTGCATGGACGGCCGATTCTCACCTTCTCCGAGTGGGTTCCGGAGCAGGCCATCCAGGCGCCTGCTCTTCAGCATGTTGTCTGCCTCGGAACTACTCAGCCGTCAGCGAAGCGACTCTCACCAGGGCATGAAAACACAAACAAGATCATGACCGCACCCCAACGAAAGCTTAGTTTGGAGTATAACGACAATCTGTTCGCGAAACTTTCGGGCTCCAAACCCATGTCGTCAGGGCTGAGACGAAGGGTTGGGCGGTGGCAATAATCTGCCAGGGACGATGCTGTCAATGCTTTTCCGAGACCTTCAGGACCTGTGCCCGCACTTCATTTAGCAGGTATGTTCTGTTTTCAGGTACTGTTGCCGTGCTCACCATGAAACTGGGCAACAAACGCTTTGCGTGAGATGTTTCCAGCGGTCAGGAGATCGTGATTTGTCCCCTCCAGAATCTCTTTTCGCCAGGCAAAGTGTTCCGTAATTTTCTCTTTAAGAAAGTTAACCAAATCCTGGCCTAGGGCGACGGTTTCTAAGGTGTCGGCATCCCACCAGAACGGTTCGACAGGACGGAGATCACGAATGGGGAAGGTTGTCCACTTTTTGCCTACGAGCAGAAACCCCTCAACCTTCGCCGGTGCCAGCAAAAGATATCTGGTGCTCAGAAGAACGTCTTCGGATAAGACAGAACTTGTGCATTTGGAACAATAACAACCAAAAGTAGCGGTTGTTTGCAGTGGTTCCTCGTTGTACAAGGAAAAGGCTGCGGGGTCTAGGATGGCTTGGACGACCTATTTCGCTGAGTTAGTAGTACGGGGCAAATAGAACGCTGCTTCCATCGAACACCATACCTTAGAACCATGTCTAAAACCGTCTGAGAACTCCGACTCCCAGACGCAGAGAGGGTAATCGCCAACCTCGACGTCAGAGATCTCCTGAAGACGTGCGAGATACTTCCTGTTTCTAGCGACGAGTTCCCCCAACCGAGTGACTGATTGTTTTGTATCCAACCCAATAACGGGGTGGTATGGGAACGCTTTGATCGGCCGCGCCCCGCTGTAACGGCCCAGTTCAAAGCGGCTGCTCGTTCTCGAGAAGCCCTTGCCGTTCCACCTGAAGTGCCAAACCTGCACCACGCAGGCCTCTGTGGTTGCCGTCCCGGTTATCATGTCGCACGACGAAACCTCAACCACTTGTTCAAGACCTTCTCCTCCTGGCCCAACGAGCAGCATTCCAGGAGAGAAGATAGTCGGTAGGTCGTCGAAGAGAACAACGCCGCGAGCTATGTTGGCATCTCTACTCCGGACAAGTGTCTTACACTGTTCATCGCAACAGCCGAGCAGGTCTGCGGTCTGCATTTTCAGACGAGGTGTCAAAGCGTGGCTGGCCTCGTGGTCGGCATACAGGGATCGAAGCTCACTATCGGGTTCCTCCGACTCGCGAATGAAAAAATTGAGGACATCCCGGTAAGAAAGTAGCTCCGTGAATGGGTAAGTGAAGGTTCTGTGTCCGATGCGAGTGGCTTGTCGGGTTTGCTGGCGATTCAGACAGGGACTCGAGGTGCATAGCAGCAGTGCAAGGAGGTCGCTGTCTTCCACGGTGATCTCCTGGAGGTGGCTTGATCCGTCCAGATCGGTCTTGCTTTTCGCAATGAAACCCAAGTGCTCGGTTTTCAGCACACGGCTTGCGTCTTGGACTGCAACGGGGACAATAGCACCAGCTTGAGCGGGCGGCCATGACTTCTCGAGGATCTGTAGGCGCCGGTCTAGAGTCCCAAGCGTGGTGTCGATTCTATTAAGAACTTCGATCAGTTTGGAAGCCGCCGTTTCATCGGAATCGGTTATGTTCTCCGCAACTGGAGGCGTGGATATTGACGTCGCCATGGAAGTCTTGTCACGGCGTTTTGCGCGGTGGAGGACGCGCGCGTCGTGGCAGATTCGAGCTTCTGGCGTCCAGGGCCTGGGGCCATGGTTGCAGTGCCACATCAGAAAACGGCCCCCACGAGAAACCTTGCTAGTCATGCAAGCATCTGTTGAATAAGCGACCAATCACCAGGCGCTGGGACACACTCTGGCCAAAAAAGCCAAAACGGGAGAGAGAAATTATGAAAAAGAAACGAAGTAAATCAAGAAAAAAGGGGAATCGTGAAGCGAGCTGGGCCAACTAATTAAATGACTGCTGCGTGTGGTGGGCGAATATCAAACATCAGGCCAACACTCCTTCTCAGCCTCCAAAAGTGTTCTCCATTTCCCTTCCACTCTCCCGAGAATCGCCTCCTTCACCTTCCCCTGCTCCTCCCCCTCCTCCCGCTGCACCACTTCGGCCACTGCATCGTCAATCAACTTCCCCAACTCTTCCACGAACCGTGAGAACTCCGGGCTGCTCCAATTGGGGATGAATTCCTTGCGTAGCGCACCGCCATCAGCATCCTCCTTGCCAGCGTCCTCGCCTGAAGGGTGGCGCTCCTCGGCCTTGTCGCGGGCCCAAGACCAGGCGTCCAGATAGCAGCGCTCAGTGCCCCAGAACGTGAGGGCTCCTTCCAACCAGGGAAGGAGGGTCGGCGGGGTCGTCGTAGCGGCGCTGCTGGTAAAGAGAGATCGCACAAGAGATCCGCCGGGTAGTTTGTTGGGGGAATCGACGGTGGTTGGATGAGTGCCGACAGATGAGAAGAGGGAGTCTAGTTGGACAAACCCCGGCAATTTTCCGCCCTGCGTGGAAACCTTATCCTGCGCGGCGGCCGAAGTAGCAGGGAATGGAACGGCGATTTCGATGCCCAAGTTGTAGCGATCAGCAACATCGATGAAAAAGCGTTCCTCCTTTCGGATGGCGACGAGAGCTTCAGTCACCCAATCTACCAATCGAGTCTCGAACGCTTCCTGCGATCCGGACACTTGCTTCGGAAGGTCGATTGATGCAAGGAATTGGCCCGCCGCGCGGATGTACGAGTGAATGTACAACCGGTCGTTGGCAAGCCAGCGACTCAAGATGTTTTTGGGCAGTCGACCCTCGGCACCGGCGAGTAGGAAGGGGTGCTGAGTCGCGGACTTGTAAAGCTGTTCTTCGGTTGCCAGAAGGTGGCCGGTGAGGGACCATGCCTGTTGCGGGGATGCCATGACGTAAAGAAAGGTTGGGATGTGGAGCGCGACGCACTACAATTCTTGTCAGCTCAAACGGAAACAAAGGTTTTATCGAATGAGTACGTTGCAAAAAAGAAGGGACTGACCTGAAATGCGCTTTCTCAGAAAGCTTGGTGGTGTCGCGGAACACGTCATCATGCGGAGATTCGGGTCTCCGGCAGGCCCCACCCACCCCGTTCCGGCACCGACATATCGGAGCTCTCCACCGGCCCGAACAAAGGCAAGAGAAAACAAAACGACCAAGAAAAAAGAGAAATTATCCCCACAGGGCAAAAAGACCGGACCCCAACCCCTCGTCCCAACCGCGAAGCGACAAGAAAAACAAAAAAAAAAGAAGCCCCTCCAGGGCAGACCTGGCCCTTCCCAACAACCCAGCCTTCCACCCCACCCCTCCCACTCCTTCCGAGGACGCGTGTGGATGGTCTAGCCGTCCACCTCCATCTTCGAGCCAACGCCGCCGGCGACGCCGTCGAGGTCTATCGCGTCGACACCGGCGGCGAGAGAGACGTACGCCCGGATCGTTGGCATCGGCGACGGAAGCGGCGGGGGAGGCGATTGTGGCTGCCGACAAGGCGGCTCCGAGGTCCCGGTCGTCCGCGTCGGAGTCCGGCGACCCGGCGGGGTCCCCCCGATTGTCGTCGTCTTCGAGGAACACCGCGACGGACGACCAGAACCACGCCGCCACCTCGAAGGCGTCGACAGCAAGGGCGAGCTGTCAGGGCTTGGGTTGGTTTTCTGACGACTAGAAGTGTGAGCGGTTAGCAGTGTACGGTTGTAAAATGGATTCAAGTTGCGATGGGTGACACAAAGATTTGACTTTACCAAGTCATCCAGGTACCGCTCCTCTATAATTATATCAGTGCCTGGCCAAAACGATCGTCGTAAAAAGTTGCTCAAACCGAGCAGGCGAGAGAAGTCTTCCGAGGCGATTTGCCCCCCGGAATTCGGCCCGGAACTCCGATCGCTTGACGTCCCGACCCGATCGCCTACACTCAACATTACCCCCCGTCGCCGCACCGACATACGCGTGGTCAGGGCCCTCCGATCGCTCGGCGTTCCGATCAGAAAGCTGGACGTGCAGATCGAGCTGGCCAACATGGTGGAGGAGGCCACCGCCTTTGCCCGCGGAGTGGCCTGCGAGCCGGGTGTGGTTAGGCGCGACTCCTCCAATCTGATTCTTGGACGGATGTTCATTCTTACCAACTCATACCACTCCACAGCATGCAAGCCTTGAGGTCTGGCGCGGGTCTCGAGGCGCGGACGCGAGGGGGACGAGGCATCTTCTTGGCTTTTTGTTTAAGTACTGTGAAGAAAATGTTAGTCTCTTCTGTACATGTGCAACTTATGCATTACAAATAGCAGACTAAAAATACAACAAAAGGACTGCAAATTATTATTACTCATACTCCGCTATGCCCTAGGGCGTGCCGGACCCTCAGCTATTTAGTGTACAGGAAGGCCGTGCCCTCCCGGGCCGGGTGAAAAACCCATACCAACAATCAAGGAACGATGCGTTCTGGTGAGTCTGCGTATACAAGGAGAGGAGGCCTCCTGGCCTCCGAACGGGGGCGCTTCAGGCCGCCGCTTCCAGCTCGAGCCTCCTGGCTAAGGTGTACATCGGCAGCTTCCCCGAGTCCATCAGCCAGTCGAGGACTCTCCTCGCCAGCCGTGCAGTCGTGGGATTGATGCGTGTAGAACAGAGTAAAAGTCCCGTCGTGTCCTAATTCCAGTCTTCTCCCATCTTCGAGTCAACGGTGGGGCCAAACACCACACTACCAGGTGTTCGGCAGTCTCTCGTCCCTCGCCACACTCGCAGGCAGGCGTTAGAACCTCCGGGACTCCCCGTGTGAACAAGAAGTCCCGTAGGCCGATTGCTCCCGTCCGGATTTGAATCAGCAGTGAGCTCTTCGCCTTGCTGAGACCGTCGTGCCTCCTTAGGGTTTCGTTCCGGAATAGCGTCTCCTGCTGATGGTCAAAGTCGTCCGCCGGCCTGGTGATTGCCCTGCCGTCCCGTTCCTTTAACCACCTCGCTTTCCAAGCCTCTTCTATTTTGTATCTATCCATTCATGTTATTTCTTGAATTTATTTTCCTCCAACAATCCTACTCCATCAACGCAGCCCACAACGTGCAGCGCAAAAATATCACGAACCAAGCTTAATGGTGTTTTGACCATCTCCGTTATTTTTGTTTTTGCTTGCCTTCAAACCACCGCCACGACCTCGTAGTCTCGAACTACCCGCAAAACACCGAATGCACAACACATTTTGCCGCCGCTTGCTCATTCATTTCAACAACGCCGCGCCCAGTCCCGACTAACACACTGGCGCATGTCGTTGAAATCGGAGCCTTGGCAACCCACACCTCCACAAATCAAGCTTTGAATAGGCAGGGAGGGAGACAATTCGCCCCACCGTGTTCAGGTCCAGCCATTCATCTTCCACGGGGCCTCTCCACGCCACATGCGTTGCAAGGGTGCGGTGGTTGGCCAAATATGGGATATCATGCATCATGAGATATTCGTAGCAGCATCCAAAACAGAGTTTAACCGTTGCACACAATATTTTTCCAACAACTTCCACAAAATCCACGGGTCCCACCGTCAACTACGTACATCAAATGACTAACTACCTTGACCGAGAAACATAAAAGTATCCAAGAACATACCCTCCCACTTCGTACACTGCACAAATCCACCGAACAAGTAACCCCCAACCCCCAACCCCCAACCCCAACCAGCAGCACTTAACTCTCCACCCCCTCCACCCTTCTCACCCACTCCCCCACCAACCCCCGATAATCCTCTGGGCCATACGGCTCCGTCACCTCCGCCCACCACCCCCGCTTGCGATGCACCTTCAAGCCCAGATCACTCACCAACAAATCCACATACGGCAGCGCGTCAAAGACAAAGTCCGGGAACTGGGCGCCATGCCCGGCCGGGTACCGCCAGCGGCCGAAGCGCGCGTGCAAGCGGGTCTCGGTGCGCACGTCGGTTATGGTTTTGGGTTGGTCGTGCTGTTGGTCTTCTTCTTCCACCTTCGCGTTGTTGGTGGGGGGTGGTGGTGTTGGTGGGAGGACGGTGGCGGGGAGGCGGTCGGTGAAGTAAGCGGCGATCCAGAGGCTTTGGGCGTGGGCGACGAGGGTGGTGGAGAAGTTGAGGAGCATGCCGGCGAAGGCGATGTCGCGAGTCTGGAGGAGGCGCTCGGATGGGGGTGCGATGAAGCGGTACAGCGTCCAGGGGGTGAGCGGTGTGGAGGGGTTGATGGCGTCCGTGGTTGTGAGCCCCTTAGTGGCGAGGAGCGGTGTCAGGTGTTTATTCTGCACGGGTTGGTCGCGCAGTCGCGGGAAGCGCGAGAGGATCGTCTCGTCAGCGAGCTTCACTTGCGTAGGGCTGAAGAAGTCGTCTTCCGAGGGCTTGCGAGGAAGTCCCAGCTCTCTGTCGATGCCTTCGGGCAGGAACTTGACAGGCGGCACATGTTTCCAGCCGGTGACACAGCAGAGCGCGTCCGTGTCAAGCTGTGTACCGTCGGATAGATGCACAGTTCTCTCAGACAGTCTTGTAAGGTCAGCGATGTGCACAATGATGGTACCATCTCGCACAAAGTCAAAAATATCGGTTGGGTAGTTCAGGATGGAGAAGGAGGATGCCGTGAACATCGCCTGACTCCACGGCTTGAGCTTTTGTATCTCCGGATGTGAGTCGTATTTGTTCAAGGTCAGGACGTCGTTGCCGAGGATAAACCAGAAAGCGTTCGTAATCGCACGGCCGAGCGCGGACCCGTGATAGAAGCGGCGGATCCAACCATAACCATCGACGTCACCCCATATGCAAGGACTGAACCACGTAAGTAGGCGTGTGTCTGTACGGCAGGGTCAACGGGCTGTCAAAACCACTGGTCTTGAACACGGTTACGATCGTACTTACGGACCAGTTTCTCGAGCCATTTCTTAAGCGGCGTAACGTAAGGAGGCGATATCCAAATTGGCCCATGGCCGCTTGCTGCAGGAGGCAGACATGTGAGCTTCGAACAGAGTACCACACGCCGGGGGACGACCCACCTCGTATCACCCAGTTTACCTTGACACCCTTTGAAGCATAAGCGTAGGCGACATCCCAAGCTGACTTTGTCCCGCCGAATATAGTCACTGTCTTGGCAGAATCGAGTGTTCCGGCGTACTTGGTGAAGTCTCTGCTGTGGAAAATGGGTACCCCAAACTTCTCTTGACCCTCAATGTGCGGCAGAAACGGCTCGGAGGTGAGTCCTCCAGCCATAACCAGCTTGCGTGCAAAGATTCGGGATTGGGCGGCACCATTTTGGACTGTCAAGATCCACCCTCCTTCGGGGGTGTCTTGGTGCTCGGCGACAGAGACCGCTGACTGAAAGCGGATCTTGTCAAAAATGCCAAACTTTTCAGCATACTGAGTGAGGTATTTGAACATGACCTCTCCCGGCATGTGTTCTCCGGGTTTGACGCCAAAGGTGTCAGTGCGCATAGGAAAGTCCGGATACTCGAAGGTCCCCAGCATATTGTTAGTCTTGAGGCCAGGGTACAGCCGCTCCTCAGCCCAGACACCCCCAACGGTAGTTCCGGAGTCCAGAATGGCTAGGCTCCTTTGGGGTTCCAGTTGATGGAATGTTTTTGCGGCGGCAAGGCCGAAGATGCCTATCATACATGTTAACGGGCAAGTCTCATATCTCCCAGAAGAGTGCAATCACCCGCCTGTTCCGACTACGACACAATCGAGCGTCTCCATTTTGGATGATGATTAGGACGTCAGGGGGGTGAGAGAGAGAGACCGGGGGGTTGTTTGTTGCGGTGGTGTCTTGTCTCTGCGCTCAATTCTGGCACGCCGTTCTCAGGATTCACCGAGGGATGTCAGGATGAGAAACAAAATCATAAATGACGGGGAAATCGCGCTGTGCTATGTGATTCTGCCGAGCGTCACATCGTGCCCCCCAGGACGGACACGGTCCCCTGTTCAGGAAACGAGCGACAGATTTAACTCTACCCCCCTGCAAGCCATGTGGGGAAGGAGCCCGCCCAACCAGCCGGTTCTCCATGAGCATCGTCCGGGGAACCGATGCGAACCCTCCAGGCTGTTGATGAGACCCTGGAGAGTTTACCTATGATCTCTTTGTTTGTCCCAAGCGATGATTGCAGCGTCAGCCCCACCGACGAGAAGCCCTGGTGAGCCCACGGAGTATCTTGTGGAAGTCGGGAACTGCTTTGAAAAGGGTCCCTTTCTTGAAGCATTCGCAGCATTCGAATTTCGAGCCCAAAAAGCATGAACTCTGGATCCATGTAATTTGACAGAGGGGTGGGATGTGACTCGTATGAGTTTGCTGTGCAGGTTGTCGATCGGACCATCACTGGGAGGCCCATGCGGGCCACTGTTTTGCAGTTGTAACACACACGGAGAAGGCCGCAAGGCGCCGCAGGAACCCATTCCCCGGGCGAAACTGGGGCTAGTTGTTTGGGGTGTCAAGCAATCGATGATTGAAGCATGGAAGTGAGGGTTGAGACCTGCCCGCCGACTTCGAATTCAGTCCATCAACTCGGTTGCGCACATGGGTAAGGTATGGTCCCATACTCTTATTGCTTGGGCTTGACCGACGGTTTATTCCGATAAACCTCGGAGCTAAATTTGGGAATGGTGGGCTCGGAGATGATGCGCAAACTGCATCACCAAAGGACTAGATTCTCGATGTTCGGGGACGGAGGGTGAGGGTCAGAACTGGTAAACCGGCCGCCTTCCTCTCTCTCGGTTGGTCCCGGGAAGCAACATGAAAACCAGAACGTTCCTTCCGCTGTTGGTTCCATCCAACGCAGGTAACCTTACCTAATGGAGGCCCGAAATACCTGGTATCCATGCATCGCATGGATTCAGCCACTTGTCCCATGCAATTCTGCCCAAACATATTGCGAAACCGAGTGCAAAAACACGGTTGTCCCAGGCAAACCCAGGATCCCAAGTCATGAGAATGCAATATGCGTCGCACAAACATCCAGCTCTCGTCGCAGAGCTGCATCTTTCCGGCCCAAGTTCCGACAGCCTTCATATTTTCCATCCCGCTGCTACTTTAGGTTTGATGCCTGCTTCCGCCAATGAATCTGCGGTGTGAGGCACCAACGCCAACCACGCGATGGCTCCCGCACTGTATCGGCAGCTTGTCAAATTGAATCGCCAGACCCGAGGCGATGGTGCGCCTTGCCCTGGTGCTTTGTGCGACGGTACCTGCCGATCGATGAGATACGCTTCAGGGTCGCACGAGTTGGGGAAAGTTTCGCTCGCCCATCTGGACGAGAGCAGGCTCAGGCCAATGTCACGAGGCCAAACAATCTCGTGTTTGTGTTCCCTTTGGCCATTAAGCTTAGATTCCGCTCATCCTTCCAGTTATGAGTTTATCATGATGCTGGGGTGTGCAACACGGGGCGTCTCCAACCTTGAACTGTCCCACATTCTTTATACCGTGAGATTCATCCCCTGATGCCACATCGTTTCAGACCGGCTCGTACTATCCTGAGAGCACCAGCAATCCAGCGGCGCCGTCGGCTCACGTCAACTGTAGCTATGGACACTTTTGTTCAAGAAGCCTTCACATTGCTTGGGATTGGCTTATTCGTGATTGGCCTCCGACTCTACATCAGGATATCTTCGTCCGGAATCAAGCATCTCCATGCGGACGACTACTTGATGATTGCGGCCGCGGCAAGTACATCTGCATTCAAGTGTTTGACCTTTTGCTAACTCGATAGACAGGTGGTTTATTCCGCCGAGACGTATCTTGCTTACTCGGTCGGGGCATTTTGGAAAGGGCTCGCCAACAATGCCATGACTGACGAACAACGTCGGCTGCTGGATCTGAATAGCGAGGAGTACCACTGGCGGTAAGAGGAATTACTAGTCAAGAAGGCTCAATTCAGGTCTGACAGATTTCAAGGGTCAATGGTTCCAAGACACAAGTTGCTGGCTGGTCTACTTACACGCTCTTGCTCTGGGTCATCAAAGCCGCCATGTGCAACCTTTATCTCCGTCTTACGGTATGACACCTCGTGCTTCCTGCGACTCAAACCACAGCTGATGGCAATTGCAGGATGGCCTGGGCCTTGAGAACCGCATATATGCTGGGTTTATTCTCATCGGGGCGACTTGGGTCGCTGTTCTTCTCTCTATCCTCTTTGGCTGCTATCCTTTTGAGAAGAACTGGCAAATATACCCTGACCCTGGGAGTGAGTGCTCCATCCTTATCCTCTGCGGAGGTTGCTGACTGAGATCAGATTCCTGTCAACCCGCTATCTCGAAGATTGACATCTTTGTCACGGTCGTTTTGAATGTAGTGACCGACCTTTACCTTATGAGCATCCCGATCCCCATGCTCTGGGCCTCTTCGTTGAAACCCCTTAAGAAGGCTGGCGTCATTCTTCTCTTTTCTGGCGGCGTTTTCGTAACCGCGGCAGGCATCTTGCGTTGCATACTGATCATCACTGTCTGGACCCCCACCAACTCTAATGACATGAAAACAATTGCTGATGCAAATGTGCCATTACAGGACCCAGTCAATGGTGCCCAAAAGGCAGGGTCGTGGGCCGTCCGAGAAACATTTGTCGCTGTGGTCACCTCCAACCTGCCCATCCTCTCGTCCCTCATCGCTCGTTGTTTCTGCCCAATCATCGGCAGCCTCCGATCACTCTCCTCTTCCGCAAACAGAGCAGCGAGGTTGTCCCAAAACGGAGACGTGAAGCTGCGAGGCTTTATCATCGAGAACAAGAACCCGCGGCGTGGGATGGGCCCCCGGAGCGTTAATCCTATCCCCAACTTCTCGGGACACGACAGCGAAGAGAACATATACACCCGCAACGACGAGGGCGGCGGCGGTGGCGGCACGGCCTCTTACGACATAGACCTTGAGTCAGCCCGCACGACGAGTGTCAGGCTCGGCGTGATTGTGAAACAGACGTCGATAGAGGTGATTGAGACGTTGAATCTCGGGGGCGAGGCGAGCGGGCAAGATGTCGGGGACTACTATCTCGTGACGCAATCACAGAGAGAGGCTGAAATATTGGCGAGGAAGCCAAGCGCTGGGAAACGGAGGCGGTCGAGTTCGGCGTTTGGAATTGGAAGAGCTGCTTGAGTTGAAGTCACGAGCTTTCTGGTCTATACGAGGGTTATTCGTTGGCAGGCAGGAATCAGGAGGTTGTGATGCGGTTTGGTTGTGGTGTTTTGGATACTTGGTGGTTTTCAAGACTATGCTGCGAGATTACTATGCATCAGTAAGGAGTTATGTAACTAGATACTACTACCTACTATATAGCAGCTACCTGTGTGCTCAGTGTGCTCAGTTGTACCCTTCAACTGAGCTCACTGAGCCTCTCATGTGGGTTCCCTGATTGGCTTGTTTAGCGATTGGCCTGTGGTTCCGCCCGTTGGCACATCCGTGACAGCATAGGTACCTAGCCGTCTTGGTTGCTTTTGTAGTGGCGTCGCTCCTTTTCTTATGTTCCAGAATGTTGTTTTAGATGGCCGCTACCTCGTCCGATATTTTGTGGAATAGGTTGAGTGTCTTGTCAACCCCCCCCCTTCCTAGTTCCCCCCCCTTGAAGTTGTCGGATGTGATGTGTAGTTGAAACTTTGGCGCCTTTGCGTCCATTAGATGGGTTAAGTCCATCTCCGCGAGGTTGATTATGATTGATGCAGTTTAATAAAACCGCTACTGAATTCCGATTCGATCCGATCACTGCGTTTAATGTCCACAGGAGGCCGTACGCGAGGTACCTACCTTTCCTGGAGGTATCTGGATGGCCTTTGTATACCTAAGTTGTATACCACGAGTTAAACCACTTACCTTCTCCGGAACATCCCAAGTTAATCCTTCCACTTTTGCAACATCTGTTTCTCAGAACTGGCATTGCAAAGGAACTCGGGAGCCGCAGAGGATCCGTTTGAGCCCAAACGCTTCCAAGTTTTGGATATAATGGTGTGCTTTCTTGCCACTGACCATCGCATTACCGCCAACACCCTACTTGAATGCCGGTTATGCCGTGATGGGCAACTCCTTGGACGGTGATAGCCACTTAGGAGATGAAGGCGGTGATGCTGGAGGTGTTGGTCTTGGTGGTGTTAGTGCATTCCCAGGCTGACGTTCCTACCCTAACCCTCCCTTGTTCATCCCATGTATTTCTCCATCCGGTAATCAAGCTGCCCCACAACACCCCGCACGGCCCACACCCTCCTGTCCCGACCATCACCGGGGCAGATTTCCGGAAGATTTCTTGTCGCTAGAGATGCGGCGTCCACTCGCTTCTTTCGTCAAAGTCTCTCGTTCGTTTTTCCACGCCATGGCTCCCGGTAGGCGCTTATGCCCACCCTCTTCCCTTGTTTTAGGCACCGGTACAGGGACAAAACTAACCGCAGCCCAGTTCGCGATCCCCGCCCAGTCGTTATTTCGGGCCCGTCTGGCGTCGGCAAGGGCACCCTCTACAAATTGTTGTTCCAAGTACGCCTACCGTTGTTCGCCCGTTGTCGCGATTCCTGACAGACTGGCCAGAGACACCCCGAAACCTTCACCCTCTCTGTATCGCATACCACCCGCGGCCCCCGCCCCGGCGAGCAAGATGGCGTCGACTATCATTATGTAACAAAGGAGGCGTTCCTGGAGCTGAAGGCCAATAACGGGTTCCTCGAGAAGTACGAACCGGACATAGCAACTCCTCAATCTTCGTCAGAGACCGCCCACTGACATCCGCGGCAACAGCGCGCAGTTCGGCGACAACTTCTACGGCACGTCGAAAGCCACGATCGAGGAGCAGACCGCCAAGGGCAAGACCGTCGTTTTGGACATCGAGGTGGAGGGCGTGAAGCAGATCCGAGCCTCGGGCTTCCCGGCTCGCTACGTCTTCATCGCCCCTCCGTCTGAGCAGGAGCTGGAGCAGCGGCTGCGCGGCCGTGGGACGGAGAAGGAAGAGTCCATCCAGAAACGCCTAACCCAGGCCAAGGTGGAGCTCGAGTACTCCAAGGTCCCTGGCATTCATGACAGGATCATCGTGAATGATGTTAGTGCTCCCCGTGTTAGCTCGAGGGGGTCGTTCGAGGTGCTGACGTCGCGCAGGATTTGGAGAAGGCGTACAAGGAGCTTGAGGAGTTCGTCTTTGCGGAACCCGGAGCGAGCGCTTAGATCTGCATGGCTTCATATTTTTGAGATAGACTGTTTTTATGGGCAAGGTATTTTGGTCAACAATCGATGCTTTCGCGTGCGGCTCTGCTTGGGCGATTCTTCCCGCGCCAAGCTTCCGCTGATGCAACACAATATGGCGAGATTGACCCAACCGCCTTCTTTACCTCATCGCGTGGGTTGTTCAACTGCCGTTTCCCGCTGCGGGTCCGTTTGTCGGGATGAATCCCAAGATGCCCGGCTGCTTATGAACCCAACTTCTTGGCCCCTGTCGAGAACCGCCAAAAACATACCTCGGGCGCCTTTCACCCGGGGGCCGTTCACGCGCTGCTTCAAATCCCGGCAACCAGGTCCTCCCCGCAATTATTGTCCGTCAAGACCCCGCAGACGTCGGAGGAAGCAACCCCAAAGAGAGCTTGGCATAGCTGCAAGCTCGAAGAAACCCGGGGGGTCTTGTGTACCACGGTCTCCTATTCGCTGAACCAACAGGCCTCGAGCCCGGCGTTGAAGTCCTTGCAGCGGGCTCGATGTCGAATGGCGTCTCAATCCTCCAACAGATTCCTTCCCGTATGCTCGAGGTCACCGAAAAGGATTCGATCGACGTGCGGTTCTCGATATGGCAGGTCTAACGGGCGGCTGGGGTTGAGGGAGAACTGAACCGGTGCTTGTTATTAAAACCCTCTCCCGGATCACTCGGTCGTGGGATCTTGAAGTCTTGTTCCACGATGCTCCTCGCACACCGAGACAATGGCTATCATCGGCGCGAAAGAACAGCATGTCGACCCGCGGCTCACGCGCATTGCGCAGGCCGACACGAAGCCATGGTACCAGAAACCGAACCTACGGTTTCTGTATTTTATCCTTGTCCCCACGGCTCTAGGTGTTGAATGGACGTCGGGATTCGATTCTTCCATGATGAACAGCTTACAAGCTGTCCAATCATGGGTCGATTGTCGGTTCCCGAGCCCCCCCTCCCCATGACGAGCCCGTCCCCTAACCAACATTTACACCAGACTTTGACAACCCAACTTCGGACCGTCTCGGTCTCCTCAACGCCATGTACTCACTCGGCGCGCTGATGGCGATCCCCTTCATCCCGACCGTGAGCCAATACCTCGGGCGGCGCGGGACCATCCTCTTTGCGTCGGCCATCATGTGCATGGGCGCCGGGCTGCAGGCTGGGTCGCGTAACTCCGACATGTTCCTAGCGTCGCGGTGGGTGCTCGGGTTCGGGATCCCGTTCGCCATCGTCAACGCGTCGTCGCTGATCGGCGAGCTGTCGTACGCCAACGAGCGGCCCGTCATGACGTCGCTGTTCAACGCCTCGTGGTTCGTCGGCGCCATCGTCGCCGCCGGCACCACCTACGGCACCTTCCAGATGTCGTCGACCTGGGCGTGGCGCCTGCCCAGCCTGCTGCAGCTCGTGCCCAGCTTCTTCCAGATCGGCTTCATGTACTGGTGCCCGGAGTCGCCGCGCTGGCTGATCTCCCAGGACCGCGGGGATGAGGCGTTTGCGATCTTGCAAAAGTACCACGGCGAGGGCCAAGACGGCGATGAGTTTGTGCGTCTGGAGTTTGCCCAGATCCAGTCGACCATCGCGCAGGAGAAGGAGCTCGAGTCGAAGTTTGTGTGGGCCGACGTCGTGCGCGACCCGCCCATGCGCAGGCGCTTTATGATTGCCGGGATTGTTGGCTTCTTCACCCAGTGGAGCGGGAACGGTCTGCTGAGTTTCTACATGAAGAAGATCCTGGCGCTGGTGAATATCACGGATGACAGGACGGTGCAGAAGATTATTCTTAGCAACACCTGCTGGGGCTTCATCAACGCCGTGCCCATTGCCTTGATTGCGCCGCGGTTTCCGAGACGGACCATGTTCCTGATCTGTACCATTGGGACGGCGGTGGTTTACACGGTCTGGACCGTTGCGAGTGCAAGGTCGGCGATCGAGAACTCGGCGGCCGCGGCCATCCCCGTCTTGGTGTTCATCTTTGTGTATTCGCCGTAAGTTACTTCGCATTCGCACTGCTCGTTGGGGGCGCAAGGATTAACAGACGGGAAAATAGGTTTTACAACATCGGCTGGAACGCCCTAGCATACACGTATATGGTCGAGATCTTCCCCTACCAACAACGATCCAAGGGCATCGCCGTGGAGCAGCTGACAGTCCGTTTCGCCGTCTTCTTCAACACTTATGTCAACCCGATCGCGCTCGATTCCATCGGCTGGAAATACTACATCGTATACTGCGTCTGGATCCTGGTCGAGATCGCCACGGTGTACTTGCTGTTCCCCGAGACGCATAACCGCACGCTGGAGGAGCTCAGCTTTATGTTCGAGGGCAAAGCTATGCAGGATAAGGTGCAGCAGAACGTGGACAAGGTGCTTCAGGTCGAGTTGGATACCGTCCAGCGACGGTCGTCGGGGGCGGGGGCTGCTACTAATGAGCAACGGGTTTGAATTGTCGCGGAGAGGCGATTACGTCACTTGGCACATGCGGGAATGTCGTATGTGATTAGCGGGCTTGCTGGCGAAGCGGCGTGGTTCAAGAGCCGCGACTACAACAAAGAAAGTTAACAATCACTCTGAAACTGCACGGCTTCTTTATGTGCACTTACATTCCAATGGTGTCCGGTAATCTAGTATTTTAATCCCAGTTCTCAGGTAGAAGGGTAGAAGGCGACAAGTTCCGGAATTACTGGAGATCTGCTGCGGGTTCTGTGATGGCCCCTGCATGTTCGACTCTGTCGTCCAAGTATAATATTACTTGCCGGTCGTCTACTGCTCCTGACGCTGAAGCTTTCTCCAATCTCTCCTCGCAGCCTTCTCCTCCGGGGTAAGGCGGGCTCTGACTCTCGGTGGTGGTGCCTTACTTCCCGCGACCTTGGCCTCCAGCAGCAGCGGATACAAATTTGCGAAGGCCTCTTGGATGTCTTCGACGGCCTTGGCGCCCGTCAGCACAATCTTGCCAGTGCTGAAGACGAGGCACTTAAGCTTGGGCCGCAGCATGGTGTAGACCAGGCCCGGGAACAGCTCCGGCTCGTACATGGCCGACTCGCGGTACATGTGGGCGATGCGTTCGAGGCGGATGAGGAAGTCGCACGTGGCGGACCCGACGTAGTTCTGCACCTTAAAGTCGCTGAACCCGGTCCCGAAGCCGCACTTTTGTAGGGCGCGCGCGTGTTTGCGGGCAGCCAATTTGGCTAGCGCCTCCGACTTGGCCCCCGTGATGACCATCTTGCCCGATGAGAAAACGAGTGTGGTGGTGCGCGGCTCGCGGATGCGCATGATCAGAGCGTGGAATTTCCTTCGGTTGTATTCGACATTACGGGCTTGTTCGGAAATGAGCCGCAAGTCGAGTCGGCAACCCAAGTCGACGGTTGCGACGACGTTTTGTATTATGGGAGCCGGCCAGTCGGGCTTGATCCGTTCCCGCCAGGATGTCTTGGGTTGGCGGTCTCGTAACTCTCGTTCGGCCCCGGAGCGGGTCTGTACATTGGGAGGCATGTTCGGTGTTGTATTTATCGTTCGGATGTCCACAAGTTGGTTTTTTTCCGGTGTGTGAACTTATGATCTCGTTTGAGCGTTGAGTAAGTGATCTGGGTTTCGAATTAGTTAGACAGGTTCTCTTGGTTTCAACAATGCCATTGATGGGGAAGCTAACGCTCTAATACCTTGACGCTGGGACAAAGGGTCCGTCTGGGTGTTGAGGCAGTCTTCGATAATTGTTGTCGAACAAAGGTGAGGCGAATATGGATCGTATTTTAGACAATGTTATGTCCACAACAAAGGGAAACAATGGTTTTGTAATAGAAGTTCTTGTAGGTTGAGAAGTTGCAGAATCTCCCAGTCAGCGGAAAAGTCAGCGGAAAAGGTTGGATTCAGAAAGACGAGGGACTAGGGCTGGGTGGATCAAGCAAGCGAAAGAACTTGACAAGTGAAGGATGGATTTGTTGCTACAAACCTAACCTCCGCATGGATGGGATAATGGCCCCTTCCCGAGTGGTGAACTTTGACCAGACAACGATTCCAAACAACAACGACACCCGGTCATGTAATCATGACATCGAAACCCGGCAGGATACCCCTAATTACCTGGTATGTGGGTGACATGATGGAAATGCACTGTGCTGTGTATGCATGGCATGGTAAGAGTTAGAAGAAGGAGGAAGAATGTTTTGCAGATCAGCTGGTCTGGGAGGGCCAGGCAACGCATGCGTAGAGGGACAGCAGACAATCCCGAATTCTAGGCCCAAATGTCACCTGCCATGGCTCGAGAAAGGGACTGAAAATTTGCACAAGCAACGAACTCGCACCTTGTAATCTTGCAACATCATCTTGACCTACCTCCTTGACGACTCCAGGATGCGCTTCATTTTCTTATTCCTTCGTGGCCGCCGCAACAAGTCAATACGGCCTTCGACTAACGATAAACAAGAAACGAAGGTGAAGGGAGAGAGCCTCTTCCGCTGGCTGAAGTCGGGCAAACGCAGCCAAACCGGAGGCGAGGCTGCTTCCCCCGAAGATGCCCCAGCGCCGCCACGGCCATCCGACGGGTTGATCGCAGAGCCACGGGGGCCTCCATCACTGTCGGCAGATGAAAGCTCTACTTCGACGAAAGGCCCGAGCTCTTTTAAACAGTGTAATCTCGACGCTGCGCCGAAGACCGCGATGAGACGCCCAAGACTCCGCCGTATTGCGGGCGTTGCCGACCTCAAGGTCCTGGCGCGTCAAAACATGCCGACTCTGGATGGAGACAGGTTACTACCAATGGGCGCGCCTGCGATTGGTCGAGCAACCAAACTGGCAAAGGTCTAGTGGTCCGTCATGCCAGACTGGGAAACCATGTTCGAGGGAGATGGGGAAGACGACAAGCGGCGACCGGCCCAGTGCCCACAAACAACATTGATCTTGGTACATCGTTGACATCTGACGTCAAAGCCATGACGGATAAAGGAAAGAGACGCGCCGAGAGCCCATCTTGTGCCCTCCCTCAGTCAGGCACGGCCTAGCTCCTCGATTGCATCTCGATGGTGATGGAGAACAACGACTTCGTTGGCGTCGCGACTCAACCTCACGCAAGCGACACCAGCTCACGCTCAAGCAGCCGCACCAGTCCATGGCCATTCGGTGTCACTCTGTCAACCTGGGCTTCCTCGAGCGAAGCTTACACACAGGAGGTCGCTCCGGTCTCCGTAACATCCACACGAGCCAGAGTGGTATCCGAGCCGCAAACCCGACGCCGCAACCGGTAACTCCTCAGCCAACGCGGCTCGATTGTGATGCACGTCTGTACCGAAAACCTTGTCGAGCAGCTGACCGAAGCGCTTGCCTTGCAGCAAGGTGAGGGTTTGAAGCCAACGAATGGCGACAGTAACGGAATCGAGAGGCGTGATTACGGCTTCAAGTCTAGCTTGACACAGATGCAATTGCCGTTGGTGATCGAAGCGTACAAGGGGGTATTGAAGTGGCGTAAGCGAGAGACGGTGTTGTCGCAGGTAACGCGGCCGGCGGTCGAGACGGACGCGATTCGTTCGAGTAGATCGTCTCCAGATGCGGCGGCGAATGCTACACGCGAAGCGGTGCCGACTTTGGAACACTGGTTGGCTACGTTGAGTGTTACGTATGACGGTTTGGTCAAGGAAGGGGGAGAGAGTGTTTGAATCGAACATATTTTGGCGGATATCGGAAGTTTTGGAAAAGAGTAGTTATTGGAACGAGAAAGCAACAGATTTCAATGAATTCAACGATAATTCTTAGGTAGTTTCTCTAAGAGCTAATATTACCCATCTACTTTTGGGATATTCTCTTTGGGGATGTTCCATCTGTCTGGGAAGGAGCGTTGATTTATGCCCAACTTTCCGCCCTCGATCTTGCCTAGGTACTTGGGTACATGCCAGGTGCCCCGATCCCAATGGGGCCTCGTTAAGGCCGCCCTTTTCCCAATGAGTTTACACAGTATGGCGAGAGTCAAAGAGAACATAAGAGATGAGCTTTCCACACCTTTGAACCCGAAAAATTGCCCGGGTATATCCTACCTCTCATCACGGCGCCGGCTTTCCCGATGACCGCTGCATATGGCCATTTCTCTTCCAATAGAACCCTAATATGCATGTCTAATTCCTCCCACAAGCCCCCTCATACGGTCTCAAGAGTTGGCGAGGCTTTTCCTCGGATTCATCATCGATAGAGGACGATTGTTTTGGTCCAGCAGAACGTATAAAAACCAGGACTTGTTCCTAAATATGAAAGGCAGCGAGAATTTGGAAAGTGCGGGGGAAAGTCCCTGCTGCTGCTTAATTCACCGTTCAAAAAGTGCTGACGCAAATAAGGAAGCTTTGAGATAAGCGCCGGCCCGCAGTGGAATCACTGCATTTCTGTATTTCTGGTGGTCTGCTGTTTGGCAATGTTTCTCCCAAGGCAACCGTGAATTAACTGCCTAACAACCCAGAGATCCGGCACAAAAAGGCAGCGGGCCGCAGCCATACGTTTGAGCGACTCGCAATTGGGCACTCCATCCTTCATATCGGTTTGAACTAGACTTTCTTACGGCGGTTCGACCACGGTTCGCCAGAGGAGCAAAACTTCGGGATGGTAACCGGTCCAACGGCTCGCCTCAATACCGGTTCCTTGGTTAACTGACTCTATTGACAGGAACAGGGCGCCGCCAAAGCCCAACGTTGTAATCTACGTCCGGCCGACGTGGGCCGCCGGCCGTCTCGACGTATCCCATTACCGCGGAGGGCAGCGCGAGAGAACACTGCTACCAGCGCGCATCACTACTTATTGGCGTGATCCAGGGCTCCCAGTGCGCCATCTCCGTAAGGAAGGATCTACTCCTTTTAGGAGTCTTTAGTCACGATCTAATAAATCATTGTGTGGAATGCATTTTAGCCAGAATTCCCGCCATGTACATGACACGGGGCGTTGATATGCGCCGCACGTTCGAACACGGAAACGGGTACCCAATGACATGGCCAGCGCTTAATCGTCCATATCACTCCGGCCAGGGACTTACCGGATCGACAAACTTTGAGCTTGTTTCCCGGCCGTCTTCCACATCCCGACCCGGCGCTTGTAACCCAGGTATGCGGCTGCCTTGGCAAACCCAAGCCTCATTGATACTCGGGTTCTCGAAGGTCTGCGTTTTTACAATGCCAACCCTGGTTGGTACCTCTGATCTTGGCGAAACATGAAGGGTTCCGCGCTGTGTGCCCCAAATGGGGGCACGCTTTTCACCCGCGTCATCCTCAGCGTAAACCAGGGCCATCCTAGAAAGTCAATTCTAGCCGAGGGAGATCAACGGATCGACTCGAGGCTGCTCCGATGCAGTTCATCACACTGAGGCACAAAGCCCGTCTGCATCCGAGCATGATCTCGCTTACTTGATCACAGGGGAGGTTCCCTCCCCCTGAGCCTCCGCCTGACTGACGATCACCGGAAGCCAGGGAAGAGCAATTACAGCTGCAGGCCTATCCATTCTGGCTCGCAATGGGAGACATGTCATACTGAGGCCGCGTGGCCATGGGTAAGAGGACTGCCTCCGCTTCTCGACGGGCCCACGGGGAGAGAAGACGATAAAGCTCCTGCTGTTCTCCCATTCTCCGGTGCACCGGCGACTAGAGGTCGACCTTCTCCTAGTACTGATATCCCCGCAGCGAATGACAATGAAACCCACAACAGCACCAAGGCGTGTTCTGCTTCTGACTAATTCGGAGCATGGCCAAGCCAGCGTTTTCCTCGCAACTAGCTACGCTCTGCTCACGTTCGAGGATGAAGACGTTGAAGTTCACTTCGCCTCGTTCGACCCCATCAAGTCCTTTGTCTCGAGCACCTCAGACCATGCCCAACAAGACAAACCTGGGGCACGGCCCATCTTATTCCACACCATCGACGGTGTGGATATGGTGTCGGCTTGGACACGTCCCGAGATCACAGCAGAGCAGGAAGCCTTGAAGAACCGCAGCATGATACCCCTCCTCCACGTCATTAGACGGACGTTAGTGCTCCTCAAAGTCACACTCCCCTGGACGGGACCGGAATTTGTTCAGATTATGCACTCCGTTGCCAACATCGTCCGAGACGTGGAACCGGATATCATTGCCGTCGACCCGTGCTTCTCCCCGGCCCTCACCGTCCTCCGGCACATCAGAGCTAAGTTCATCATTCTCTCGCCAAACACAATCAAGGACTTTGCCATTCCTGTCCAACCCAACGCCGAAGCACTCTGGAAGTATCCCAGGTGCGTCCCACCAACCCCCTTCCCCCCTTCCCCTCCCACCCTCACACCACCACACTACCACTAACACCCCTTTTTTTTTCTTCCTTCCCCCAGCCTCGGGAACATACTACCCTTACCCCCCTCCCCCTTCCACGCCATTCCCCACAACACGCTCCTCATCATCTCTCCTCATAATCACCAATCTTCGACCCGAGCGCGCGCCCTCGCCCACTAACCTCGGCCACCCACTAACAACCCCGGCACCCGGC